>NC_133333.1:29743243-30046831 GCF_042186555.1 Aquarana catesbeiana | reverse complement strand
AAGAAAGAAAGAGAGAGAGAGAGAGAGGAAGAGAGAGAGAGAGAAAAGAAGAAAAGAAAGAAAGAAAGAAAGAAAGAAAGAAAGAAAGAAAGAAAGAAAGAAAGAAAGAAAGAAAGAAAGAAAGAAAGAAAGAAAGAAAGAAAGAAAGAAAGAAAAAATAGAGAGAAAGAGAGAGAAAAGAAGAAAGAAAGAAAGAAAGAAAGAAAGAAAGAAAGAAAGAAAGAAAGAAAGAAAGAAAGAAAGAAAGAAAGAAAGAGAAAAAGAGAGAGAGAGAAAGAAAGAAAGAAAGAAAGAAAGAAAGAAAGAAAGAAAGAAAGAAAGAAAGAAAGAAAGAAAGAAGAAAGAAAGAAAGAAAGAAAGAAAGAAAGAAAGCATTATTTATATGTACACTGGCCAGCATATCAAATCTTGTATGTGGACAAACTACTAAAAAAAAAAAAGAATTTCTGATAGCAGACAAGCATGGGGTGTCTGACAAGCGTATTTGAACATGACGCAAACACATGACGTGAGAGAGAGAAAGAAAGAAAGAAAGAAAGAAAGAAAGAAAGAAAGAAAGAAAGAAAGAAAGAAAGAAAGAAAGAAAGAAAGAAAGAAAGAAAGAAAGAAAGAAAGAAAGAAAGAAAGAAAGAAAGAAAGAAAGAAAGAGAAAGAGAAAAAGAGAGAGAGAGAAAAAAAGAAAGAAAGAAAGAAAGAAAGAAAGAAAGAAAGAAAGAAAGAAAGAAAGAAAAAAAGAAAGAAAGAAAGAAAGAAAGAAAGAAAGAAAGAAAGAAAGAAAGAAAGAAAGAAAGAAAGAAAGAAAGAAAAAAGAGAGAGAGAGAAAAAAAGAAAGAAAGAAAGAAAGAAAGAAAGAAAGAAAGAAAGAAAGAAAGAAAGAAAGAAAGAAAGAAAGAAAGAAAGAAAGAAAGCATTATTTATATGTACACTGGCCAACATATCAAATTTGTAAGTGGACAAACTACTAAAAAATAAAATAATTTCTGATAGAAGACCGTTGTGAACAAAGATATTAGCAATGCCAACCTTCTATTTATCTATACAAATAAAAAACAGTTCATGATATTTTACCTGATTACCTTTTCATGCAGAGAAGAGATGGTATGAATTGGAGTTATCTAATGGAAGCCTTTAACCTTTGTGTTTATGTCTTCCTTTCTACACACACGATAATAAAGTAAAAAGGATGTTTCAACATGTCTGTTTGCCGCAACGTTTCTGTTTCTTAGGAATATGTATCTGTTTTCTTATTTATTACAGTAGACTTATTAGGCTGAGTTCCCGAGGTGAACCAGGATAAGGATACTTTTTTTTTTTAAAAAGCATTAGTTATTTCCAGTGGAATCCAATTGCCTGATATAGCATCTCCCAAATAAATTACTTCCCACCGCAGTCTACTTCCACATGGTACAGAATACACTTTAATTATTAATCTCCACACCAGGGCTCTCCAAACTTTCTAAAAAAGGGCCAGTTTACTGTCCTTCAGACTTTAGGGGGGTTAGATTGTGGAAATTGGGAGTAGAAAAGGCCATGACATCAGTGGGAAAAACAATTTCCCACCTTTGGTGTCAGTGGGAGGAATTGTGTCCAATCATTGGTGTCATTGTGCAGAATTGTGCTCCATCATTGGTGTCAGTGGGAGGAATTGTGTCCAATCATTGGTGTCAGTGGGAGGAATTGTGCCCCATTGTTGGTGTCAGTGGGAGGAATTGTGCCCCATTGTTGGTGTCAGTGGGAGGAATTGTGTCCAATCATTGGTGTCATTGGGCCCCGTTGCTGGTTTCACTGGGCGGAATTGTGACCCATTATTGGTGTCATTGGGAGGAATTGTGCCACAAGGACCAGATAAAAGCAAGCAAATGGCCACATCTGGCCCCCGGGCCACCGTTTGGAAGCCACTGCTCTACACAATAAAATGTTGTCACAGGATCTCCCCCAACCCCAGTGACATGACAAACTTTGCTCCCACTTATAGGCTAGATCTAGCTCAGTGTCAGTTACTTCAAACTATTTATTTTAGGAAGAAAATGTCAAAGTGCAAATGTCTTCAATCATTTTGAATCTGTCTATTGTTTGTGTGTTAATGAATTGGTTCCTTCATTTTCGTAAGATAAGAAAGATAAAAAAAAAAAAAATGATAACCATAAGTAAAAACCATAATCAGCGTTATAAAAGAGAGAACAACATCCATAAGCCATGTTTTATTTTCCTAAACTCATAGAAAAAACAAAATAGCCAATCACCTGATATGAAAGGCAAAAGCTACAGTTTAGTTGTAAGTGTATCATGTAAAGCCCAAACTATTTTTTTTTCCTGCCAAGTTATTTTTTTCTGTCTTTGCCCAGGCTGGAGATATTTTTCTTGACTTTCTGTCTTGAAGATGCAACATTAAATGGGCAAAATCTAACCAAAATCTTTTCTTACTTATTGTTCTTATGACAACTGAAAAATGTTTTGAGGGGATTACCTTTCACTTTCTGTCTTAGTGACAATGGTCATATAAAGGGATAAATCCCCAGTGGGGACAAAGACAGCAATAAAACTTGGCAAATGATCTAACCCTTCCTATTCAATCCAAAAACAAATTCCAGAATCCTGGAGGTGATGGTTTGGCCCCAACAAGGCCATGAGCTCAACATCGTGGCGTCTTAGTGTCTTAGATTACATGAAGAAACAGAAAGATTTGAGGCAGCCGACATCCACAGAAGATCTGTGGATATTTCTGTAAGATGTTTGGAACAACCTACCTGGGGAGTTCAAAAACTGTGCGTAAGTGTACCTAGAAGAACTGCTGTTTTGAAGGCAAATGGTGATCACACCAAATATTGATTTGATTTGTTCATTTACTTTCCATTTTGTTAATTGATAAAATAAACTATTAACACTTCTATATCTAACAGCATTCTTCATTTACAGCATTTTTTCACATCTGCCTAAAACTTTTTCACAGTACTGTATATCAACTGTATGTATGTAATCTATTTATCTATCTATCTATCTATCTATCTATCTATCTATCTATCTATCTATCTATCTATCTATCTATCTATCTATCTATCTATCTATCTATCTATCTATCTATCTATCTATCTGTAAAAAATGGGGTGGACCCAAAGGACCACTTGGTCCTTTTTAGAAGGAGATATGATAGCAATAAACAAATACCTTAATGGTGATTCTGGCACAGGAAATAAACTATTTAGTCTCAAGGAGTGTAAGAAGACACGGGGCCACCCAATAAGATTGAAGGAGAAGCGGTTTTACCTTAACCGCTTGCCGAACAGCCGCCGTCATTTTACTGCGGCAGGTCGGCGCAATCCCGCAAGCCGTCATAGCTACACGTTGGCTCGTGGGATCGGGATAGCAGGTGCACACGCCGCGCAATTGTCATTTAAACAGCGACAGTGCTGAAAATTGGCTTGGGCAGGAAGGGGGTGTAAGTGCCTGGTACTGAAGTAGTTAAAAAAAAACGGATAGCAATGCAACACAGTAAGTTATCAACTCGCTGATTTTTTAATAAGAGATCAAACAGCATAAGCAAATCAGTAATAATCCACAGCAATATTTATTTCAAGCCAAAGTCCTACACTGCCCTCCAGTGTTTACATTTATAGCAATTACATGAGACTTTATCAGAGTTCATTAACAACAGTAAATGATAAAAGACTTCTGCAATTCCCTTTTAAAATGTCTATACTAATAATAATAGGAAAGGCAAGCACATCAATGTTATAAACATTAACCCAGTTTAAAAATATGAACCGGTAGAATAGACTTTTTTTGGTTTAAAGTTGTGAAACCATTATACAGCTGTTGTGGGGTTCAAAGTCACAGAGAATGCACAACATAGGGAATGTATAGGTAGCATGTCCTTTATGGAACATAGCTGGGTTCACTAAGTCCTGCAGCTTTACAATACAGATCTGGGGGACCAGTACTTCACAGGTTAATTCTTATATGCAGCCCTACCACTTGCCGCAGATTGGAGGCTTGTTGGCTGTTCCTGGAGGGCCATCATAAGTGCTATCTTCTAGGTATGATGAGGTAGCAAATTTTTCTATAGTTTTTAAATATGAACCTTTTTTATCTCTAGGTTACGTTTTTAATTCTACATTAAAGGGGTTGTAAAGGCTGAAGGTTTTTTACATTCATGCATTTTATGCATGATGGTAAAAAACCTTCTGTGTGTTGCTCACCCGTCACCCCCCTATTACTCACCTGAGCCTCCTCTCAATTCAGCAATGGGCACGGGAGCCTCGGTTGTCCAGGGTCTCTCTCTCTACTCAATGGCTGAGGCACAGCAGTGGGAGCCTTTGCCTTGGGCTCCCACTGCTGTCAATCACAGCCAGTGAGCCTATGAGGAGAGAGAGGAGGGTGGAGCTGGTGGATGCATAGAGCGGGCTCGGAAATGAGCAGGCACCAGTGCCCCCAATACAAGCAGCTTGCTTTTAGGGGAGTTTGGTATATGAAGTTTTCTTATCCAAAAGCGCAAACGACATGAAGGGGATTGAAGAAAGTGTATGTAAGGTTCAAAACAAAAACTAGACAGTAAGAGAAGGAAACAAGCAAGGGATATCAGACGAGGGGGCTGAAAAAAGTATTGTACCTCCTTATTGGGATCAAGCGGTATGTTTCTGGCTTTGTCACTTTCTTCTTTGCATGGTCAACTATGGAATCCAAAGTAAGAGTTTGTTACATAAACAAAACCATAGTGTAGAGCAAGGTTTCTCAACCGGGGTGCCATGAAACCCAACGGTTTCTCTAGAGGTTGCTAGGGGTTCCTTGAGCAATGGGCAATTTCTTCCTCTCAGATAAGTTCCCACTTACACCATTGATCTTTTTAGCTATCTGTAAGGTGGTAATTCTTCCCAATGACCACCAATGTAAGGAGCATTCTTCCCACTGATGGGATGGGATCACATTAATGTACCATGAGTCGTAAATATTGTTATTTCTAGCAGGGGTTCCTTGGGACCAGGAAATTATTTAAGGGGTTCTTCTGAGTTAAAAAGGTCAAGAAAGGCTGGTGTAGAGTATTACATATATTAAATATAACAATATCCACTCTCCATATTAAATGGGACCTTTTGTTTTCTTTGTAAAATCTACCAAGACCTCTACATTTACAAATGGTTTCAGTTGATTCTCCACACTTTAAATATATGATCTCAGAAGTGATGTTTTTTTCAAAGGTAATGGTTAAGTTGAGTCATGTCCAAAACTTGTCTAAACAATGCATGTACAGTGCATATCATGTGAACCAATGGTCAGTTTGAGTTTTGATCATTCTTGACAGTGAACGTTTCATGTGTAATTATGATAAATATTTTAACCAGTCAGTTCTTCACTACTCTGAAGTTCATATCTATCCAAGAAGGCTTTCTCCAGGCTTGCTGGAATGGATTTGATTAAATTGTCCTTGAAGTCTCGGCAAAAGAACACATACAGAATAGGATTTATGCAACTGTTCACGTAAGCCAGACATATGCAAATTTCATTTATCAGGTTATCTAATTGGTATTTAGCTTTGCCAATGTGGACAAGAGGCCAGGTATAATATGGGAACCAGCAGATGAAGAAGCAGAGCACAATTGCAATTAATAACTTGTAGGATTGCTGGGATGGTTTTGATCCTCTCCTTTTTTTTTTTAACTCCAGAAATATAAGACCATAAGACACAAGAATGACAGTGAAGGGCAGCACAAACATAAAGGCAAATCTGGTGTGTAGCAACATTTTCACAAATTGATTTGATGAACTGTTTTCAACTTGCTTAGACTTTTCCGAACAGTCTGAAAAGTCAGTGTGTAGATTGTGGAAGGCAATCAATGGAAGACTCAAAAGCAGACAAAGCCCCCAAACCATGCCTGAAATAATATGTGCTAAGTTGCGTGTCCTGTGTAGCTTTGCCCAAATTGGCCTTGTCACGGACACACAACGGTCAACACTGATTACGGTTAGGAAGTAGACGCTGCTGCACATGTTTAGAATCAATGTCATTACTCTGATTTTACACAACACTTCAGGAAAGTAAGATATGGTGAACAAAGACCACTCCACAATGCCGACAGGAAGAAAGAGGCAACACAGGAAGTCGGCAATGGCCAAGTTGAGGAACCACACCGCACTGACGGTCTTCATCTTGATCCCAGCAATCCAGATGACTAAACCATTTCCCACAATTCCGACAACAAATGTGAAACTGTAGCAAGTGATGCAAACGGCCTTAAGATATGGAAACACACTGGTGGAAACAAAGAAAGCGTCATGGCTTTCTACCATATAGTTTTCATGGGACTGATTGTAATCTGTGGCTTCCATGCTGTATGAATAGCTGCAGGTGTAAATATTAAAAATTGTCAGCACAGTGTATCATAATAAAAACATTTCATAAACACAAATACTGTATATTTTTATCAATATTTAATGAGAAAGTGGATCCATACATTTTCAAGGCTGCATATTTAACCACTTTGTGTCCTGGGCAATTTATTAATTTTTCAGACACATGTTAAAATCAACATTTTTTTTCTAGAATATTACTTAAAACATCAAAACAGTGTATATTTTCTGAAAGCAGAGGCCCTGAACAATAAAATGGTGGCTATTGCAATTTTTTTCTATCACACTAAATTTGCTCAGCTGTTTATCAAATATACACTCACCAGCCACTTTATTAAGTACACCTGTTCAATCGCTTGGTAACACAACTTGCTAATCAGCCAATCACATGGCAGCAACTCAATACATTTATGCATCTAGACGTGGTAAGAATGACTTGCTGAAGGTAAAACCGAGCATGGGAATGAGGAAGAAAGGGGATTTAAGTGACTTTGAATGTGGCATGGTTAATGGTGCCAGACGGGCTGGTCTGAGTATTTCAAAAACTGCTGATCTACTGGGATTTTCACACACAACCAACTCTCGAATTTACAGAGTCTGAAAAAGAGAAAATATCCAGTGAGTGGCAGTTATGTTGACGAAAATGCCTTGTTGGCTTCAGAGGTCAGAGGAGAATGGGCAGACTGGTTTGAGATGATAGAAAGGCAACAGTAACTCAGATAACCACTCGTTACAAACAAGGTATGCAGTATACCATCTCTGAATGCACAACACATCGAACCTTCAAGCATATGGGCTACAGCAGCCGAAGACCACACTGGGTGCCACTCCTGTCAGCTAAGAACGGAAAACTGAGGCTACAATTCACACAGGCTCACCATAATTGGACAATAGAAGATTGGAAAAATGTTGGTCGGATGAGTCTCGAAATCAGCGTTGACATTCAGATGGTCGGGTCAGAATTTGGTGTAAACAACATGAAAGCATGGATCCATCCTGCCTTGTATCACCGGTTCAGGCTGGTGGTGGTGGTGTAATGGTGTGGGGGAAATTTTCTTGGCACACTTAGGGCCCCTTAGTACCAATTGAACATCGTTTAAATGCCATGGCCTACCTGAGGATTGTTGCTGACCATGTCCATCCCTTTATGACTACAGTGTACCCATCTTCTGATGGCTCCTTTCAGCAGGATAATGCACCATGTCACAAAGATCAAATCATCTCACCACAGATTTCTTAAACATGACAATGAGGTCAATGTACTCCAATGGCCTCCACAGTCACCAGATCTCAACTGCGTGATGCTATCATGTCACTATGGACCAAAATCTCTGAGGAATGTTTTCAATATATTGTTGAATCTATGCCACCAAGAATTAAGGCAGTTCTGAAGGCAAGAGGGAGTTTAACCCGGTATTTTACAAGGTTTACCTAATAAAGTGGCCGGGGAGTGTATTATTCTAGGTGAAGCTACACTAAAATGAATTTTAGTGCACACAAATACAATATATAACTAATTTTGGGGTAAAATATAAGATATAGTTGAGTCAAGTAAATAGATACAAAACATGTCAAGACTCTAAATATCGTGCACCTGTAAAATGGTGAAAAACGATAGTGCTGATAAGGTTGATTGATAAAACATGCTGAAAAGGGTGACTGATAAAACATTTTGATTTGTAATGTACAAACTATGCTCCCTCCACATGCCTCAACCCACAACAAGCACTATTTCTGGAAGAGGTGGCAACTCTACTGTCCAATAATGCCCTACAGTGGCCATTAAGAGTTAATATTTACTATATCTATTAGAGCCCTGCTATCTCCGTTGCACTCAAATGCTCCATGTGCTGCTTCCCTGATGGCATACCTCCCAACTTTTTGAGATGAGAATGAGGGACACCTATCAGTAAAAGTATGCAGGCATAGGACACACCCCCGGCCACGCCCTCTTAAAGGAGAATTGTACAAAGAAAACAAGATTGGTTAAACCCACAAGTGCTTTTTTTACCACTACTATTCCTTTATATTGGCTTTTGGAATTTACAGATGCAGCAATTTAGAAATCAGATGAAAGGTTTAGTGCTGGAAAACACTGTTTGATAGATAAAAAGTGCATTTTAAAAACATCTATATAGATCAGACCAAAATGAGGGACAAATGAGGAGGAATGAGGGACAGAGGGACATTGCCCCAAATCAGGGACAGTTCCTTGACATCAGGGACAGCTGGGAGCTATGTGATGGGGTATGACAGCTCTGAAACAAGAAGTGACATAATTCAGTAAATGTCACTTTCTGGTTCATCCACCAGGGGGAGGATCAACAAATGTTTATTTGTTGAGCTCCCTCCACCCTACCCAATGGCATCTGCCATGTCGGTCTTGGGCCTGCGCATACCTCCCAACATTTTGAGATGGGAATGAGGGACACCTACTAGCAAAAGTATGTAGACATAGGACACACCCCCTGCCATACCCCCTTAAAGGAGAATTAGCAAAAAAAAAGTATTCGTTAAATCCACAAGGGCATTTTTTTTGCCACTACTATCCCTTTATATTGACTTTTAAATTTGACAAATGCAGCAATTTAGAATTTGAATCAAAGGTTTAGCACTTGGAAACACTTTTTGAAAGATAAGTAGTGCATTTTATATACAGCTATATAGATCAGACCAAAATGAGGGACAAATGAGGAGTAAAGAGGGACATTGCTCCAAATCAGGGACAGTTCCTCAAAATCAGGGACAATTGGGAGCTATGCCTCAGGTGGGACCTGAGATTCATGGCAAGGATGGAACCCGTCCCAAATCATTTCCACCTGAAAGCTGAGTGTGTTTAAATGCCTTTGATGCCAATGCCATTTATAAATGATTCTAAGACTTAGGAGGTTAAACAAAGAACAATCAAATGGCTGAGAGTCAGAGAAGTCAGGCTCCTAGTTGCAAACTAAAGTTTACTACCCAGCTTAGACTGTGGGGTGATATTCCTAAAGGTGTACATCAGGGCCAGATTTTCCACTAGGCATGTACCTACAGGTGCCCTTCCTAGAAGGGCGCCCGTCAGCATGAGTTTTTTTTTTTCTCCTTTTTTTTTTAACTCTTTCGCTGCCAGATTCGTACATTATAACAAGTGCAAAAAGGTATAAAAACACAAAGCGCTGTGATGCTAAATAACTATTAAATACACATAAAATCAAGTGAGGCTGCTATCAAAAAAAAGTGTTATCAGAATCACTTAAATAGAATAAATTATAGTGTATGAAGCGCTTCACAATGTGATAAAAGGATGAATAAATAATTAATAAGCCACTCAAAAAAATAAATCCAGCAGTGAGTAAAAAATCCTTAAAAATAAATACATCCGACAATAAAAAATGTGAGATAATAAAAATAGTGACACCTTATGTGTAGGAAAAAACACATAAAAATAAATATTAAATAAGAAGTGTTCAAAGAGTTCAATCTGTAGAATGTATGATCCGATTGACACAGAGACTTAATCAAGTCCCACTAGCAAAGTTCTAGAAAATAGCACACATTTGTTAAATTGGGGTGCTAATTGATAAATTTTAGCAACAAAGTTTCTTATACTTCTGTTCACATCAGATGTGACGATCACAAACAGACCTCCCAGATAAAGTAGATAAAAGAAAAACAGATCATTGTGCAATGATCTTGATACCAGGTACACAGGCAAAAAAACTTGTATCTGATCCACTCACGTGCGCCTTATAGTGATAAGGCGTATGCAGGTTTCTATATAGCAGTCAGCCGCTTCAGACAGGAGCAGAATCGCTGCAGTACACAGTTTGATACCGCCATACTGCTATTTTATATCGATCATATGTCTAATAAAAGAAGGTTTTACCACAAATTAATGATATGCAGGAAGCAGGATGATGATAAACTCACGCTGTAGCCATGGCAACCACTCTGCCGTTGTGCTATAAAGCTGAGACCGCAATGAGCTTGAATTATCCTTGAAAAAGTCACGTGACCGTGACGCAACGCGTGGGAGGAGCCAAGGACGCTTTGAGCAGACTGGCAGTATCAAACTGTGTACTGCAGTGATTCTGCTCCTGTCTGACTGCTATATAGAAACCTGCATACGCCTTATCACTATAAGGCGCACGTGAGTGGATCAGATACAAGTTTTTTTGCCTGTGTACCTGGTATCAAGATCATTGCACAATGATCTGTTTTTCTTTTATCTACTTTATCTGGGAGGTCTGTTTGTGATCGTTACATCTGATGTGAACAGAAGCATAAGAAACTTTGTTGCTAAAATTTATCAATTAGCACCCCAATTTAACAAATGTGTGCTATTTTCTAGAACTTTGCTAGTGGGACTTGATTAAGTCTCTGTGTCAATCGGATCATACATTCTACAGATTGAACTCTTTGAACACTTCTTATTTAATATTTATTTTTATGTGGTTTTTCCTACACATAAGGTGTCACTATTTTTATTATCTCACATTTTTTATTGTCGGATGTATTTATTTTTAAGGATTTTTTACTCACTGCTGGATTTATTTTTTTGAGTGGCTTATTAATTATTTATTCATCCTTTTATCACATTGTGAAGCGCTTCATACACTATAATTTATTCTATTTAAGTGATCCTGATAACACTTTTTTTTGATAGCAGCCTCACTTGATTTTATGTGTATTTAATAGTTATTTAGCATCACAGCGCTTTGTGTTTTTTTTTTTTTTTGCACTTGTTATATTCAGTTTTTTCACATACAGCTGCAGTGATGGATATTTTTGATTTTATTGAAAAACGCACGATTAATTTGGAAATTTTTTTTTTCTACTGCACCTAGCACAGATAAGGGTGATTTAGACACCAATTTTAGGAAATTTGGCCAACAAATGGAAAAAAAGGTGAGCCTATGGTGGGACATAGCTGCCCATGAACAATACATTAAAGATAAAATTGTCCCGAGAAGATTAAGATGGGATGTACCCATCTGTGATGGTCTGACAGATCAAGACGCAACTAATGAGTGGTATAAATTTTTTAACGACAAAGGTCTGGATCTAGTACACTTTGCCTTAAAAAGGAAACAAAGGAAATTAAAGGGGTTGTAAAGTTATTTATTTATTTTTTTTAAAATAACAAACATGTTATACTTACCTTCACTGTGCAGCTCGTTCTGCACAGAGTGGCCCCGAACCTGCTCTTCTGGGGTCCCTTGGCGGCTGTTTCAGCTCCTCCCCGCAAGCATTTACCACCTTCATGCGAGCTCCCTCGCACGGTGGTGAGTGCTTGCGGGCGCGCTCCCGTGATACAGCCGGCGGCTATAGCCGCTCGCTGTATCACTCGGCCCCGCCCCCCGGCGCGCCGCGTCATCGGATGTGATTGACAGCAGCGCGAGCCAATGGCTGCGCTGCTTTCAATCCATCCACTGCAGCCAATCAGCGACCAGGCTGAGCTGCAATGAAGCTGACGAGGACGAGGAGCGAAGATTCGAGGCGTCAGGTAAGTAAAACGGGGGGCCTGGGGGCGGCGGTACTGTCAAAAGTTTTTTCACCTTAATGCATAGAATGCATTAAGGTGAAAAAATTTTTACCTTTACAACCCCTTTAAGCATGATTAACCAGCAAATTGCTGAATGCAAAACCGCATTGGATCCGTTTAAAGAGACAGCACCTTTTTCATCACTAACTCAACAACTTAATAAAGTTTTAGAACAGAAAGATATTGAATTGAAACAAAGGAAAAAGAGAAAATATCTTAGAGATACTAATGATTACTAGTTAGAACAGGTTTTTAATTGGCAAATTAATGCTAAACAAGGTAAAACTGGGTCTATAGCCTCATCACCAGATAGAGAGGTGAGGATAGTTAGTCCCAGAAGAAATACAGGTTTTAGGACTCCAGAGAGGAGATCCAGGACACCAGAAACCCCAAGATATAACACACAGACACAATGGGAACAAAGTAACACATTGAGAGATGACAATGGATCAAGAACACCAAAACCTTGGTGGAGGAACAAAACTAAAAATAAATCACCCAGAAAACCTTACTGGAAAAACAATGCTAACAAAAGACATAATAAACCCTACTATCCACCCTACAACCAACCAAGATCGCACCAACCAATCAATGAATCGCAATATGATCAGGGGGAAAATGGCAGGTACCCCAGGTATGGGGAACAAGGATACTATCAATATCCAAGTAGAACTGAACCAGGAGATAACCAATATAATTCCAGAAGTGACCCCAGAAACTCCTATCAAAAACCCTATAGGGATCAGTCAAGGGATTATCGTTATGATCAAGATAGGAGGGATCAAAGAGACTATCAACATAGCATTGGTGAATCTCGAGACCACCAGTCCAATGTGAATAGGAATGGGATGAGGGAATACGAGAAATAAAGGTATGATGATAGGAGGAGCCCATTGCCTACCACTAATAGATATGAGCCTCTTAGAAACTATATTGAGGAAGAACAATCAAGATCTTTTTTAGAGTTCCGCAGAAACGAAGATCCCCCACCCAAACAGGAATATACCAACAGAGAAAGAAGTCCAAACACCATAAAAGGGGATGCAGAGCAGGATGGGGAAAACCCAAAAGAAAAAGAGAGTACTAGGGGAAGGCATCTATAATCTTAGTGGCAAAGAGCTCACACGAGCGGAATTAATCACATTTGACAAAGGCCTTAAATATGCACCAAAAAAGAATATGGACAAATTCCAAATGTATATTGACATACAAAAATATACCAGGAAATTAAATATCAAGAAATATCTATTATCCAAACCACCATCTACATTGAACAACGGAATGGACCATAACAGAGGAGTACAGTACGGTAATTTAAGAAATAAATCACTATTTAACCCACCCTCCACAAACAATGAACACATTGAGGTTTTTAAAAAAATGGTGATCAAAGATCTGGATCAACTAAAGTTTAAGAGAATCTCAGAATCCCAGCTTATACAACAAGGTATAAAACAATTGGAAACAAATAGAGACATTATAATCAGACCAGCCGACAAAGGGGGTGCTATTGTAGTATTAACAAAGGAATACTACCACCAGGAATTGATGGGACAACTTAACGACAATAATACTTATCTGAAACTCAGTAGCAATCCTACTAGAGAATACAAACGAGATCTGTCCTCTCTGATTCAAAAAGGAATTAACAAAAATATTCTATCCAAGAAAGAATCTAGATATCTAGTACCGGATACATGCAGAGTTCCAATCATTTACACTATCCCGAAGATCCATAAGAATGCTGAGGCACCACCAGGAAGACCCATTATAAATGGGATTCAATCAATCAATGCAAAATTAGGGGAATATGTGGACAAATTCTTGCAACCCTTAGTACCTAACACTAAAGCTTATCTACGTGATACTAAGCATTTATTACAAATATTAAAATCTCTGACCCTGGACCCTAATGGAAGATATCTATTAGCAACTGCTGATGTTGCTTCACTGTACACAATAATTGAACATAGTGATGCAATAGAAGCATCTAAATGGGCTATGGATTCATTCAGCCATCTCATTTCTAAACAGAAAAGATTTCTTCTCAGAAGCCTGGCCTTTGGTATTCAACATAACTACTTCTGGTATAATGATAATTATTTCCGACAATTAACTGGGATTGGGATGGGAGCTAAATATGCCCCAAGTGTAGCCAACATATTCATGGCAAAATGGGAGGAGGATGCCATTTTCTTAAACACTCCAGAGGAACTGGTTCTGTATAAAAGATTTATAGACGATTGTATATTTATTTGGAAAGGTGATGAACTGAGTTTAAAATCTTTTTTCCAACGTCTGAATATGAACCAAAAAAATATTAAACTTGAACATCAAATCAGTGAGGAAAAAATCCAGTTCCTTGATCTAGAAATAGAATTAGTAGCCAATGTTATCAGCACAAAAACTTTCTTCAAACCGGTGGAAAGGAACAGCTATATACCAGTAGCAAGTTGCCACTATGAGCCATGGTTAATTAACATTCCGAAGGGCCAGTTTATTCGCCTGCGGAGAAATTGTTCAGAAAATAATGACTATCTCAAACAAGTTCAGTGGATAGGGAAGAGGTTTGAGGAAAAGGGGTACAGCAAGTACTTTATAGAAGAAAAAATAACAGAAGTCAACCAAACCTCCAGAGAAGTGCTGATCCAAGATAAAATCAAGGCAGATGACAAAACAGATGACATACCTTTGATAATGGACTTCAGTGTACAACATAAGAGGATGGCGAGGATTATCAAAAAACATTGGTCTATTTTAAAAACCGACACCACCTTGGAAAATATACTCCCAGAAAAACCGAGATTCATTTATAGACGAGCCCCAACTTTAAGGGACATTATAGCTAAAAATGTACCAAACTCACCCAAAAGAATAACTGATTTAACCTTTTTTCAGGGTAAAGGTTTTTTTCTCTGTAAGAGGTGTTATGCCTGCATAAACACTAATCAAAATGGATACAAATGCCAGAAATTTTCCTCAACAACCACTGGACAAGAATTTGAAATAAGGGATTTTGTATCATGTAGAACGGAGGGGGTGGTATATGTTTTACAGTGCTCCTGTTCCCTCCAATACATTGGCAGAACAAAACGACCAATGTGAAGAGAATAAGAGAACATATCCAGAACATCAGAAAAGGCTATCCAAAGCACAGCGTTTCAAAACATTTTGACAGGTGTCACAATAGAGACCCTAGGGGTCTCCAATTCTGGGCTATTTAAAAGTATAAGCCTCATTGGAGGGGTTCCAACAAAGTTAGGGAACTCAGCAAGAATGAATCCAAATGGATATTCCAGATGCGTACACTAGAACCCCATGGTTTGAACATTGAATTCGACCTCAATTGTTTTATTTCTGATTTTTAGAGGATTCTCATATATTTTATATTTTATATTTAAAAGAATTTTTCAGTCCAATATTCTGATAGTGATTTGTCTAATATTAGTTTAGTGGCATTATCTGGTTCAGTTTTAGCTGATATCGTAATTATGTTTTTTATTTATTATGGGAGCACATCATTATGATATTTTATTAAATTAATAATTTTTACTATTTTTAATTAATTTTTGTATTTATATACTTTTATATTTTTGCATCATATATTGTCATCAATCTTTACTCCGCTCCTTACCGTTTTTTATCAGTATAGCATGTGGACACCCCATTTCCGTGACACCCTATTTGATATACTGAGTATTATTTAACTATTCATTATAGGTCTATTGTCAATACCATTTGGGAGATTGCTTTGTTATATATCTCCTTTGAGATGTTATACCTTTTTTTGACCACTGGAGGGAGTTGAATAATGAAACTTGTTTATAGACACTCCTTGGTGTTTAGATTGCGTTTTTTTATATTGCGTTTCTTTTATAAAATCAAGATTTTTAATAAATCAACGATATTTTATATCGATCATATGTCTAATAAAAGAAGGTTTTAACACAAATGAATGATATGCAGGAAGCAGGATGATGATAAACTCACACTGTAGCCATGGCAACCACTCTGCCGTTGTGCTATAAAGCTGAGACCGCAATGAGCTTGAATTATCCTTGAAAAAGTCACGTGACCGTGACGAAACGCGTGGGAGGAGCCAAGGACGCTTTGAGCAGACTGGCGGTATCAAACTGTGTACTGCAGCGATTCTGCTCCTGTCTGAAGCGGCTGACTGCTATATAGAAACCTGCATACGCCTTATCACTATAAGGCGCACGTGAGTGGATCAGATACCAGTTTTCTTGCCTGTGTACCTGGTATCAAGATCATTGCACAATGATCTGTTTTTCTTTTATCTACTTTATCTGGGAGGTCTGTTTGTGATCATCACATCTGATGTGAACAGAAGCATAAGAAACTTTGTTGCTAAAATTTATCAATTAGCACCCCAATTTAACAAATGTGTGCTATTTTCTAGAACTTTGCTAGTGGGACTTGATTAAGTCTCTGTGTCAATCGGATCATACATTCTACAGATTGAACTCTTTGAACTTCTTATTTAATATTTATTTTTATGTGTTTTTTCCTACACATAAGGTGTCACTATTTTTATTATCTCACATTTTTTATTGTCGGATGTATTTATTTTTAAGGATTTTTTACTCACTGCTGGATTTATTTTTTTGAGTGGCTTATTAATTATTTATTCATCCTTTTATCACATTGTGAAGCGCTTCATACACTATAACAGATTCGTACATTGTACAGACCTTATAGTGGGGGTTTCACACACAATCCAGTGGCTGTAGCTGTAAAACTGACAGGCAGACTCCTGACAAGTGGAAGCATTTGGTGTGCTTCTGCCCGATTGCTTTCACACACCCTCGTACTGGCACCACCCCTGGCACGCATTTATTCTGGGCTCCTCTTGCCCATCTGCAGGTCCGGGACCAACATGTCGAATGCCGGTGGGTGGAGGGGATGAAGAAGGTTGGACACATGTCTGCTTTCCTCCCCTTCTTGTTGGTGACCCGGAAAGTGACATGGATGATGTGGCGTCACTCTGTCACTTTGCCTGCCTAGCATAGCCGGGAAGGGGTGAATTGCAATGTAATCGGTGCCAATCACTCACTGTGTTCATCCAGAAAAGGAATGGGCCGATAAATGATCCTCCCTCCACCCTGAAATATCTCCCTGTGTGCCTGCAGCAGCCAGCGGGGGAGAAGAGGAGGGAAGCCGGTAGTGGTGCGTTGGGGGGGTGGAACCAGGCAACAAGGGTAATCAGCACTGAACAGGATGATTAGGGTGTGCCCAGGCACACCTGACATACCTCATGCACACGTCTATGGCATCTAGGATGTTGCAATCAATAGTACCAGCAACAGGCATGCCACACACCATGATGCAAAATTATATTCTTCCTTTATTGAAACAGCCAACAGAAGAAAGTTCTATTCTGGTATGTATCCCACAGGTGTTTGATGGGCAGTACCACTGGCTGTACACGAACCTTTCTACCAAATAGTGCCGTACCGCACAATGTGGAATCCATGCAGTTGTGGCACAGCGGTGCAGATATTTAGAAGGTAACACAGGAGGCGAGGAGGAGACATATCGCCTCATTACCGACCATCAGGCGCCCCCTAAAAGTGTTCCACCAAGGTTCGTTCTTCAGCAGGTGATGTCAGTGTGAACGGCTCCCATAAATAATGGTTTGGCTACTTATTGCCTAGGTGCCTGTTGTTCTATTCACATGGTTGTGTCAGCGTCAGATCACGTTGCATCACATCAAAATGTACCTGTCGTGTCATTTGCCAGGGTTTGCAGCTCCCCAAATGCTTCCGCTGATGTCAACATAAACACGCTACTAACTGCACCACCAATGCCCCTATGTCGTTTACAGTCCATGTGAGATGTGTTTAGAAAGTGTTAATAACCGAGATAATAATACAAAAATCCATACAATAAAAAAAAAAAAAAACACAGAGGGGGTATCTAACAAGCGTATTTGAACACGACGCAAACACATGACTAGCAAACCAAATGCCGAGATGTTGATACAAAAATCTATACAATAACAAAAAAGGTAAGAGAGAGAGAGAAAAAAAGAAAGAGAGATAGAGAGAAAAAAAAGAAAGAGAGAGAGAGAGAGAGAGAAGAAAGAAAGAAAGAAAGAAAGAAAGAAAGAAAGAAAGAAAGAAAGAAAGAAAGAAAGAAAGAAAGAAAGAAAGAAAGAAAGAAAGAAAGAAAGAAAGAAAGAAAGAAAGAAAGAAAGAAAGAAAGAAAGAAAGAAAGCATTCTTTATATGTAGCCCTGGCCAGCATATCAAATCTTGTATGTGGACAAACTACTAAAAAATAAAAGAGTTTCTGATAGCAGACTGTTGTGAACAAAGACATTAGCAATGCCAACCTTCTATTTGTCTATACAAATAAAAAACAGTTCATGATATTTTACCTGATAAAATGTGGCTTTTCATGCAGAGAAGAGATGGTATGAATTGGAGTTATCTAATGGAAGCCTTTAACCTTCGTGTTTATGTCTTACTTTCTACACACGCGATTATAAAGTGAGAAGGATGTTTCAACATGTCTGTTAGCCGCAATGTTTCTGGTTTTTTTGAATATGAATATGTATCTGTTTCTTATGAATATGTATCTGTTTTGTTATTTATTACAGTAGACTTATTAGGCTGAGTTCACGAGGTGAACCAGGATAAGGATCATTTTATTCAAAAAAGCATTAGTTATTTCCAGTGGAGTTCAATGAAATTTGAAAATTACAGTCACATAGCTAAAATAAAAATACTTTTTCTTGTATTAAAGTTGTGTGAATTGGGGAAATTGTCTGATATAGCATCTCCCAAATAAATTACTTCCCACCGCAGTCTACTTCCACATGGTACAGAATACACTTTAATTATTAATCTCTACACCAGGGCTCTCCAAACTTTCTAAACAAAGGGCCAGTTTACCGTCCTTCAGACTTTAGGGGGCTCAGATTGTGGACATTGGGAGTAGAAAAGGCCCTGACATCAGTGGGAAAAACAATTTCCCACCTTTGGTGTCAGTGGGAGGAATTGTGTCCAGTCATTGGTGTCATTGGTCCCTGTTGTTGGTGTCAGTGGGAGGAATTGTGTCCGATCATTGGTGTCATTGGGCCCTGTTGTTGGTGTTACTGAGAGGAATTGTGACCCATTATTGGTGTCATTGGGAGAAATTGTGTCCGATCATTGGTGTCAGTGGGAGGAATTGTGTCTGATCATTGGTGTCATTGGGCCCCGTTGTTGGTTTCAGTGGGAGGAATTGTGCCCCATCGTTGGTGTCAGTGGGAGGAATTGTGTCCAATCATTGGTGTCAGTGGGAGGAATTGTGTCCGATCATTGGTGTCATTGGGCCCCGTTGTAGGTGTCAGTGGAAGGAATTGTGTCCAATCATTGGTGTTATTGGGCCCTGTTGTTGGTGTCACTGGAAGGAATTGTGACCCATTATTGGTGTCATTGGGAGGAATTGTGCCGCAAGGACACGATAAAAGCAAGCAAAGGGCCACATCTGGCCCCGGGCTGCCGTTTGGAGACCACTGCTCTACACAATAAAATGTTGTCACAAGATCGCCCCCAACCCCAGTGACATGACAAACTTTGCTCCCACTTATAGGCTAGATCTGGCTCAGTGTCAGTTACTTAAAACAATTTATTTTAGAAAGAAAATGTCAAAATGCAAACGTCTTCAATCATTTTGAATCTGTCTATTGTTTGTGTGTTAATGAATTGATAACTTAATTTTTGTAAGATAAGAAAGATTAATAAAAAAAAGATAAACATAAGTAAAAAACTTAAACAGCGTTATAAAGTATAGAACAACATCCATGAGCCATGTTTTATTCTCCCTAAACTCATAGAAAAAAAATAGCCAATCACCATTTATACCTTTGAATAATATGAAAGGCAAAATCTACAGTTTAGTTTTAAGTGTATGATTTAAAGCCCAAACAGTTTTTTTTTTCCTGCCAAGTTATTTTTTTCTCGCTTTACCCAGGCTGGAGATAATGTTCTTGACTTTCTGTCTTGAAGATGCAACATAAATGGGTAAAATCTAACCAAAATGAAAATGAATGAAGTTCTCACCTTAGGGAGTTTTCTTTAAAAAAAAATGTTTTCTTACTTATTGTTCTTATGACAACTCAAACGTGTTTTGAGGGGATCACCTTCCACTTTCTGTCTTAGTGACAATGGTCATTTAAAGGGATAAATCCCCAGTGGGGACAAAGACAGCAATAAAACTTGGCAAATGATTTAACCCTTCCTATTCAATCCAAAACAAATTCCAGAATCCTGGAGGTGATGGTTTGGCCCCCACAAGGCCATGAGCTCAACATCATGGCGTCTTGGTGTTTTGAATTACATGAAGAAACAGAAGGATTTGAGGCAGCCGACATCCACAGAAGATCTGTGGATATTTCTGCAAGATGTTTGGAACAACCTACCTGGCGAGTTCAAAAACTGTGCGTAAGTGTACCTAGAAGAACTGCTGTTTTGAAAGCAAATGGTGATCACACCAAATATTGATTTGATTTATATTTCTCTTCTGTTAATCTACTTTCCAAGTTTGTTAATTGATAAAATAAAATATTAACACTTCTATATCTAAAAGCATTCTTCATTTACAGCATTTTTTCACATCTGCCTAAAACTTTTTCACAGTACTGTATATCAACTGTATGTATGTAATCTATCTATCTATCTATCTATCTATCTATCTATCTATCTATCTATCTATCTATCTATCTATCTATCTATCTATCTATCTATCTATCAAAAAAAAAATGGGGTGGACTCAAAGGACCACTTGGTCTTTTTTAGAAGGAGATATGATAGCAATATACAAATACCTTAATGGCAATTCTAGCACAGGAAATAAACTATTCTGTCTCAGGGAGTGTAAGAAGACATGGGGCCACCCAAATGAGACTGGAGGAGAAGCGGTTTTACCTTAACCACTAGCTGCCCGCCCACTGTCATATGACGTGGCGAGGCAGCTGTTGTTCTGGGCGGACGTCATATGACGTAATCGCCCTCCCAAGCCACTAGGGGGGGCGTGCGCGTGCCTGCCGCATCGCTCGGTACCTGATGCACGTGCCCGGTGGCCGTGATGTCCGCCAGGCACCAGCGATTGCCAGGTAACAGAGCAGGACCGTGGATCTGTGTGTGTGTAAACACACAGATCCACGTCCTGTCAGAGGAAAGGAGACCGATGGTGTGTCCCTTGTACATAGGGACACCAAACGGTCACCTCCCCCAGTCAGTCCCCTCCCCCCACAGTTAGAATCACTCCCCTAGGACACACATTAAGCCCTCGATCACCCCCTAGTGTTAACCCCTTCCCTGCCAGTCACATTTACACAGTAATCAATGCATTTTTATAGCACGAATCGCTGTATAAATGTGAATGGTCCCAAAAATGTGTCAAAAGTGTCCGATATGTCCGCTGCAATATCGCAGTCACAATAAAAATCGCAGATCGCCACCTTTACTAGTAAAAAAAATAAAAAAATAAAAATGCTATAAATCTATCCCCTATTTTGTAGACGCTATAACTTTTGTGCAAACCAATCAATATACGCTTATTGCGATTTTTTTTTTACCAAAAATATGTAGAAATATACATATCAGCCTAAACTGAGGAAAAAATTTGTTTAAAAAAAAATAAAATTGAATATTTATTATAGCAAAAAGTAACAAATATTGTTTTTTCAAATTTGTCCCTCTTGTTTTGTTTATAGCGCAATAAATAAAAACCGCAGAGGTGATCAAATACCACCAAAAGAAAGCTCCATTTGTGGGGAAAAAATTATAAAAATGTCATTAGGGTGCAGTGTTGCATGACTGCACAATTGTCATTCAAAGTGCGACAGCGCTGAAAGCTGAAAATGGCCTGGGCAGGAAGGGGGTGAAAGTGCCCTGTATTGAGGTGGTTAAAGTGGATGCAAACCCGATTCACGAAATTTGAGCTGGGCACATATATCTGCAGTGTTTTCTTATCTCTCTTCAAAGCACTATGTCCCATATCTGTCTCCTGCTCCATTCTTCTGTTATCAGCCTAACTCCTGACAAATTCTCTGTCACATATGATAAAAGCAGCCAGAGTTTTGTGCTGGGGAGGATGCTATAAATAGGTTAACAGAGCCCTGTATTAGGGGCGCCCGGGCGCCGCCCCCTCTCTCCTCTACACCCCCTATATCAGTGATGGCGAACCTTGGCACCCCAGATGTTTTGGAACTACATTTCTCATGATGCTCAACTACACTGCAGAGTGCATGAGCATCATGGGAAATTCCAAAACATCTGGGGTGCCAAGGTTCGCCATCACTGCCCTATATGCTGCCTTATATATAATTCATGCATTGCATGAATCTATCCATGGCTGCCATGGCCACCCCCTATTCATGCCTCCAGCCCCTTTCAGGTCACCGGGCGCATGAATTACAGCGGCCCCCTTTTTTTTTTTTTTAAGCACCTGATTACAGCCATAGGCTCTAAAAGGCTTCAAAAATAGGCTTCAAAACAGGTGTGTTGCAACAGCAAATGAATATTCGCTGTTGCAACACTGATCCTCCTCCCGGCCAATCGGGAAGCGGGACTGATACCCATCGCCTGATTGGCTGGAAGGACAGGCGATCCTATTGGGCGCCTAGGAAGAGGGGAGGAGACGCACAGTGGAAGCGAGGAGGAGAAGAGCCGCCCGGTCCCTGCCGCCGCTCCATGGATGCCCGACCCCCACCGCTGCTCCATTGATGCCCGATCCCCCTATCATTCCTTGGAAGTCCAATCCCTGCCACCTAGATGGGAAAATAGAACATGATATGAGTAGATATGTTATAGACATGTGCACTGCTGAAAAATTAATTCATTTTCGTTTCATTTGTTTATTTTATTTTTTTTTCGTTTTTTTGGGGTCATTTATTATGATCACAATTCGTAAATTTGTAAATTCGTAAATTAAAAAATTCGTAGATTTGTAAATTTGAAAAATCGAAAATCTGAAAATAAGAAAGAAGATCCAAAAATTCTAAATAATTATTAACTAACTAACTAATAATAACTAACTTTTAAATTATAGGTATTGAAATTTCCTTTCAAATTTGGCTGTTAGAGAATGTAACAAATAGTTACGAATTAACCCAAAATAATGAATGCCGCATCTAAACAAATGGAACGGAACAAATTAATAATAAATAATAGTAATTAAAAGTTTTCTTATTTATTATTGTTATTGTTATTTATTATTATTAATTAGTTACGTTCCATTCATTTAGATACGGCATTCGTTATTTTCAGATAATCTTTTGTAACTTTGGATAAATTTGTATTCGTTACATTCACTAACAGCCAAATTTGAAAGGAAATTCTAATACCTAAAATTTAATAGTTAGTTATCATTTCAGATTCTCAAATTTTTGGGTTTTCAGATTTTTGAATTTACAGTTTATGTTTATTTGAATTTACGATTATTTGGAAAAATTCATTAAACAGGTTTTTGTTAATTCGGATGTCTTCGAATTGATTGTCGAAATTTGATAAAAAACGAATTCGGAACAAAACTAATTGCACGTGTCTAATATGCTATAGATAAAGTAGCTGGCTGTATTAAATAAACATTATTTGTTTACTGATATGCCTAAATTAATGAAGTTAGAGAGAAATTTCAAATCCTATTGCTTAAACTATCAACATATTTTGCATACATTTTTTTATCATATATGCATTTATTTTATTATTTACATCCCAGGATTTCTCTTTAAACAAAACCACTTCATTAATTTTGTGTTAGGATGACATAAGATAAAACAAAATCATTTTATTGTTTATAATAAAGCAAGCGTAAAGAGTATACATTTGAAATATACATTTAAAACGATAACGGTTCTAATTGTATCCCCTTTTATTAAATATTTCAATTAACAGCAAAATTCCTTCAGTGTGAAGACTTTGTCATCTGTAGAAATATTGCGTATTTACATGAAAAGGAAATTAAACTCACAAATGACATAAGTATAGATCTGCACAAAGATATACCTTCTAGATAAATACAAAAGTAATACAAGCTATTCAATCTGTTTTTTGGAGTTAAAATTATGCTATTATTGCTTATTATTTTAAACAGTTTTGATAAGGCTGGCATTGTTCCTTGTGATGGCTGCATTCACTTTCTTTTTTTTTTTTCTTTTTTTCTTTTTTTTTTTTTTTTAGGTTAAATCAACCTGATTGAATTCCCAGGAAGGGAATCCCCTCTGGTCTCAGCCAGTGCTACTCTGCTTGCCACGCCCCCCGATGCATTTTACTCCGCCCACTAGGACTTACTTTAAGCCCCGGTGGACAGCGCGAAAGGTGGCAAGGGGCGTGGCCGGCTAAGGCCATTCATATACTCTCAATGATTGGGTCAGCAGAGCGGTGTCCCATGCGTTAGTTAGGTTGTGCCTTTTCTTTCCCTTTAAGCTGGTGCCATGACTGAAGCCCCAAATTTCCTGTTTCAGGATGGCTCCTTTCTCTTGCAGCGTCCTATGGAGTCACCCTTAAATGCAGGGACTTCCGTTGTTTCTCCCTACACTGTGTGCATCTATAGCAGTGGTTCTCAACCCCAGTCCTCAGGACCCACGAACAGGCCAGATTTTATGTATTACCTTGGGGAGATGCAGACTAGAATACTGCAATCACTCAGCAACAAATGATATCACCTGTGATTTATTTTAGTTTTCTTGCAAACCTGGCATATTAGTGGGTCCTGAGGATAGGAGTTGAGAACCACTAATCTATAGAATCCCGCCCATAATCTAGAATGGGAAGGTTCACCCCTGCTCCGCCCCTCTCCTCCAAACTAACAGGCTTCTCTGTTTGCTGTTAACTCTTACTTGTGAAGACTGGAAGTTCAGGGAAGCAGCGCTGGAAGTTGAAAATTGCAAGTTCTTGGGTGAGATTTTTAACATTTAGTTTACTTAGCTATGTTTATTTTATTGCACTTAATGGGGTTTATTTACTAAAACATTTTTTTTTGTCAAAGCTTAATTAAACAAGCTCAAGTTAGAAGCTGTTCGGCTACCATGCACAGCTGCACCAGATTTTTCATTCTCCAGTTTTAGTAATTCAACCCCAATGTGTTAACCACTTCAGCCCGGAAGGATGTACCCCTTAATGACCAGGCCACTTTTTGCAATACAGCATTGCGTCGCTTTAACCGCTTCAGCCCCGGAAGATTTTACCCCCTTCCTGACCAGAGCACTTTTTGCGATTCGCCACTGCATCGCTTTAACTGACAATTGCGCGGTCGTGCGACGTTGCCCCCCAACAAAATTGACGTCCTTTTTTTCCCACAAATAGAGCTTTTTTTTGGTGGTATTTGATCAACTCTGCGGTTTTTATTTTTTGCGCTATAAACAAAAAAAGAGTGAAAATTTTCGAAAAAAACAATATTTTTAACTTTCTGCTATAATACATATCCTCAAAAAAAATAAAATAATAAAAAAACAAATGTATTCATAAGTTTAGGCCAATATGTATTCTGCTACATATTTTTGGTAAAAAAATTGCAATAAGCGTATATTGATTGGTTTGCGCAAAAGTTATAGCGTCTACAAAAAAAAGGGGAAAGATTTAGGGACTTTTTATTATTTTATTGTTTTTACTAGCAATGGCGTTGATCTGCGATTTGTAGAGGGACTGCGACATTGTGACGGACAAATCTGACCCTTAGTGACACTTTTTGGTGACCAGTGACACCAATACAGCTATCAGTGCTATAAAAATGCACTGATTACTGTATAAATGGCACTGGCAGGGAAGGGGCTAACACTAAGGGGCGATCAAGGGGTTACGTGTTCCCTAGGGAGGCGTTTCTAACTGTATGGGGGACGAATTGACTGAGAGAAGAGAGAGATCGCTGTTCCTGATCACTAGGAACAGCTGATCTCTCTCTCCTCCCCTGTCAGAACGGGGATCCGCCTTGTTTACATTGGCAGATCCCTGTTCTGCCTCTCTTTCCCGCAATTGCTCCCGGGAGCTCCCGGGAGCTCCCGGCGGGTGCGCGTGTGGGCCTCCGGCAGACGTGCGCCCGCAATAGCTATTGCTGCCGATTCGCGCAGGGGAACCAACCTGCCGCAGTTTAACTTAAAGTAGTTTTAAAGGCTCAAGGTTTTATACCTTCATGCTTTCAAATAATAAAGGTAAAGAAACCTTCTGTGTGCAGCACCCCCCCGTCTCCTTATACTTACCTGAGCTCTCTCTCTTGATCTAGTGCAGGAAAGCTGAGCTTCTCCTGGGTCTCTTTTTCCACATTGGCTGAGATTGCAGCAGGAGCCATTGGCTCCTGCTTCTATCAATCACAGCCAGTGAGCCAATGAGGAGAGAGCGGAGGTGGAGCCAAGGGCTCTATGTGTCTTATGGACGCATAGCACAGGGCTTAGGAGCAACCACACACCAGTGCCCACAGAGCGAGCAGCTTGCTATTGGTGGGACTGGCTTAAGAGGAGAAGCCAGGAGCGCTAGCAGAGGCCCAAAAAAGAGGAGGATGGAGACTGCTCTGTGCAAAACCATTACGCAGAATAGGTAAGTATAATGCCGCATACACACTTTTCGACAACAAAGCTCCAACGGTTTTTCCGACGGACTTTTGACGGAGTTACGACGGACTTTCGACAGACTTTCTAACGACCGGACTTGCCTACACACGATCACAAAAAAGTCCAACGGATTTGTACGTGATGACATACGACCAGACTAAAATAAGGAAGTTTATAGCCAGTAGCCAATAGCTGCCCTAGCATCGGTTTTTGTCCGTTGGACTAGCATACAGACGAGCAGAATTTTCGACCGAACTCGAGTCCGTGGGAAAGATTTGAAGCATGTTCCACATCTAAAGTCCGTCAGATTTTCGACCGAAAAAGTCAGCTGCAGGTCCGATAAAGCCCACACACGGTCGAATTGTTCGCCTGACTCGGTCCGTTGGACCAGTCCAGTCGAAAAGTCCACTCGTGTGTACGCGGCATAACATGTTTGTTTTTTTTTGTTTTTTTTTAATAAATCTTTAATGTCACTTTAGGCTAAAAAATGCTGAGGGTTTGATACTACAACAAACCATTTTTCATATGCTTCTTAGATCAATTTGAACAGTTTCTGAGCCAATATCTTCACCACACTGAGGTTCGCACCTATCAGAAAAGGCTGTCTCCATCCTAGCTGGGATGGACTTAAAAAAGTTGTCCTTAAAATCTCGGGAAAACAACACATAAAGAACAGGGTTGATGCAACTGTTAAAGTAAGCCAGACATATAGCAATTTCATTTATCAGATTATCTAATTGGAAGTTAACATGACCAATGTAGATGAATGGCCAAGTATAATACGGAAACCAACAGATGAAGAAACAGACCACAACAGTGATCACCATGCGATAAGACTGACGAGATCTTCTTTTTATCAGTTTCTTCATCTTATAAAAAATTAGACCATAAGAAATAAGAATAATGGCAAAAGGTAACACAAACATAAAAGCAAGTCTGATAAACCGTATACTTTTTATGAGGCGATCAGTAGCGAAAGCCATTTGAGCATTCTTTGGAGCACAGTCTGAAAAATCTATTTCAAAATAGTAAATACCAATGGGAGTGCTCAGAATGAAAGCAACCACCCAAGTAATAACTGATACCACACGGGCCATGTTGAGTGTTCTGTGTACTCTTGTCCATATTGGCCACATTGCAGACACACAACGATCAACACTGATGACTGTTAGGAAGTAGACACTGCTGCACATGCTAAGAACCAATACAATGGAGCTAACAAGACACAGCTCCTGGGGATAATGAAATATTTTGAACAAAGTCCATTCTGCAATCCGAACAGGTAGGAAAGAAGAACACATCAAGTCAGCCATTGCCAGGTTGAGGAACCACAACGCATTGACAGTCTTCATCTTGAAACCAGCAATCCAGATGACTAAGGAATTTCCTACAATTCCGACAATAAAAGTGATACTGTAGCAAAGAATGCAGAAAGCTTTAAGAAATGGAAAAAGATTTGGTGAAACATAGAATAAAGTGTGATGGTCCCATGCAGTGTCATTATCTGTGGGTTGATTGAAATAATAATGGTTCCATGTGGTATCAATGTCCAAAGATTGATTAAACGTTGCCACTTCCATGTTTTTCTGTAAAAAGAAAATATAAAATTAATAGGATAGACTAAAATAAGGGGTATTGAAGTGATTGCAAACCCATATACAGTATCTCACGAAAATCAGTACACCCCTCACATTTTTGTAAATATTGTATTATATCTTTTGTGGGACGATTAGCAAGGACAGTCAGCAAACGGGCACTTTCTTAAAAAATCTGGCGGATGCCAGGTTTATTTACAGGAGGTTTGCAAAATAAAAATAAACAAAACAGTAAAGTAAATCCTTGCCGTCCGGCGCTAACTAAACAAACAGTCTCCTCTCTAGACAGTACGAGGCTGGTCCCTGTCACCCACAAAACATGCGGACATGCGGTAAAGCAAACCTTTTTAGTCCAATAGCCAGAGCTCCTCTTATTCAGGTTTCTTCCTGAGTCTCAAAACCAGAGCCCTGTTGAGCTCTCTTCCTTGTTATTTAAAGTCCACCTGAGTGTGGGCTGAAGTGGACCAGAACATCCGGACTGGAACCTAGCCTGCCACAGAGGCCGGAATCCGGTTCAATCCCTTACAACAGAACGAATGCGAGGTGAAATATAGCGATTATCCACTATATCACCTCGCTTACTGTTGCATATCCTCCCCCTCTGCTCAAGCCCCTGCGGCTGAGCAATTGACCCAAGCATACAGTGCATGGAGAGGGTATCTGCATTGTTTTGGAGCTTGCCTGGCCTATGCTCTACTGGAAACTTAAAGGGCTGTAGAGCCAGGAACCATCTTGTCATGTGGGCATTTTTCTCCCTGTTGTCACACATCCACTTTAGGGGAGCATGGTCGGTGACCAGCTTAAATGACCTACCCAACAAGTAATACTTCAGGGACTCCAAGGCCCATTTAATATACTCCTTCTCGACAATTTCATGCTTATTCAGTTTTTGGCTCAGGTATACAACCGGGTGCTCCTCACCATCTCTGTTCTGGGATAGTGCAGCACCTAGGCCCACCTCAGAGGCGTGTGTCTGTACCACAAACCCCTTTGTGAAGTCCGGGGTCACCAGCACAGGTAGTACACAAAAGGCCTGTTTTAACTTCTGAAACACCTCCTCGGCTTCAGGATTCCATTTGACCATGACCGACCCTCTACCCTTCGTCAGGTCGGTCAGAGGGACGGCAATGGTGGCAAAGTCGGGTATACACCATGGGTAATACCCTGTAATGCCTAGGAAGGCCCGAACTTGTTTCTTGTTTACTGGATGGGGCCACTTTTGAATTGCCTCAATTTTATTGGTCTGAGGCTTGACAAGTTCCCTGCCAATAACGTACCCAAGGTACTTGGCTTCCTCCAGGCCTATGGCACACTCTTTTGGGTTGGCCGTGAGACATGCTTCCCTAAGGGAATCTACCACTGCTTGTACCCGGGGCAGGTGCGATTCCCAATCTGGGCTGTGGATAACCACATCATCCAAATAAGCAGCCGCATATGGGTGATGTGGTCTCAAAGTTTTGTCCATCATTCGATATGGAACGATGCAGGGGTCCCGTGCAGACCAAAAGGCATCCGCTTGTACTGAAACAAGCCCTCAGGAGTGGAAAAGGCTTCTCCTTGGCTGATTCAGTTAGTGGTATTTGCCAATAGCCTTTC
Source organism: Aquarana catesbeiana (assembly GCF_042186555.1). NCBI lineage: Eukaryota > Metazoa > Chordata > Amphibia > Anura > Ranidae > Aquarana > Aquarana catesbeiana. The sequence continues at coordinate 30,017,218 of NC_133333.1, read as the reverse complement.
GTTAGGTTTGGGGTTGTTATGTAGCAACTGTCCCAACCTGTAGACGAGTTCATCGACCCAAGGCATCGGGTATGCTTTGAACTTAGACACATTGTTGAGTTTCCTAAAGTCATTACAAAACCTGATAGTGCCATCAGGTTTTGGGACCAGCACTATGGGGCTCGACCACTCACTGTGGGACTCTTCAATCATATTTAGCTCTAACATATTTGGAAGTATCATAGCCAATGAGGTTCAACTGAGGCGTGATTATTGCTAATTGCTTCTCGGCCTTTTGGCTAAGATCGAGTGTAGTATCTGTTCTTATCAGTTTCCAGGGGGTGGCGCTTGCTTCCGTCCCAGATCTATGGCGAGATAGAGATGGGATTGCGGTTGCTATGCAAAACCTGCTGGAGTGAAGGTAACCCGGAGTGGTTTGTAGCCGAAAGGGAAACCTTCTGATGGGGACGAAGAACCATTCGGTCTTGGCGGAGGGTCGGGACCCTGGCCTTCTGTCCTAGATTGGGGCAGCTCTAGCTCCAGACAGTTATTCGGGAGAGAACGCTGGCTCCCCTTTCTCCCACTGGGGAAGCGGCCAGTATTTCCCGAATGTAATTAGGTAGGAGGGATGGAACGACGGTGAAGCCTGATGGCAAGGGCTCTCACCAAGCTTCCAGAACTCCATGCCTTCCTGCCTGGGGTGGGGGCTGCTGTGGTCTGGGCTGTGGGTCAGGGTTGCTTTGAAAAGCCAGTGGTGAATGTGTACCTGAAGTGGCAGTTCAGGGGTGCCGTACAGTCACTGTGTTTAGGCACTTGATTTTATGGCACCATGGTCACTTCACCACTACACACGTTTTTCACACCTGCCTCTTGGGCCGACCTTTTTGGCTGGGACCAGGGGAAATTTTTAATCCTGGCCGGAGGGCCGGCCATTGTATTTCACAATGGTCACTTTTCACTCTCCCACCTTCCTATCCCCCCACTCTTTTTATTTAATCCCCTGTTTGTCACTTTTTTGTATTTTTTTTGCTTGATATGTGTACACGTTTTGTCACTGTGGCGAGTAGGGTGTGGGTCCTCGGGCCTACTCTGAAAGTCTTGGGAAGGGGGTGGACATAGGCCTTTTGGCTTGGTTCGCCTTCTCCTTTGGGGGTCTCCCTTCGGGGGAGCCCCACATGTACTTGGGATGGTCTGTTTCGGCAGACCTTCCAGTAAATGGGGGTCCGCCTGGTTTCGGCCAGATGGACCCATTGTATAAGTACCTCAGTCCCTGTCTGGAGCCTAATGCCCCGGGGGATCAGGGTAAGGTCTTTCCCTAGCGGAGGACTCTGAACACCCGTTGCACGTTTTTGTGTTTCACTCTTTATGTGTGTGCACTTTTTTTGGCACTGGGTGGAAGTTTTTGAGGTGTGTTTCACGCCACTGGCTTTAAAAAAAAAAATAAATAAAAAAGAAGATCCGGACTGGAACCTAGCCTGCCACAGTGGCTGGAAAAACCCGGGACGGATTCCGGTTCAATCTCTTACAACAGAACGAATGCGAGGTGAAATGTAGCGATTATCCACTATATCACCTCGCATACCGTCACACTTTTCATGTGACAACACTAAAGAAATGACACTTTGCTACAATGTAAGGTAGTGAGTGTACAACTTGTATAACAGTGTAAATTTGCTGTCCCCTCTTAATATCGCAACAAACAGCCATTAATGTCTAAACCACTGGCAACAAAAGTGAGTACACCCCTAAGTGAAAATGTCCAAATTGGGTCCAAAGTTTCAATATTTTGTGTGGTCACCATTATTGTCCAGCACTGCCTTAACCCTCTTGGGCATGGAGTTCACCAGAGATTCACAGGTTGCCACTGGAGTCCTCTTCTACTCCTCCATGATGACATCACAGAGCTAGTGGATGTTAGAGACCTTGTGCTTCTCCACCTTCCGTTTGAGAATGCCCCACAGATGCTCAATAGTGTTTAGGTCTGGAGACATGCTTGAACAGTCCATTACGTTTACTCTCAGCTTCTTTAGCAAGGCAGTGGTCATCTTGGAGGTGTGTTTGGGGTCGTTATCATATTGGAATACTGCCCTGCGGCCCAGTCTCCGAAGAGAGGGGGTCATGTTCTGCTTCAGTATGTCACAGTACATGTTGGCATTCATGGTTTCCTCAATAAACTATAGCTCCCCAGTGCCAGCAGCACTCATGTAGCCCCAGACCATGACACTCCCACCACCATGCTTGAATGTAGGCAAGACGCACTTGTCTCTGTACTCCTCACCTGGTTGCCGCCACACACGCGTGACATCATCGGAACCAAAAATTTATCTTGGTCTCATCAGACCACAGGACATGGTTCCAGTAATCCATGTCCTTAGTCTGCTTTTCTTCAGCAAACTGTTTGCAGGCTTTCTTTTGCATCATCTTTAGAAGAGGCTTCCTTCTGGGACGACAGTAATGCAGACCAATTTGATGCAGTGTGCTGCAGCTCAGTTTTAGGGTCTTGGCAATTTTCTTAAAAGCCTAGGCCATCTTTATGTAGAGCAACAATTGTTTTTTCAGATCCTCAGAGAGTTTTTTTGCCATGAGGTGGCATGTTGAATTTTCAGTGACCAGTATGAGAGAGTGAGAGCAAAAACCCCACATTTAACACAACTACTCCCCATTCACACCTTAGATCTTGTAACACTAACGAGTCACATGACACCGGGGAGGGAAAATGGCTAACTGGTCCCAAATTGGACATTTTCACTTAGAGGTCTACTCACTTTTGTTGCCAGCGGTTTAGACATTAATGGCTGTGTGTTGAGTTATTTTGAGGGGACATCAAATTTACACTGTTATACAAGCTGTACACTCACTACTTTACATTGTAGCAAAGTGTCATTTCTTTAGTGTTGTCACATCAAAAGATATAATAAAATATTTACAAAAATGTGAGGGGTATACTCACTTTTGTGAGATACTGTATATATATAGAATATGTGCTCAGTAGCTCAGTTCAAATATAATAAATAATACATACCATGTTTATCGGCATATAACATGCACCTTCATTTTAGGAGGGAAGTTTCAGAAAAAAACTCAAATTTTAAATAAAGAAATTTGAAGCAAAATAAGAGTCAGTGCCCATCAATGCATCCTCATCATTGCCCTTCTGCAACCTCACCATTACCCATCTGCAGCCTGATCAATTCCATCTGCAGCCTCACAATTGCCCATCAATGCAGCTTGATTGATGCCCATATGCAGCCTCACCATTGCTATGAATGCAGCCTGATCAGTGCCCATCTGCAGCCTCACCTCAGATTACTGCTGCCTCGGAGGGGACAGGGTTACAAGATTACATACAGCGAGACTCTCTTGTTTACTCGGAGGCCTCTTTAATACAAAGTCCTGCCTCCTGGACCGACTTCTATGATAGACAGAACACTGGTCCAATGCCGGCCCAGGAGACGGGACTTCCTATTAAAGAGGCCGCCGAGTAAACAGGAGATTTTCGCTGTATGTAATCTGACGGCGCTTGTCCCGCTCCCCTCCCCGTTCCCTCCTAGGCAGCCCAAATTGCAGTATCGGCGTATAACACGCACACACTATTTGCACCCAATTTTCAGGGTGAAAAAGTGTGTGTTATATGCCAATAAATACAGTATATGCAGTATATATATATATATATATACCATTCCAGACTACCTGATAAAGAGCTAGGAGGCTTGGAACTGTTGTGCATGTCGAAAGATGATTACTATAAATATAGGAAGTGATTATTAAGTTTGAATCTTTTGGAGGTGCGGTGACTCGTTTGAACAGTATAGTATTGGCAGATTGGAGCCTGCCTGTCCTCAGCACCCTATATATAGGAGTGCAGTCCACTCATTGATATACTGTATATGCAGTTTAATATACAGTATATCAATGAGTGTATATATATAGAGAGAGAGAGAGAGAGAGAGAGAGAGAGTACTGTATTTATTGGCGTATAACACTCACTTTTTCACCATGAAAATCGGGTGCAAATAGCACGTGCGTGTTATACGCCAATGCTTAAATTTTAGCTGCCTCGGAGACAGGAAGTGGGTCGGGACGAGCGCTGTCAGATTACATGCAGTGAGAATCTCCTGTTTACTTGGCGGGCTCTGTAATAGGAAGTCCCGTCTCCTGGGCCGCCATTGGACCACTGTTCTGTCTATCATAGGATTCTCACTGCATGTAATCTGTCGGCACTCATCCCGCCCCCCTCCCTGTCCCCTTTTGCTGCAGATGGGCATCGATCAGGCTGCACTGATGGCAATAGTGAAGCTGCTGCATTGAAGGCAATGGTGAGGCTGCTGCATTGAAAGCAATGGTGAGGCTGCTGCATTGAAGGCAATGGCAAAGCTGTACTGATGGCACTTGTGAGGCTACAGATGGGCATTGATCAGGCTGCATTGATGGCAATGGTGAGGCTGCAGATAGGCACTGACCCTTATTTTGCTTCGAAGTTCCTTATTTAAAATTGAAGTTTTTTTCCTGAAATTTCCCTCTTAAAATGAATGTGCGTGTTATACGCCTGTGCGTGTTATAAGCCGATAAATACAGTATATTCATTATTATTATTATTTAATGTTTATTTATATATTGTGCTGTAAGTATACTGTGTAATACTGTAACATGAAAATGTCAGCTTTATAATTTGTGTGTACCTATAGGTTATTTATCTGGGTATTTATTTTCAGAATTTACTGAATGGAACAGTGTATGTTTTTCTGGTTTGTGTGAAATGTAATACATTTATTTCCTCTAATAAAAAAATAAATACAAAATTCTGCTTTCTACAACTACCTGTAGTTATATGCAGTTAGTACAATCTTTGTGTCCCTCAACAAAAACATGAAAACATTATTATTTGCTATTAGGTATTATAAGTACAAAGTACAAAGTACCGTACTTCTAAAAATTTCAAAATTCATTCCCCATATCACACAATGAAGTGCTGCAAAAAGTTACCTTTACCTTTCCCCACTATACTACCAAAATAGCAGTCAGCAATCAATGTGATATTATATCCAATGAATTATTTTATGCTCATTATTCATTTTATGATTTGGCATCCCTTACCTGAAATCAGTTTATTTCTGGGAAATATTCTCTGAGTGTTAAGCTCCGGACCGTTCAGCAGCTATCCTGGATCAGTTATGTTGCTCCTCTTTTTTGGGACTGACTGAGAGTTGACTCTGACACTTTAAAAAAATTATTTCTCATGAAGATAAGGAGATAAGAATGAGACTTCTAAAACTGAGCATTTGAAAAATGAAATACGGTTAGAACTTTGTGTGATAAGATAAAGTATCTGTTTTCTACAGAGCTTTTAGAGTTAGTGGAATTATTATATTTTCGGTGCTAAAGGATGAGCGTATCGGTTTGTATATTTTTTGTATGTTCAGATTTAAGTAAAGAAAAAGTTAATTTTCATTTTCTTTCAGCCAAAGTTTAATTTACAAAAGAAATCATTTGCTGTGGTTCTGTCATTAAAAAAAAAAATATATGGTTACATAGAAAGTGAATTGCAATATACAATGTATATATATAGTATATAATATAGTACAGCCTTTCTCAACCTTTTCAACACGGAGGAACACTTTAAATAACTTTCTGGTCTCAGGGAACCTCTGCTAAAAATGGCTATATCTACAACTCATGATACATTCTTGTGATGGTCAGTGGGAAGAACGCTCCTTACACTTGTAGTGATTGGGAAGAATCCCCCCTTACATATAGCTAAAAAGATCAATGGTGTCACTGGGAACTTATCTGAGAGGTAGAAATTGCTCATTGCTCAAGGAACCCCTAGCAACCTCTGGAGGAACCTTAGGGTTCCATGGAACCCTGGTTGAGAATCCCTGATATAGTGTATTAAAGTATATGTTACCCCAACATTTCATATTTCTGATATGTGCCTGCTGTACCATGTGCTTGTATGAAAAAGTTTCCTGTTCTAATTGCATTGCTTGTATTGCTTGTATTGTATGAATTTCCTGCCAGTCCCTCTGCTTTCCTATTTCAAACAGACCATGATAACCTAGGCATGAGAGCACATCCATCCCAGTGTGGTCAGTTTTCTAGCTGTGCTGGGAGAACAGCCTGCCTGTCTACCAATGGTTAGACTTGTGCTGAGATGCCCCCCTGCACAGCCATTCACTTTACTGGGAAGATCAGTGTGCTGATGTTTCTTCATCCCCACCTCTCTTAGTTGCATATTCAGCTGAGAGCAGAGGGTATGTGATTACTTATAAAACAAGAAAAAAAGCATTTTATCATTTTTTTATATAAACAAGTGTTTTGCCTTTTATTTCTATTTTAAACTGAATGGGTTGTTTTACAAGATGAGGGTTCATACATATTTTAAAGACTGCAACTAGACATGTGTAGTTCCTTTCGTTCCGAATAAAAATTCAGACAAATTTTCGTTATTCTGAAATTCGAATGTATCCAAATTTCCGAATTACAATAAAAAAAATGAAAAGAAATTCAAATTTGAATAATTTTCCAATAGTTTTTGAATACTTTTCAAATTCGAATTGTTTTCAAATTCTAATTAGAAAACTTTTCAAATTCAAATAGTTTTCCAATTTACTTTTTTTACAATTTATTTTTATTTTAAACTGAATGGGTTGTTTTATAAGATGAGGGTTCATATATACTTTAAAGACTGCAACTAGACATGTGCGTTTTTTTTCGTTCCGAATTAAAATTCAGACGAATTTTCCAAAGAAAAAAAAATCAAACGAAATTCAAATTCGAATCGTTTTCCAATAGTTTTCGAATACTTTTTGAATTCAAATCATTTTCAAATTTGAATTTGAAAACTTTTCAAATATCGAATAGTTTTCCAATTTCCAAAGAGAACAAAATCGAATAGAAAATAAAGGAATAGAATCAAATTTATTTTTAAATCTTTTATCTACTCTATTCCTTTATTTTCTATTCTATTTTATTGTTTTTGGAAATTGGAAGACTAGTCGAATTCGAAAACTTTTCGAAACAATTCGAAAACGAATAAAGGAAACGAATTCCAAAAACGAATTAAACTAATTTAACTAAACAAATTTATGTAAATAACTAATCAAAGCGAAATTGAACCAATTTTTTTGTTCTGCACATGTCTAACTGCAACTAAAGAATAATACTAAAGACTAATACTAAGAACTAATGCTACAAATAAAATCTCTGTTCTTTAACAAATATGTTATATTTACAGTTTATCACAATAATTATTTTTTTTTTTGTTATTTCCCAAATAATTTAATTTTTTCTTTTTTTAATGGTACAGCGAAGGGTTAGAATCTGTTCCTTTTTAGCTGTCTGTGTCCCTATTAGGATGTTTTTTTCCTCATTTCCTGTTCCAATGACAGAAGAGACACCAACAGCAACACATTTCTAGCACAGCTGGAAAAGGTTAGAACTTCTATAAGATTGTAATTATGTCCCAGAGAACTCAAGTTTCCAATTTAATGTCTTGGGGTGTCATTGGTACACAAAGAGAGTCTACATTTCCCCTGTTGATGTTACAGAGAACAATACATTTCTGCTTAAAGGTCTAACCCCTCCACCTCCCTTCCCACTGGATCCAAAAAAAAAAAATGTTGGAGCTGAGCTTTAAATAATAAGACTAAAATGGCTTTATTTTTTATAAAACAATTCTTTTTTTAATTATGAAACAAATTTTGTTACAAATATTGTGTTTATTGTGTTCATTATTCTAGATACTTAGGTCTAGTAAATATATTTATAAAACATTCAGGATGGCGCCTTGGTCAATGATTTATTTTTATTAATTTTTGTTGCACACAATGCACATGTTATATAATTTGTAACATTTTATATTCATTATTTTAGTAAAAACAAAACTTTCAGTAGTTAATAGTAGCTCATATACAGTAAAAGCAAAGTAATAAGTAAGTAAATAGTTCTTACAATAGCTTAACAATTTGCATGAATCTACTATATTGCTGACAATATACAGCGACAGTACCACGAAAAAATCTACACCTTTCCTTAATGATTTCAATGCTGCTAAAAAGGTTTTAAGTCTCCACCAGGAACGAGAAAGCACCTCTCCTCACCTCTCCACCAGCAATCAGACTGCAACAATGTAACTTTGTCAAAAGTCACAAACTGAGAAGCTGCAGCAGAGGCTGATTTGTGTAAGAGATTTGTGAACACAAAAAAGAACAGCTACCAGAATTTACATGAATCTGTGAATCTATCATGGGACGATATCTCAGTCCAGAAGATAGATAGAGTGATGAAGGGTCAGACTCTTGGTCAGTTTTTACTCCTCACATTGACCTCATTGGGTAGATTTCCTTTCACTGGTAGATGGAGGTTGCTCAACGTTTAACATAACGCATTCCAGTTTGTCAGTGATTTTCCTGCTGTGATGTATCTAGTACAAGTAAAGGACTGCTTGGACTAACTGAGGACAATATCTCGCCATGGGGTCTGTCTTACACTTAATTTTATTTTAGCAGTTTTTAAGCAATATTTTCAGTATTTTAAGCAGACCCAAAAAGCCTGGTTTGGATTGGGGGGACCCCCACACTTTTTTTTTATCATTTTTGTATTGCCCGTAATGGTATTGTATTGCCGCCAATATCTTTGTCAGTTTTGCTGCAGCGGGTTCTATACATGATACAGATGTGCCACTTTACAGGCAGACTAAGGTGACCTCCCAGTCACTATTTTTAAAGGAATTTTACATTTTTATAGTCTCCCTTTAAGCATCATTACAATCACTGCATGCATTTATACATATCCCCCAGGGCAGTACCCGGGCCCCCATACCTTTTTTATGGCCAATTACTTGCATATAAGCCCTCAAAATGGGCACTTTTTCAAGTTCAGGTTTTATAGACTTTAATAGAGTTCGCAGTTCGGGTCCAAACTTTTGTGATGTTCGAGAGTTCTGGCACAAACCAAACCGGGAGGGGGGGTGTTCGGCCGCCAAACTCTAGTTACAATGAGTATTACGTTTAGGATTGGGGGGTGACAGACAGAGTTAAAATAAAGGGGTTATTGTGAGGACCAGCAAGAAGCCTTCACCAAAAAATACCAAAAGCTAACTTGTTACAGCCGAAGACTTCACTTTGACTATTCTGATCTGGATAATTGTTTTAAGCTGAAGACTTAGAAAGTCCTGAAGTCAACTAAGATTTCCATTAGAAAGTCAGCAATGACAGCCTGCATATCCTTTAAATCCAAGCATTTGGATTCCAGACCTAGATGTAATGCCATACTTTAGTAAATCATTTTCATAACTGGCTTATTGCACAAGTAGCTGAGGATGTGTAGTCACCTACATTTCTATTTGTCTTGACTTGGTTGACCTCCTCACTGAATGCTTTCTCGAGAGTAGACTGGATGGACCTCCAGAATGTCTCTTTGAAGTCTCGACCCATGAAGACATAGAGGACTGGATTGACACAACTGTTTGCATAAGCCAAGCAGGTAGATATCACCGTTCCAACATGGAGTTTAACAAGGAGTTCAAAATCATTTGGTGCGACGAGCATCCATATGGAAAAGAGGTGATAAGGAAACCAACAAATAAAGAAGGATGATATAACAGCTGCAATGACTTTGAAGGGCTTGGTGGATGTGGCTATACGATTTCTGTGGATGCGCCAAAAGATCACAGTGTAACACGAGAGAATGATCAGAAAAGGTATAAGAAAAAAGCCAATGAATCGTACGATGACTTGACCTTTGTATACAAAACTTGCACCACTTCCGGGTATATAGCAAATCAAAAGTGAAGTTAAGCCTGCTGAGTTTGTGTCTATGCTGTAAGGTATGCTAAATATAAGAGACAGAATCCAAACTGCAACAACGACTTTCACAGTCAGTCTCACGGTGCGATGGTTCTGGCACCAAACGGGGAAAACCGTGGCGATGCAGCGATCAATGCTGATGACGGTGAGTTGTAGGACACTGGCAGACAGATTGATGAATAAAACAAGATGGTTTAGGTGGCACATGAAGGTTCCAAATGGCCACCGATAGTTAAGAGCCAAATATGTGATGGTTAAGGGTAGAAATAAACTGAAGGTAAAATCTGCAACAGCTAAACTTAAAAGCCAAATTGAGTTGACCGTCTTCTTCATCCTGAAGGCAGCGAACCAGATGACCAGACCATTTCCAATTGTTCCCAATAGAAATATCAAAGAAAGAGCCACCATATGAAAAATATAACTGACGTAAACAGAATAATACGAAGACATGTTGTCAGGGATTAGATATAAAGTTCCGATGCCCTGCAAAAATAATAATAATAATAACATATACATGCAATATAAGCAAGGTTTAAAGATTCTAAATAATCCAAAAAGTAGAAATGGCATCTAAACTAATTTTTACTTTGCTCACTCTGCACTGAACTAAACATTTACAGTACAATTTTGAAAGAAGGACAAGCAGAAATGATAGCATAGCCAACTAGACAAAATCACTTTATGTTTGTTTAGAAGAAAAAGGGAAAGGTATCCTGACAGATCCCAAGGAAGCCACTTGCAGACCAGCCATTTTCTGACACTTTTTGCCTACAAGCTTAAATCAATATTTTTTTACTAGAAAATTACTTGTTGAAACCCCCAAACATTATATATATATTTTTTAACAGAGAACCTAGGGAATAAAATGGCGATTGTTGCAATTTGTCACATGGTATTTGCACAGCGGTTTTGCAAATGCAATTAAAAAAAAAAATACAGATTACTGAATTAAAAAAAAAAACACAAGACAATATTTACCCCAATTTGTTTGTATATTGTGAAAAATTATGTTATGCCGAGTAAAAAGATACCTAACATGTCACGCTTTAAAATTGTGCACGCTCATGCAATGGCATCAAACTATGGTACTTAAAAATCTCCATAGGTGATGATTTAAATGCCTTTGCAGGTTGCCTGTTTAGCATTACAGAGGAGGTCTAGCACTAGTATTATTGCTCTCGCTCTAACATTCACGGCGATACTTCATATGTGTGTTGCAAATATAGTTTACATATTAGCGCGCGACTTATGTATGCATTTTCTTCCATGCCCAAGCACGGAGGGATGGGGGCACGTTATTTTTTTTTTTCTTATTTCGTTTACTGTTTATTTTTATTTTTTTCACTGTTCCTTTAAATTTTTGTTGATCACTTTTATTCCTATTACAAGGAATGTAAACACCCCTTGTAATAGAAATAAGGTTGACAGGTCCTCTTTATGGAGTGATCAGGGGTCAAAAAGACCCCAAATCTCTTCTTTAGCTTTAAAACAATAAAACATTTTTGATCGTTTTGCTTTTAAAAAAAAAATGATTTACTTCCAGCCTGGACCGGACGTGATGCATAATGCATACCTTCCAACATTTTGAGATGGGAATGAGGGACACCTACTAGCAAAGGTATGTAGGCATAGGACACGCCCCCTGCCACACCCCCTTAAAGGAGAATTAGCCAAAAAAAAAGTTAATTAAATCTACAAGGGCTTTTTTTTACCACTACTATTCCTTTATATTTGCTTTTAAAATTTACAAATGCAGAAATTTAGGAATTGAATGAAAGGTTTAGCACTGGGAAACGTTTTTTGAAAGATAAAAAGTGCATTTTATATAAATGGTTGTGGAATGTATGTGGAATATAATATATATTTTTTATATCAGACCAAAATGAGGGACAAATGAGGTGGAATGAGGGACAGAGGGACATTGCATCAAATCAGGGACAGTCCCTCCTTATTAGGGACAGTTGAGAGCTATGATAACGTCATTCTGATCCTCCAAGGCCATTGAGTCAATCAAAGAGTATTAATTCTTTGATCGCCTGTGGAAGCAGCTCAGCGAACATTTCCAGCCCCTTATTCATGCCGCTGCGATGTGACTCCCGTGCGCATGCGCGGGAGTGAAATCATTGTGGTCCAGCCATTCAAGTGGCCGAAGGCACAAAACATGGAAAGGAAGAAAGGGAGAAGATGGGAGCCCCCAGGACCCGCCGGATGGATCCAAGCACATCACCGGAGGGCTCGGTTTGGCAGGTAAGTGTGACATAATATGCTAATATGCTTTGCATATTAGCATATTATGTGCAATATGCTGTGCATACTAGTACATTATGGAATAACCCACCTGGGGGACCACAATATGAAGAAAATATGATTTACAGTTACACAGGTGAAGAAAAAAATGGGATGGTACCTCTTGAATAAAAAGGAATCTATGACACTTAAAGGATAAGTTCACCTGTAGGAATATGTTTCATGCTCCACCCGATCTAAGGAGACCTGCTTGGCATCAGAGGTCTCCTGATAGCTGGTGCAATGCTTTACAGGCTCCTGCAACAAAAAATAATAAATGCACATTTTTTTACCTGCAAAAAAAATGTGCATTTATTTATTTTAATGAACTTTTCCTTTAAGGACAAGTTACATTAATTTGAATGATTTTGGAACCCCTGAACTGAACATTATTTACCTAGGGACTTTGACCATTTGCTCTTGATTATCTGACTGCTTTTTTGAGCTAGTATGGTGACATTGCCCGGGTAAAGAGCAATCTATGTCCACCCTGGTGGATTTATCATTCTCTTCTCTATCTTCTACCTAGTTTACCTTCCCAGTCTACTCCCTTTCCTTTCTTCACTTCTCTTAAATCATTTCTTTTCAAATTGGCCATAATAGCACAATCAAGATGTTTAATGAGATTTCTCACTGGAGAGTATTGTGAAGATGGATTGTGGTCACTGTATGTCTATTTCCAGGCCACCGTTCTATTGAACCTTGATTATGTGTAAAAACCTTCCTTGCCTGACATTATGCCTGCTGTGATTATAAATCCTTGAATAAAAACTTGAAAAAAAAACATGAGTTAACGGACATCTAAAGTCCAACCTTTTTATTTTTTATAATGGATAAAGCAGGCAATAGTATAGAACCCCGTACATTTGGAAATATGGATATGGAAAAACACTGGGGGAAACAAAAGAAAGCGTCATGGCTTTCTACCGTATAGTTTTCATGGGACTGATTGTAATCCGTGGCTTCCATGCTGGATGAATATCTGCAGGTGTACATATTAAAATTTGTCAGCACAGTGTATCATAATAAAAATGTTTCATGAACACAAATACTGTATATTTTTATCAATATATAATGAGAAAGTGCATCCATACATCTTCAAGGCTGCATATTTAATATTTAACCACTTCGTGTCGTTGGTAATTTATTAATTTTTCACACACATGATAAAATCAGCATTTTTTTCTAGAATATTACTTAAAACCCCAAAACAATGTATATTTTCTGAAAGCAGAGGCCCTGAAGAATAAAACGGCGGCTATTGCATTTTTTTTCTGTCACACAATATTTGCTCAGCTGTTTATCAAATATACACTCACCAGCCACTTTATTAAGTACATCTGTTCAATCGCTTGGTAACACAACTTGCTAATCAGCCAATCACATAGCAGTAACTCAATGCATTTAGGCATCTAGACGTGGTGAAGATGACTTGCTGAAGGTCAAACTGAGCATGGGAATGAGGAAGAAAGGGGATTTAAGTGACTTTGAATGTGGCATGGTTGTTGGTGCCAGATGGGCTGGTCTGAGTATTTCAAAAACTGCTGATCTACTGGGATTTTCACACACAACCATCTCTTGCGTTTACAGAGAATGGTCCGAAAAAGAGAAAATATCCAGTGAGTGGCAGTTGTGTGGACAAAAATGCCTTGTTGGCTTCAGAGATCAGAAAAGAATGGGCAGACTGGTTTGAGATAATAGAAAGGCAACAGTAACTCAGGTAACCATTCGTTACAAAGAAGGTATGCAGTATACCATCTCTGAACGCACAACACATCGAGCCTTGAAGCAGATGGGCTTCAGCAGCAGAAGACCACACAGGGTGCCACTCCTGTCAGCTAAGAACAGGAAACTGAGACTACAATTCACACCGGATCACCAAAATTCGACAATAGAAGATTGGAAAAATGTTGGTCGATGAGTCTTGATTTCAGCGGTGACATTCAGATGGTCGGGTCAGAATTTGGTGTAAACAACATGAAAGCATGGATCCATCCTGCCTTGTATCACCGATTCAGGCTGGTGGTGGTGTAATGGTGTGGAGGATATTTTCTTGGCACACTTTGGGCCCCTTAGTACCAATTGAGCATCGTTTAAACACCAAGGCCTACCTGAGTATTGTTGCTGACCATGTTCATTCTTTTATGATTACAGTGTACCCATCTTCTGATGGCTCCTTCCAGCAGGATAATGCATCATTTCACAAAGCTCCAATCATCTCACCACTGGACAATGAGGTCCCTGTACTCCAATGGCCTCCACAGTCACCACATCTCATCCAATAGAGCACCTTTGGGATGTGGTGGAATGTGAGATTCTCATCATGGATGTACAGACGACAAAATTGCAATAACTGCGTGATGCTATCATTTTACTATAACCCAAAATCTCTGAGGAATGTTTCCAATACCTTGTTGAATCTATGCCACCAAGAATTAAGGCAGTTCTGAAGGCAAAAGGGGGTCCAACCTGGTATTAGCATGGTGTATCTAATAAAGTGGCCGGTGAGTGTATTATTCCAGGTGAAGCTACACTAAAATGAATTTTAGTACACACAAATACAATATATAAGCAATTTTTGGGTATAATATAAGATATAGTTGAGTCAAGTAAATAGATACAAAATATGTCAAGACTCTAAATTGTGTGCACCTGTAAAATGGTGAAAAACGATGGTGCTGATAAGGGTGATTGATAAAACAAGCTGATAATGGTGATTGGTAAAACATTTTGATTTGTAATGTACAAACTATGCTCCCTCCACAAGCCTCAACCCACAACAAGCACTATTTCTGGAAGAGGTGGCAACTCTACTGTCCAATGAATGCCCTACAGTGGCCATTAAGCGTTAACATTTACTATATCTATTAGAGCCCTGCTATCTCCCTTGCACTCAAATGCAACTAAAAGAGCACAGATCATGCTCCATGTGCTACTTCCCTGATGGCATACCTCCCAACTTTTTGAGATGGGAATGAGGGACACCTATCAGCAAAAGCATGCAGGCATAGGACACACCCCCGGCCACGCCCCCTTAAAGGAGAATTGTACAAAAAAAAAAAAACAAGATTGGTTAAACCCACAAGTGCTTTTTTACCACTACTCTTCCTTTATATTGGCATTTGGAATTTACAAATGCAACAAATTAGAAATCAGATGAAAGGTTTAGTGCTGGAAAACACATTTTGATAGATAAAAAGTGCATTTTAAAAACATCTATATAGATCAGATGAAAATGAGGGACAAATGAGGAGGAATGAGAGACAGAGGGACAGAGGGACATTGCTCCAAATCAGGGACAGTCCCTCAAAATCAGGGACAATTGGCAGCTATGCCTGCAGGTGGGACCTGAGATTCATGGCAAGGATGGAGCCCGTTCCAAATAATTTCCACCTGAAAGCTGAGTGTGTTTAAATGCCTTTAATGCCAATGCCATTAATAAATGATGCTAAGACTTAGGAGGTTAAACAAGGAATGATCAAATGGCTGGGGGCCAGAGAAGTCAGGCTCCTAGTTACAAACTAAAGTTTACTACACAGCTTAGACTGAGAGGTGACATTCTTAAAGGGGTATCAGGGCCAGATTTTCCACTGGTCATGGACCTACAGGTGCCCTTCCTAGAAGGGCGCCCGTCAGTAAGAGGTTTTTTTCTCCCTTTTTTTTTAACCCTTTCGCTGCCAGATTCGTACATCGTACAGACCTTATAGTGGGGGCTTCACACACAATCCAGTGGCTGTAGCTGTAAAACTGACAGGCAGACTCCTGACAGGTGGAAGCATTTGTGCTTCCGTCTGATTGCTTCCACACACCCTAGTATCGGCACCACCCCTGGCACGCATGTATTCTGGGCTCCCCATCTGCAGGTCTGGGACCAACATGGCGAATGCCGGTGGGTGGAGGGGATGAAGAACATGGGACACATGTCTGCTTTCCTTCTCTTCTTGTTGGTGACCCGGGAAGTGACATGGATGATGTGGTGTCACTCTGTCACTTTTCCCACCTAGCATAGCCGGGAAGGGGTGTATTGCAATGTAATCAGTGCCAATCCCTCACTGTGTTCATCCAGAAAAGGAAGGGGCCGGTAAATGATCCTCCCTCCACCTTAAAATATCTCTCCTTGTGCCTGAAGCAGCCAGCGGAAGAGAAGAGGAGGGAAGCCGGTAGTGCTGCGTTGGGGGCGTGGAACCAGGCACTGAACAGGATGATTGGGGTGTGCCCAGGCATACCTGGCATACCCCATGCGCATGTCAATGCCATCTAGGATGTAATAAGAATATTCCTGCGCTACCCAATTGGAAAAAGAAAAGAAAACAAGAACTCAGAAAAATAGTAAAAACGCACGTATGCGACTGGACAGCTGCATGCACCGAAGCAAGGGTCAGACATAAGCCCAAAATCAAACTGAGGTATAGGGGGGGAGGTGCTGCGCTAACCAGAAGAAAGCTGTAAATCTCTGTCTGTGGTCAATTAATAAAATTACATAAAATCGCATAATAAATCGCATAAATAAGTGTTGACACTAAAAAACATTCAAGCCTTAATAATCAGCATCATGTGTATGTGAAAAAAAGTGCATAAAAAATCCTTTTCAATTGGTATATACTAAATGACAAAAAAATCGCATGTTAAATCGCATAAATAAGTGTTGACACTAAAAACATATAAATCTTGATAATCATGTGTAGGTGCACAAAGGGACATAAACACTAATTCATGTGAATAATTCTAAATAAAAATACATAGAATAAATCAGAAATAACCATCAAAAACATATCCTTATAAATGGTGCAAAACGTACAAAGTGCCAGTGCTTAAAGGTGATCTAGATATCGCAAATAAAACACATCAATCCAACGCAATATGGATAATAAATATAAATAAATGTCCCAATAATAGTGATATAAAATATATTGTGCTGGCCTGCGAAACAAATGACCAATGACATGCCAGTAAGTGCAGCAAACTTAAAGTGCCAGTGTAAAAGTCATTGAAGGTGCAAAAGCAAGTTCTGGTGTATTCAACAAAACAGCAGTGAGGTGTCTGGGATGCAATTCACTCAGTGTCCTCTTCGTGCATAAAACACTAATGTAAGCAGTGCCCCTTACCTAGCGGTGCTAGGTCAACACTTATTTATGCGATTTAACATGCGATTTTTTTGTCATTTAGTATATACCAATTGAAAAGGATTTTTTATGCACTTTTTTTCACATACACATGATGCTGATTATTAAGACTTGAATGTTTTTTAGTGTCAACACTTATTTATGCGATTTATGCGATTTATTATGCGATTTTATGTCATTTTATTAATTGACCACAGACAGAGATTTACAGCTTTCTTCTGGTTAGCGCAGCACCTCCCCCCCTATACCTCAATGCCATCTAGGATGTTGCAATCAATTGTACCATGCAACAGGCATGCCACACACCAAGATGCAAAATGATATTCTTCCTTTATTGAAACAGCCAACAGATGAAAATTCTAAACTGATATGTAGTCCGCATGTGTTTGATGGGCAGTACCACTGGCTGCACACGACCCTTTCAACCAAATAGTGCTGTGCCGCACCATGTGGAATCTATGCAGTTGTTGCACAGCGGTGCAGATTTTCAGAAGGTAATACAGGAGGCGAGGAGGGGACATTTCGCCTCATTACCGACCATCAGGCACCCCCTAAAAGTGTTCCACTATGGATCGCTCTTCAGTGGGTGATGTCAGTGTGAACGGGCTCCCATAAATATTGGTTTGGCTACTTACTGCCTAGGTGCCTGTTGTTCTATTCTTTCACTTTGGAACAGTGCTTGATAAAGAAATTTACACAGATACTGACAGGTACAGTCACAAGAATGCTTCAGGGTAAGATCAGCAAATTCTTCTTCTGCTTTTCAGTGAGCAGGAATTGGTTGCATCAAAACATACAATCTAAATAAAAGCACATTTATGCCCCGTACACACGGTCGGATTTTCCGATGGAAAATGTCCGATCGGAGCGTGTTGTCGGAAATTCCGACCGTGTGTGGGCTCCATCGGACATTTTCCATCGGATTTTCCGACACACAAAGTTGGAGAGCAGGAGATAAAATTTTCCGACAACAAAATCCATTGTCGGAAATTCCGATCGTGTGTACACAAATCCGACGGACAAAGTGCCACGCATGCTCAGAATAAATAAAGAGATGAAAGCTATTGGCCACTGCCCCGTTTATAGTCCCGACGTACGTGTTTTACGTCACCGCGTTCAGAACGATCGGATTTTCCGACAACTTTGTGTGACCATGTGTATGCAAGACAAGTTTGAGCCAACATCCGTCGGAAAAAATCCTAGGATTTTGTTGTCGGAATGTCCGAACAAAGTCCGACCGTGTGTACGCCCTATTAGAGTTAGTAGGTGTGGTGACTAATGTTTATGATCTTCAGGAATGCCCGTCAAAATTGTGTACATTGCAGGACCCAATGGGGTTCGTTTACTATAGCGCCGCAGTGCTAATTAGCACGAATTACTGGAAATTTGCGTTATTTAGTGCTAATCACGGTAATTAGCGCTAAAATGGTATTCACTATAGAGCTGGTGAGAAAATACTCCCAAACTCTGTTAAAACCTGGAGAATTGCACATGGAAAAAATGTTAAGAGCATGATATAATTGCCTAAATGGTATTGAAATATGCGGTATATTGTTTAAAGATAATCTGCTTTTAAACTGTG
Source organism: Aquarana catesbeiana (assembly GCF_042186555.1). Lineage (NCBI taxonomy): Eukaryota > Metazoa > Chordata > Amphibia > Anura > Ranidae > Aquarana > Aquarana catesbeiana. Next base: position 29,998,442 of record NC_133333.1, on the reverse strand, counting down.
TGAAAAAGTGATTTCTACACTGAAATATCTTTAAAAGTCTGATGCCCCGTACACACGGTCGGATTTTCCGATGGAAAATGTCCGATCGGAGCATGTTGTCAGAAATTCCAACCGTGTGTGGGCTCCATCGGACATTTTCCATCGGATTTTCCGACACACAAAGTTGGCGAGCAGGAGATAAAATTTTCCGACAACAAAATCCGTTGTCGGAAATTCCGATCGTGTGTACACAAATCCGACGGACAAAGTGCCACACATGCTCAGAATAAATAAAGAGATGAAAGCTATTGGCCACTGCCCCGTTTATAGTCCCGACGTACATGTTTTACGTCACCGCGTTTAAAATGATCGGATTTTCCGACAACTTTGTGTGACCGTGTGTATGCAAGACAAGTTTGAGCCAACATCCGTCGGAAAAAAATCTTGGATTTTGTTGTCGGAATGTCCGAACAAAGTCCGACCGTGTGTACGGGGCATGAGAAATGAAAAATTCCCCGTTTTGAACAACTAGGTGCCAACACAACTGAGCATGCTCAGACCTGCAAATAGTTCTCATTTTAGCTCCGGTGTCTTTTTTTATGAGAGCTAATTAAAGAGCATTCTTTTGGAAGTGAAAATCTACTCTATTATAGTCCAATGCAAGTTTTAGCCATTGATTCTAATGAAACAATTGTAACTTTCACAAAAAAAAAACCTTTTAATGTTGAGATGAAATGTATCTTTCTCTGAAATAAATTTTCCTTTGCAACATTGTTGCTACAACATAAAATATTTTGTTTTTATGAATACTAGAATGTGGAATGTTTTGATAAAATATATTTTTCTCTGTCACTTTCATGCCCCGTACACACGGTCGGACTTTGTTCGGACATTCCGACAACAAAATCCTAGGATTTTTTCCGACGGATGTTGGCTCAAACTTGTCTTGCATACACACGGTCACACAAAGTTGTCGGAAAATCCGATCGTTCTGAACGCGATGATGTAAAACACGTATGTGGGGACTATAAACGGGGCAGTGGCCAATAGCTTTCATCTCTTTATTTATTCTGAGCATGCGTGGCACTTTGTCCGTCGGATTTGTGTACACACGATCGGAATTTCCGACAACGGATTTTGTTGTCGGAAAATTTTATCTCCTGCTCTCCAACTTTGTGTGTCGGAAAATCCGATGGAAAATGTCCGATGGAGCCCACACACGGTCGGAATTTCCGACAACACGCTCCGATCGGACATTTTCCATCGGAAAATCCGACCGTGTGTACGGGGCATTACTTGTTACTCTCCATCTCACAACAATCTTTTTTTTTCCCTAGCAAAGCTATTGCTGGCTGCTAATAACCACCATTATCTTTGTCAATCAATTTGTCACTCAATTTAGCTCTGTGTGGGTGGAGGATTGCGGACACACATACCTGCTTTACCTGCTATAAAAGGATGTGGTGTTTTTTTTTTTTTTTGAAGATTGCCATCATTTAATGACAAACACAGCTTCCTTCCCTTTTTTCTGGGGGGAATAATATTACTAGAAGGTGGATGAGAAATATGGCTACATGTTAGGTATGTACTCTTTACTGGGTCCGAAGTTTGGTGGGGGTAATATGTATTGCTATTCTCCATGAATAATTATTGCTACATATTCTACAAATTCTACCAAGCAGAGGCGGCTCTCTAATTAGGCTAATTAGGCGGTCGCCTAAGGCCTCATGTTCACAGGGGCCTCGTGGCCACCTAATTTGCCTGACGTGTGCGTGGGAGTGGGAAGGGATGCCCCTGGTCACTGTCCCCAAGCTGGCGGGGTAAGCAAGTCAGGCCTGTAAAGTGTCTCTAATATGCAGCGCTGCTATATCAACAGCGCCGCCGCACCAACCTGAAGTCTGCGCCCCCTTTCAGTGTCCTCCTCCAGCGCTGCCTGCAGACCAATAATTGTAAATTGAGTAAAAGAGCTGTCATCAGACATGCACACCATAAGGTATGCTACTCTATCTCTGATTTTGGATTTTTAACCTCTGGTCAGTGTCCCCTGATGTCTGTAATCTATAGATAAGAGGGGAGAGGAGCTACAAGGAACATTTGTTATGCTTTGGCTCACTTATGTAACAGTATTGGCAGGACTATTTTAGTCTATTTGTTGTTAGATGTTTGCACTCCCGAATATATGTACGGCCGCTGATCTAAACATTAATTATATATCAAGAATTTTAAATTTAAAATTAAAATTAAAATACCAGAGCTAGAATTAGTAACTAGAAACTACAATTAAGATCAAATCAGACTAAAATCATACTAAACGTAAAAAGTTTTTTCACTATAGCCTTATATTAATAACAACATAGCCTAGACCCACCCCTCTCAGAGAACCGCCCACCAATTAAGGGAGGAGCCTTAGAACCAACCTGACCAGCCTTGTTTGGATGGACACATGTATAAAAACCAGCAGGAGACTAACACTACTAAGGCTCTGATGAAGAAGGGTAACCTTCGAAACGCGTTAGCCAGCAGTAGTCCGTACGCCTCCTTCCTGGGACCTGGAAAACTGCTACCATTGGACTAATCGCCGCTGTGCCATATACAAATGTGATTTTTTCTTCTACCTTTGTGAGTAGATCTTTATCTTGTTTTTAATCAATAAATCTGTCAAGGATAATGCACTAGGCTGGTGCGCTCTTTTTTTCTTTCTTTTCAGACCAATAATTGAGGAGGAGGTGGATCTTCTGACTGCTGCTGAACCTGCCAGGTGGAATGCATGCACATGCAGATGTTCATTCTTCTGGGGGTGTGCAGATAGGTAATTTGGCAGCTTTTTGGAAATATGTGAGACTTGTGTGCAGAGACTGAAGGAAGGGGCTTGAGATGGGGGAGGGGGTGGTGAGAGCAGAGTCTGCAGCAGGGTGGGAGGCCAGTCCTGGTGCCGTACTCCTAACTTCAGTTGCTCTATGCATGCCCCTGCAAAGTGGCCTCTGCAGTGATGGAGCAATGAATTAGGGCTCATTCACACCATATACCACTTTTATACCATCTGCACCCCTCTCATGTCATACTACCCACCGTCATATACTCCGCACTCCTCTCATGTAATACTACCCCCCATCATACACTCCACACCCCTCTCATGTCATACTACCCCCCCACCATACACTTCGCATCCCTCTTATGTCATACTACCCCCCGCCATACACTCCACACCCCTCTCATATAGAGAGAGAAGAGGAGGGAAGCTGGCAGCACTGTGGGGGGGGTGAGTCGCCTCTGCTACCAAGGATCTTAAAAGCATAATGGCCAATGGATAATATATGTGGATAAACACCACCTACCGTTAATTATTCAGTGAAGGGACCTCGGTGGAGAAATCCCAACCCCTATCTTAACAGGAATTTTGTCAAGGTAGAGCTAATCACAATGAGGGTGAAATCTAGCAAAACAGCAAAAGGGGCCCACCTGCTGTCAGCCCAGGGGGTATTCAGCGCCTTATGACTGTAGATACGAGCCTGGTGGAGAATGAGCACAGTAGCCCCAGGCAGGCAACTGCAACACGGGCCGGGGCTGGTAAACCCAAAGTGACAGCTGAAGAGACTAAAGTGGGTAAATCTAATGACACGTCTGTCACACGGTCAAGAAATGCGGGGGAAAGCTCCCAAGGAGGCGCTAATACACCTAATGGGGACCAGAAGAGGAAAGGAGGGACGTCCCCTGGGATTGAAGAGGACCTAGGGCCAGACGTGGCCCAAGCAAATCTAAGTCAAATTAAAGAGATGCTGACCGAAACACTATTTAAAGTTGAAATATAATTGAAAGCGGATATAGCAGCAGTGAGAGCAGATATTGGGCAGGTTCTCGGTCGAGTAGAAGAAATAGAGGAGAGAATGGATAAATATGACCAAAAACTGGTGGAAATAAATGTGCAAATGGAATCCCTCCAAAAAACAAATAGGTTGCTTCTATATAAAATCGAGGACCAGGAAAATAGAAGCCGAAGAAAAAAACTTGAGGATAAGATGAATAGCAGAGAAATATAAAAATGATGAATTAAGTAAAGTGATGCAGGATTTGTTTAACCCCATGCTAGGGAGAGAGGAAGTTGAAACATTGAAGCTGGACAGAGTCCATAGGATCACAAGATATCAACCCAAGGCGGAAGACAATCCACGAGACATAATAGTATGGTTCCACTATTATGAAGAGAAAGCTAAAATTATGGAAAATATCCGGAAGATGGCTGGAATCTCGTATGAAGGAACTGAACTGCAAGTATTCTCAGATTTATCGGGAGAAACGTTGGCAAGAAGAAGACTCCTTAAACCATTAACAGAACAAATGCGGGCATTAAATGTACCATACAAATGGGGATTCCTAGCTTGTCTCAAAGGGAAAAGGGACGGTCCAAGTGCAGTTCTGAGATTTCCTGAAGATCTCCCAGACTTTTGCAGTAAACTGGACCTCCCTCCTCCGGCCTTGCCGGGCTGGGAGGAGAATAATGGAGTAGTGGTACCTTTTAGTAATATGCAATGGATACGCACCTGGGGGGAGGGGGGGTAGAGTGTGATTATCGTCCTCACTCCGGAAGGCCCCTACAATACACATAAAAGTTCATTGACAAAAATGGCCTGGGATCCCCCACAGTGCATTACCAGGCCCTTTGGGTCTGGTATGAATATTAGGGGAACCCCGAACCAAAATAAAAAAAATGGTGTGGGGTCCCCCCAAATTCCATACCAGGCCCTTCAGGTCTGGTATGGTTTTTAAGGGGAACCCCGCACCAAAATGTAAAAAAAATGGCGTGGGGTTACCCTAAAAATCCATACCAGACCCTTATCTGAGCATGCAACCTGGCAGACCGCAGGAAAAGAGGGGGGATGAGAGAGCGCCCCCCCTCCTGAACCGTACCAGGCCATATGCTCTCAACATTGGGAGAATGTCCCCATATTGATGAGGACAAGGGCCTCATCCCCACAATCCTTACCCGGTGGTTGTGGGGGTCTGCGGGCGGGGGGCTTATCAGAATGTGGAAGCCCCCTTTAACAAGGGGACCCCCAGATCCCGGCCCCCCTGTGTGAAATGGTACATTGTACTCCTACCATTTCACAAAAAAAGTGTCAAAAATTGTAAAAAACAGACACAGCATGGGACAATTCCTTTATTAAAAAAGAAAAAAAGAAATTCCAGCGTTGTAATCCTTCCTCGTCCCAGGATATGGAGAAAGACGCCACCACGACACGATCTGCCTCCATGGGAGGAACCCGCTGAATGACGCTAGACCTGCAATGACAGTTCTTAATTAAGCTGAGAGAGGGGCCACCCGTGACGTGCATGGGTGACCCCACCCCCCTCTGATGCAACGGGGAAACACCGCGGGGTTACCCAGTGACATGTATGGGTGACCCCGCCCCCCTCAGACACCACAGAAACCCCTGTAGCGTCAGAGGGGGCGGAGTCACCTGTACATGTCACTGGGTAAACCCGCGGTATCTCCCCGTTGCACCCACACCATTTTTTTAAAATTTTGGCACAGGGTTCCCCTCAATATCCATACCAGACCTGAAGGGCCCGGTATGGAATTTGGGGGGACCCCACGCTTTTTTTTAAAAAATTTTTTCGGGGTTCCCCTTAATATTCATACCAGACCCAGAGGGCCTGGTAATGGACTGTGGGGGAATCCCAGGCAGTTTTTATCAATAAACTTTTATGTGTATTGTCGGGACCGACAATTCATTAATAGCCAGCACTAGTGTTAGCATTTTTAAATTACTTTTTTTTCCTTTAGAAATGTCATTTTGCTCTCGGACTGTTCTAAACACGGGAAACATGCGCTACTTTACAGGCATACTATAGACACCCCCAGGTACGAAATTTAAAGGAATATTACACTTTTATTGTTTCACTTTAAGCATTATTAAAATCACTGCTCCCAAAAAAACGACTGTTTTTAAAACTTTTTTTGCATTGATCCATGTCCCTTGGGGCAGGACCCAGGTCCCCAAACACATTTTATGACAATAACTTGCATATTAACTTTTAAAATTAGCACTTTTGATTATTCATGTTCGTGTCTCATAGACTTTAACGGTGTTCGTGCGTTTGAAGAAATTTTTTGCCTGTTTTTTTGCAAACCGAGCAGGGGGGTGTTCGGCCCATCCCTAGTTACCATTGAGAATCATGGGGTACAACTTGTCAAGCAACTTCAAAATCCAAAGTCGCCCAACTGTGAAACAAGCCATATATATTTTAATAGAAAGGAGCTCTCATTTATACTTGCATTTACATCAGCAGAACAAATGCAGGAAGTGATGTGTGCACATGGGCCAGAAGCAAATGTGTGGGGATGCCAAACAAATCAATGAGCCCCACCCACACCAAATCTAACTACCACATCCACCCCACATTGATTAAGCACAAGTACATATCATACCATTATCCAGAAAATGAGCAGCACCTCCTCTTTGCTAAAGAGAGACCTTGCCATGCCCACTTAGATCAGTGATGGCGAACCTTGGCACCCCAGATGTTTTGGAACTACATTTCCCATGATGCTCAGGCACTGTGCAGTGTAGATGAGCATCATGGGAAATGTAGTTCCAAAACATCTGGGGTGCCAAGGTTCGCCATCACTGACCTAGATGTAGATCCTGACCAGTACAGGAACTTCCGGGTGATTACAATGACTTATTTCTGGGTCAGAAGGCGAAACCATGCGCTTTTGATCGCTGCTGCAAATATTTGATTGCAACCACGATTAGAATTTTATTATTTTTGTTTATTTGCAGATATGCAAATTTGTATTTCTACTTATGATATTTCAATAAGAAATGGTGTCCCTGGGATAGCAGCAGGTGAATGACAAAAACAAAAGGCCCAGTTTGAGCCCTGGTTCACACTGACAGAGGGAGAAAATCGTTCAGCTGAACTCCCACAATTTCATTCCCGCATGTCAGTCTCGACAGCAGGGGGAATTTCAGAGACATCTGTGCAGGTCTCTGCACTGATATCAATACAAATTGCACCCCAAAGTCGCACCAATTAAAACGGTGCAATTGCCACCGATTTGACATGTCAAATTGCACCAATGTGAACTAAAGCTGACACATACAACACTGCCTATCCACCAGCTGAAGTCATTACCTGCAATTCTCCACAGCTGTTATATATAAAGATTCCACCTTTATCATTTACTTGCAGGTGTACAGAAGCCTAGGTTTACATTGGAGCGACTTGTCATGCGATTTGAGAGATCAAATCGCATGACTATTGGCAGCAATGGCACTGTTCCAATCGATGCGACACTGATTTTGTGGCACCGCACCAATTTGCTAAAGTAGTTCCTGCACTACTTTTGCGGATTTCAGGTGCGACTTCAATAGACATCTGTGTATGAAGCCACACAGATGTCTATCAAGTAGCACCTGACCTTGCTACTTTGAAATCGTGCTACTTCAGTGGGAACCAGGGTGAAGAGATTCGTTTTTTGGTGCACAGATACATATAGAAATAAGAAGAGATATTGCACTTTCCCAAAATCACCACCTCCACAAAAACTAAAGAAAGAAAAAAAAAAAGAAAAAAACAGCACCACAACAAAGAGCAATAATGTACTTTTATTTTACCAGCAGAAAAAAAAATGTACATTCATTTACTAGCTTAAAAAAATTTGGACAGGATATATGGTGCTACATTTAGCAATTGGATTTTAAGGGCCCTGCTCATAGGAGCTTACAATCTAAAATTTGATAAAACCTTAGAGTGGACACAGCTTTACTGTCAGTGTATAATGGGCAACACATCACATTTTTATCTGCAAGATTATAGAAACATACTTAACAGTCATTATTCTTACAAAGCATTCCAACATAGTATTAAAAAACGTATTCAAAACACCCACCACCAGCACTCCCATCATGCAACGGGACTGTGACGTCATAAGTGGCTGGGTCACCGAATTACATCACCCAGTGACCACACCCCATGCCAATATAAGTCGTTGCGCACCACTCACCCGGCATTACAGCGGGAGAGAGCGTCGTGTCAACATCGGAAGAAGACTGGAGGGAAGAAGACGACGGAGAAGACAGAGCCACTGCTAGCAAAAGAGCGGCAAAAAAGCAGAAGATAGCGGAGGAGCCCGGCAGAAGAACCGGAGAGCGGCAGAAGAACCGGAGACTGGTAGAAATGGCCGGAGATTGCAGAGAAGAAAGAAGAGACCCCTAAAATCGGAAGAGACCCCCGGAGCTGACTAATAAACTACTTTAAAAACCTGTGGAGTGTTTTTTTTTTTTGACACTTTTTTCCCCAGGTGAATGGGTAGGGGTACGATGTGCCCCATGCTCATTCACATAGGGTGGGGGGCCGGGATCTGGGGGCCCCCTTATTAAACTTGCTGTGCAAGTATGATAAGGAAGGGGGGGTGCAAGGTGGTCTGCTAGACACAGCTATAGTTAATATATATATATTGTGTAATATAGCTGGTCCAGCCGCCCCCCTCCCCCCACCAGACCAGCTCACTCAGCTACTGTGCCTATTATATCTAATATAATATATCTGTGTCCAGCAGCACCCCCCTTATCAGACAGACAACACTCACTATATTATATTAGCTGCTGAGCCACCTCCACCCTGAGCTGGTCTGATGATGATGATGGGGGGGGTGCTGCTGGACACAGATATATTATATTAGATATAGGCACAGTAGCTGAGTGACACACCCACCCACCCTGAGTGAGTTGGTCTCATGGGAGGGGGGGTGCTGTGTCCACAGTCACCAGGTAGCTGAGCGGAGCCGCCGTAAGCTGGTCTGATAAGGGGGGGGTGTCCACAGACCACAGCACAGGTGTAGACAGACAGTGACCCACACCCACATCAAATCCATCCAGCAAGCAGAAGGTCACAGTAGCATCTTGCCATTTTCCCTGCGGCCATCAGATCCGCTCCAGCAAGCAACACCTTGTCGCCAGCAGGTCACAGCATCTTGCCATCTTCCCTGCGGCCATCAATCCGGTCCAGCAAGCAACACACCATGTCAGCATGTCAGTTCCAAAATGCAAATCAAATCATCGATGCCAATGATGCCATTATCTGCTGTCCCCGGGGACAGATCCGATCCAGAGATCACCATACAGTGGGATCTCTGGATCGGATCTCTCCCTGGGGACAGCAGATAATGAAAAGTGTGGGGCAGAGCTGCGATGATGTCACTCATCATGTTGGAGCCCTCGGTTAGGCCCCTTTCACACTGGGGAGGTGGGTGCGTCAGCGGTAAAGCGCCGCCATTTTTAGCCGCGCTTTACCGTCAATTTCACTGCGCTATTCGGCCGCTAGTGGGGAGCTTTTAACCCCCACTAGTGGCTGAAACAGGGTTAAAATCACCCGCAAAGCGCCGCTGCAGCAGCGCTTTTCCAGCGGTATAGCCGCAGTGCCCTTTTATTTCAATAGGCAGGAGCGGTGGAGAAGCAGTACACACACCGCTGCCAATATATGCAGTGTTATTAGGGAGAAAAAAATTATTGGGGGGGTGACACCATATTATACCGCACCAGGTGACACCAACCCTAGTGATGCCACTGAACTCAATATTGAATCCTACGGACTAAGACTTGGATGCCATTGCAGTTCATGTGCGTTTAAAGGCAGGTGTCTCAATACTTAGGCAAATATATTGTATATTGCTTGTGAAACTGAGCATGCCTATGGACTTAGGGCTGGTTCACACCACAGAAATGCAGAGAACATGTGAGAGGCTGCCTGGTGGCAAAGTGGGTAGCAGTTCCGTCTAGCAGCACTGGGGTTGCTGGTTCAATTCACCAACATGCTAATGCTTGTGTTGAAGTTTATATGTTCTTCCTGTGTGGGTTTCTCACCATAATCCAAAGACATGCTGGCATTTTATTTGTCTCCTGTCAAAATAGTCTCTAATGTAACAAAGTTAGTTTGGACTTTATATTGGAAGCTCATTGCAGCCAGGGACTGATGTCAATGTTTGTTTGCACTATTAATGCCCAGGGACTTGGACATTTAAAATTTTAGGGTTTACACTGCACAGGTACATATGCTAAGAAAACTGATGCTTTGTTTATGTGGATGCAAATGGACTTCGATCTTTGGCCTGTAGTTGGAGATTTGATGCACATAGCCAAGGGCTAACACAGTTGCAAATAGTATTATGTGTTCCTGCCCATCAGGTGCAATCACTTTAGGCATACATGAAGAGATAGATTGAAAGATACTGGTGGGCGTGTACTTCTATTGGGTGTGTCAGTGTGCTAACAATACAACCTCTCTTATATAAAGCGCTACAGTAGGGGGGTTCGTTTGGTCTAAGAAGGTCAGGTTTTTTGCTGTGATTTGTGGGGGAAAAGGAATGATATTGTGCCTATTAACAAATGCCCAACTAGGGATATTTGCTGAAATTCTTGTGCATTTTTTCAATCAAAAGTGGGTTTATGTGGCCATGCTGTCAATGTTGTGTGTGTATTGTTCCTGTCTGACCATGCAAACATGGTTTTGGAGCATCTGCTGACCTTCTACTCTTTGATCTCATTGCTTAATCATGTACAGAGAAATGCAGCTTCCAGCAGAACATGGTCACCAATGTATGTATGTGTGGATTGTGGGCTGGTGGTGGGTGTTTTGCATAAGTGTCTTTTTTGTTATTATGTTGGAATGCTTTGTGAGAATAATGACTGTTATGTATGTTTCTATAATCTTGCAGATAAAAATGTGATGTGTTGCCTGTTATACACTTAAAGTAAAGCTGTGTCCACTCTAAGGTTTTGTCAAATTTAAGATTGTAAGCTCCTGTGAGCAGGGCCCTTAAATTCCAATTGCTAAATGTAGGACCATGTATCCTGTCCAATTTTTTTGAAGCTAGTAAATGAATGTACATTTTTTTTTTTTTTTTTTCTCTTTAGTTTTTGTGGGTGGTGGTTTTGGAAAAGTGCAATATCTTTTATATCTTATTTCTATATGTATTTGTGCACCAAAAAAATAATCTCTTTGCCCTGGTTCACCTTGATGCTACTTTGAAATCGCGCTACTTCTTTTGAAGTAGCACAATTTCAAAGTAGCAAGGTCAGCGCGATTTCAGGTGCTACTTGATAGACATCTGTGTGGCTTCATACACAGATGTCTAATGAAGTCACACCTGAAATCGGCAAAACTAGTGCGGGAACTACTTTTGCAAATTGGTGTGGCGCCACAAAATTGGTGTTGCATTGTTTGGAACAGTGCCCTTGCTGGCAATAGTCATGTGATTTGATCCCTCAAATCGCATGACAAATCGTTCCAATATAAACCTAGGCTTCAGCACACCTGCAAGTAAATGATAAAGGTGGAATCTTTATATATAACAGCTGTGGAGAATTGCAGGTAATGACTTCAGGTGGTGGATAGGCAGTGTTGTATGTGTCAGCTTTGGTTCACATTGGTGCGATTTGACATGTCAAATCTGTGGCAATTGCACCGTTTTAATTGGTGTGACTTTGGGGTGCAATTTGTATTGATATCAGTGCAGAGACCTGCACAGATGTCTCCGAAATTCCCCCTGCAGTCGGGACTGACATGGGGGAATGAAATTGTGGGAGTTCAGCTGAACGATTTCCTCCCTCTGTCAGTGTGAACCAGGGCTCAAACTGGGCCTTTTGTTTTTGTCATTCACCTGCTGCTAACCCAGGGACACCATTTCTTATCGAACGCCTTTAAATATCATAAGTAGAAATACAAATTTGCATATCTGCAAATAAACAAAAATAATAAAATTCTAATCGTGGTTGCGATCAAATATTCACAGCAGCGATCAAAAGAGCGTGGTTTCGCCTTCTGACTCAGAAATAAGTCATTGTAATCACCCGGAAGTTCCTGTGCTGGTCAGGATCTCCATCTAGGTGGACATGGAGAGGTCCCTCTTTAGCAAAGAGAAGGTGCTGCTCATTTGCCGGGTAAGTGTAGGATATGCACTTGTGCTTACTCAATGTGGGGGTGGATGTGGTAGTTAGATTTGGTGTGGGTGGGGTTCATTGATTTGTTTGGCATCCCCACACATATGCTTCTGGCCCATGTGCACACATCACTTCCTGCATTTGTTCTGCTGATGTAAATCAGTAAGGACTATGCAAGTATAAATGAGAGCTCCTTTCTATTAAAATATATATGACTTGTTTCACAGTTGGGCAACTTTGGACCTCCGAGTTGCTTGACAAGTTGTACCCCATGATTCTCAATAACCATTCACATCTGTGCTACTTCAAAATGCAGCAACTTCAAAGTAGTCCCTGTACTACTTTGGTGTGACTTTCATGTGACTTGTGGTACATGGGGGGCAATATTACACAAGCATTCTCAGAAGTTGGGGCCAAGTTGCAGTAGCAAAGTGGCAGCAAAATAATGTGACTTTCAGGTCGCAGCAGTGTGAATGAGATTAATGGATAATACCTTTGCATTCGGCACTATTCTCACTTGTGCATCCTGCAAGTGGGTTGAATTTGTCCCTGCACTACATTGGTTTGACTTTGATGTGACTTGAGGTCCATATACCGCAAGATTACCCAGGCATTGGTCGCACAAGTGCAAATGGGGCCTAATTCAAAGGTTTTGTCAATGAATTTCATTAGGTTCCTTTCACACTTGGCCGACTTTTCCTACAACTTGAGGTCCCTTTCACACTTGTGCGATCTAAAAGACCAGCTATTTTGCAGCGCTTTTTGCCACAAATGTGATCTGATTTGAAGCAATGCCAGTGTACTCTTGAGGTCTATGGACGCAGGAGTCACAGGAAAAGTCGCACAAGTGGGAAAGGGGCCTTAGGGCCGGTTCACACTGCTGTGCTGGCCGACATCAGATGTGATTTGCCCCACACTGCAAATCACATGCGATGTCTGTGTAATGCAAACTCAGCCATACAGATTGTATGGTTGATTTTGCATCGCATTTTGGACCAAACCGCACAGGACCCTTTTTTTATTCCACAGCAGAATCGGATCGCATGTGTGTTGTCTGAATTTGCAGTTCAATCTGCGAACTTATTTGGGGTGTCATTGGGATCTGGGGGCAACCTTATTAAAGGGGGCTCCCAGATTCCAATAAGCCCCCCGCCTGCAGACCCTGACAACCAATGGCCAGGGTTGTTGGGAAGGGGCCAGTTTAGGAGGGGGGTGCTCGCTCGTCCCCACCCCCTTTCCTGACCTACCGGGCTGCGTGCTCGGATAAGGGTCTGGTATGGATTTTGGGGGGACGCCCATGCCATTTTTTCAGTGTGGGGGTTCCCCTTAAAATCCATACCAGACCGAAGGGCCCTGTATGCTCTTGAAGGGGGAACCCATGCCAGTTTAAAAAAATAAATAAATAAATAAAAAATTGGCGTGGAGTTCCCCTTAATTAACGCCATTGTTTTTTTAAATTTTGGCGCACGGTTCCCCCTAATATCCATACCAGACCTGAAGGGTCTGGTATACATTTTGGGGGGGGGGGGGCTACGCCAATTTTTTTTTTTTTTTTAGATTTTGGTGTGGAATTCCCCTAATGTCCATACCAGACTCGAAGGACCTGGGACCTGGGACCTGGTATGGACTGGTGGGGGGAACCTACGCCGTTTTTTGGGGGGGATTTTTACTCTATATTGCTGGGAAACGGCAATTCATTACAGCCGCAAGCAATTTTAGATGCCAATTTTTCCTTTAGAAATGTCATTTTGCTGCAGTACAGTAATAAACACGGGAAAGGTGCTCTACACTACAGGCATACTATAGACACCCCCCAGGCATGATATTCAAAGGAATTTTTAATTTTTATTGTTTCACTTTAAGCATTATTTAAATCACTGCTCCCGAAAAAATGGCCGTTTTAAAAACATTTTTTCCAATTGATACATGTCCCCTTGGTGCAGGACCCAGGTCCCCATACACTTTTTATGGCAAAGAACTTGCATATAAGCCTTCAGTGAGAACTTTGGATTTTGCAGGTTCGAGCCCCATTGACTTCCACTATTCCAGCATATGTGATCCGACTGGCAATAGCGCTGCTTTCCATTTGCATTAGCGCTCAGTTTCTGAGAGTTGAAGTCTTTTTGGCCTTATTTGAGTGTTATTTTTTTGGCACTGCAGGATAATTTTTTGGCACTATAGTAAATGACCCCCAATGCTGTTTACATGGTTGTGTCAGCGTCGGATCATGTTGCTTCACGTCAAAATGTACCTATCGTGTTGTTTGCCAGGGTTTGCAGCTCCCCAAATGCTTCCACTGATGTCAATATAAACACGCTGCCAATTGCATTACCAACGCCCCTATGGTGTTTACAGCCCGTGTGAGATGTGTTTAGAAAGTGTTACTAGCCGAGATAATAAAAAAATAACAAAAATTCATACAATAGAAAAGAGAGAGAGAGAGAAAAAGAAAGAGAGGGAAAAAAGAAATAAAGATATAAAGAGAGAGAGAAAGAAAGAGCGATAAAGAAAGAAAGCATTATTTCTGACAGCAGACAAGTGTGGGGTGTCTGACAAGCGAATTTGAACGTGACGCAAACATATGACTTGCAAATCAAATGCAAAAGGAAAGAAAGAGAAAGAAAGAAAAAGAAAGAGCAAGAAAGAAAGAGAGAGAAAAAAGAGCGAGGAAGAAAGAGAGAGAAAAAGAAGCGAGGAAGAAAGAGAGAGAGAAAAAGAAAGAGATAAAGAAAGAAAGCATTATTTATATGTAGCACTGGCCAGCATATCAAATCTTGTATGTGGACAAACTACTAAAAAATAAAATAATTTCTGATAGAAGACCATTGTGAACAAAGATATTAGCAATGCCAACCTTCTATTTATCTATACAAATAAAAAACAGTTGATGATATTTTACCTGATTACCTTTTCATGCAGAGAAGAGATGGTATGAATTGGAGTTATCTAATGGAAGCCTTTAACCTTCGTGTTTATGTCTTCCTTTCTACACACACGATAATAAAGTAAGAAGGATGTTTCAACATGTCTGTTTGCCGCAACGTTTCTGTTTCTTAGGAATATGTATCTGTTTTCTTATTTATTACAGTAGACTTATTAGGCTGAGTTCCCGAGGTGAACCAGAATAAGGATACTTTTTTTTTTTTTAAAAAAGCATTAGTTATTTCCAGTGGAGTCCAATTGCCTGATATAGCATCTCCCAAATAAATTACTTCCCACCGCAGTCTACTACCACATGGTACAGAATACATTTTAAATATTAATCTCTACACCAGGGCTCTACAAACTTTCTAAACAAAGGGCAAGTTTACTGTCCTTCAGACTTTAGGGGGGTCAGATTGTGGAAATTGGGAGTAGAAAAGGCCCTGACATCAGTGGGAAAAACAATGTCCCACCTTTGCTGTCAGTGGGAGGAATTGTGCCCCATCATTGGTGTCACACATTTTGCAAGCAGAGACAGGTACTCCGCATGATGGGGACAGTACTAAGTAAGGGAAAGGTTCCTGATGAGGAGGGAAAGCAATGGGTCGCTACTTCTTGGAAATTTTTCTCCTTGAGCATGAGACGATCAGGCCGCACTTTGATCTCTTTACAGATGCAGTCAGTTTAGCTGATACCTGCTCTCTTCACATTACTGGAAACTGTGAGTGTCCCCGGTTGGGCAGCCTTCCCACTGGGCTTTTTAGAACATGATATGAGTAGATATGCTATAGACATGTGCACTGCCGAAAAATTTGTTCATTTTCATTTCATTTGTTTATTTATTTTTTCATTTTTCAGGTCATTAGTTATGATCACAATTTGTAAATTTGTAAATTCGTAAAATCCGAAAATAAGAAAGAAAATCAGAAAATTCTAAATAATTATTAACTAACTAATTACTAATAATAACTAACTTTTAAATGATAGGTATTGGAATTTCCTTTCAAATTTGGCTGTTAGTGAACGTAACAAATACAAATTTATCGGAAGTTACAAATTAACCCAAAATAATGAATGCTGCATTTAAACAAATGGAACGGAACAAATTAATAATTAATAATAATAAAAAGTTTTTGTTATTTATTATTGTTTATTATTATTAATTTGTTACGTTCCATTCGTTTAGATACAGCATTCGTTATTTTTCAGATAACAGCCAAATTTGAAAGGAAATTCCAATACCTATAATTTAATAGTTAGTTATTATTTCAGATTTTCAAATTTTTGGATTTTAGAATTTACAATTTATGAATATTCGAATTTACGATTATTTGGAAAAAATTAACTAAACAGGTTTTTGTTTATTCAAATGTTTCCGAATTAACAAACTTGTCAAAATTTGTTAAGAAACTTTGAAAATTTGGAACAAAACGAATTGCACATGTCTAATATGCTATAGATAAAGTAGCTGTCTGTATTAGATAAACATTATTTGTTTACTGATTAATGAAGTTAGAGAGAAATTTCAAATCCTATTGCTTTAAACTATCGACATATTTTGCATATATTTTTTTATCATATATGCATTTATTTTAATATTTACATCCCAGGATTTCTCTTTAAGCAAAATCACTTCATTCATTATGTGTTAGGATGACATAAGATAAACCAAAATCATTTTAGTGTTTACAATAAAGAGTAAACATTTTTAATTATACATTTAAAACGATAACGGTTGTAATTGTATCACCTTTTATTAAATATTTTAATTATCAGCAAAATTCCTTCAGTGTGAAGACTTTATAATCTGCAGAAATGTTGCTTATTTACATGAAAAAGAAATTAAGCTCACAAATTACATAAGTAAAGATCTGCACAAATATATATCTTCTACACAAATACAAAAGTACTAACATTACAAGCTATTCAATCTGTTTTTTGGAGTTAAAAATATGCTATTTATTAATATAAACAGTATTGATAAGGCGGGCATTGTTCCTTGTGATGGCTCCCCTCTGGTCTCAGCCAGTGCTACTCTGCTTGCCACGCCCCCTGATGCATTTCACTCCTCCCACTAAGACTTAGTCTAAGCCCCGGTGGACGGGTCGAAAGGTGGCAGGGGGCGTGGCTGGCTGAGGCCATTCATATCATCTCAATCATTGGGTCAACAGAGCGGCGTCCCATGCGTTAGTTAGGCTGTACCTTTTCTTTCCCTTTAAGCTGATGCCATGACTGCAGCCCAAAATTTCCTGTTTCAGGATGGCTCCTTTCTCTTGCAGCATTCTATGGAGCCACCCTTAAATGCAGGGACTTCCGTTGTTTCTCCCTACACTGTGTACATCTATAGAATCCCACAGCCACATAGTCTAGGATGGGAAGGTTCACCCTTGCTCCTCCCTTCTCCAAACTAACAGGTTTCTCGGTTCGCTGTTAACTTTGTGAAGACTGGAAGTTCAGGGAAGCAGCGCTGGAAGTTGAAAACTGCAAGTTCATGGGTGAGATTTTTAACATTTAGTTTACTTAGCTATGTTTATTTTATTGCACTCAATGGGGTTTATTTACTAAAACATTTTTTTTTTGTCAAAGCTTAATTAAAGCGGAGTTCCACCCTGAAAAAAAATGTTTGCATTAAATGACTCCTTTTAACCTAATAAACAAACATTTGGAGGAATTTTTTTTTATATACTTACCCTAAATGCCCTGTTGCTATGTAGTCCTCGTAATCTTCCACTTCCTGGTCCGCGGAGCTCTTCGTGACTTCCTCCCTCACCTATGCTCCTGGGAAATGATGACACATAATTTCCCAGGAGTCTGTGGACAGTACTGTGATTAAAAATCACTACGGCCGCCGGTGAATCGCGCATGCGTGAGATCGAGAGGTGCATGCTGGGTACCCAGCATGCACCTCTCCAAAGCTAATCCAGGAAGCGATCTGGATTGGGTTTCACATGCCCACATTCATGATGGCAATGGCCACACATTGAGGAAGAGAATATTACAGTAAGAAATTTAAATTTTACCGAAATCGATCACGATCATTGTATACTCCTTTTTTTATTAAATTAAAAATAATTCTACGATCAATTAAAAAAAAACTGTTTTTGCCGGAACTCCGCTTTAAACAGGCTGAAGTTAGAAGCTGATTGGCTACCATGCACAGCTGCACCACATTTTGCATTCTCCAGTTTTAGTAAATCATCCCCAATGTGTTAACCACTTCAGCCCCGGAAGGATTTAACCCTTAATGACCAGGCCATTTTTTGCGATACGGCACTGCGTCGTTTTAACTGACAATTGCGTGGTCGTGCGATGCTGTACCCAAACAAAATTGACGTCCTTTTTTTCCCACAAATAGAGATTTCTTTTTGTGGTAGTTGATCACCTCTGCGGTTTTTATTTTTTGCGCTATTTTGGAAAAAAAACAAAATTTTTTACTTTCTGCTACATTACATATCCAAAAAAAATAAAATAATAAAAAAACAAATGTATTCATCAGTTTAGGCCAATATATAATCTTCTACATATTTTTGGTAAAAAAAATCGCAATAAGCGTATATTGATTGGTTTGCGCAAAAGTTATAGCGTCTACAAAAAAGGGGAAAGATTTAGGGACTTTTAATTTTTTTATTGTTTTTACTAGCAATGGCGGCGATCTGCGATTTTTAGTGGGACTGCGACATTGCAGCGGGACAAATGTGACCCTAAGTGACACCAATACAGTGATCAGTGCTATAAAAATGCACTGATTACTGTATAAATGGCACTGGCAGGGAAGGGGCTAATACTAAGGGGCGATCAAGGGGTTTCGTCTTCCCTAGGGAGGTGTTTCTAACTGTATGGGGGACGAGCTGACGGAGAAGAGAGAGATCGCTGTTCCTGATCACTAGGAACAGCTGATCTCTCTCTCCTCCTGTCGGAACGGGAATCTTCCTTTTTTACACTGGCAGATCCCTGTTCTGCCTCTCTTTCCCACGAACGCTCCTGCCAACTCCCGGGAGCTCCCGGCGGGTGCACGCGCTGGCCTTCGGTGGACGCGCACCCGCAATAGCTATTGCTGCTGATTCACGCAGGGGAGCCAACCTGCCGCAGTTTAACTTAAAAGTAGTTTTAAAGGCTCAAGATTTTATACCTTCATGCTTTCAAATCAAGAAGAAACCTTCTGAGTGCAGCACCCCCCCATTCCCCTTATGCTCACCTGAGCTCTCTCTCTTGATCTAGTGCAGGAAAGCTGAGCTTCTCCTGGGTCTCTTTTTCCACATTGGCTGAGATTGCAGCGGGAGCCATTGGCTCCTGCTACTATCAATCACAGCCAGTGAACCAATATGGAGAGAGTGGAGGTGGGGCCAAGGGCTCTATGTGTCTTATGGACACATAGCATGGGGCTTAGGAGCAACCACACACCAGTGCCCACAGAGCGAGCAGCTTGCTATTGGTGGTACTGGCTGAAGAGGAGAAGCCAGGAGCGCTAGCGGAGGCCCAAAAAGAGGAGAATGGAGGCTGCTCTGTGCAAAACTATTACGTAGAATAGGTAAGTATAACATGTTTGTTTTGTTTTGTTCTTTTTTTTTTTTAATTAGTCTTTAATGTCACTTTAGGCTAAAAAATGCTGAGGGTTTAATACTACAACAAACCATTTTGTTGTTCATAAGCTTCTTAGATCAATTTGAACAGTTTCTGAACCAATATCTTCACCACACTGAGGTTCGCACCTATCAGAAAAGGCTGTCTCCATCCTAACTGGAATGGACTTAAAAAAGTTGTCCTTAAAGTCTTGGGAAAACAACACATAAAGAACAGGGTTGATGCAACTGTTAAAGTAAGCCAGACATATAGCAATTTCATTTATCAGATTATCTAATTGGGAGTTACCATGACCAATGTAGATGAATGGCCAAGTATAATACGGAAACCAACAGATGAAGAAACAGACCACAACAGTGATCACCATGCGATAAGACTGACGAGATCTTCTTTTTATCAGTTTCTTCATCTTATAAAAAATTAGACCATAAGAAATAAGAATGATAGCAAAAGGTAACACAAACATAAAAGCAAGTCTGATAAACCGTATACTTTTTACGAGGCGATTAGTAGCATAAGCCATTTGAGCATCCTTTGGAGCACAGTCTGAAAAATCTATTTCAAAATAGTAAATACCAATGGGAGTGCTCAGAATAAAAGCAACCACCCAAGTAATAACTGATACCACACGGGCCATGTTGAGTGTTCTGTGTACTCTTGTCCATATTGGCCACATTGCAGACACACAACGATCAACACTGATGACTGTTAGGAAGTAGACACTGCTGCACATGCTAAGAACCAATACAATGGAGCTAACAAGACACAGCTCCTGGGGATAATGAAATATTTTGAACAAAGCCCATTCTGCAATCCGAACAGGTAGAAAAGAAGAACACATCAAGTCAGCCATTGCCAGGTTGAGGAACCACAACGCATTGACAGTCTTCATCTTGAAACCAGCAATCCAGATGACTAAGGAATTTCCTACAATTCCGACAATAAAGGTGATACTGTAGCAAAGAATGCAGAAAGCTTTAAGAAATGGAAAAAGATTTGGCGAAACATAGAATAAAGTGTGATGGTCCCATGCAGTGTCATTATCTGTGGGTTGATTGAAATAATAATGGTTCCATGTGGTATCATTGTCCAAAGATTGATTAAACGTTGCCACTTCCATGTTTTTCTGTAAAAAGAAAACCTAAAATTAATAGGATAGACTAAAGGAATGGGTATTGAAGTGATTGCAAACCCATATACAGTATTTCACAAAAGTGAGTACACCCCTCACATTTTTGTAAATATTTTATTCTATCTTTTCATGTGACAACATTGAAGAAATGACACTTTGCTACAATGTAAGGTAGTGAGTGTACAGCTTGTATAACAGTGTAAATTTGCTGTCCCCTCAAAATATCTCAACACACGCCATTAATGTCTAAACCACTAGCAACAAAAGTGAGTACACCCCTAAGTGAAAATGTCCAAATTTGGACCAAAAGTGTCAATATTTTGTGTGGCCACCATTATTGTCCAGCACAGCCTTAACCCTCTTGGGCATGGAGTTCACCAAAGATTCACAGGTTGCCACTGGAGTCCTCTTCCATTCCTCCATGATGACATCACAGAGCTAGTGGATGTTGGAGACCTTGCGCTCCTCCACCTTCCATTTGAGAATGCCCCACAAATGCTCAATAGGGTTTAGGTCTGGAGACATGCTTGACCAGTCCATTTCGTTTACCCTCAGCTTCTTTAGCAAGGCAGTGGTGGTCTTGGAGGTATGTTTGGGGTTGTTATCATATTGGAATACTGCCCTGCGGCCCAGTCTCCGAAGGGAGGGGGTCATGCTCTGCTTCAGTATGTCACAATACATGTTGGCATTCATGGTTCCCTCAATGAACTGTAGCTCCCCAGTGCCAGCAGCACTCATGTAGCCCCAGACCAAGACACTCCCACCAACATGCTTGACTATAGGCAAGACGCACTTGTCTTTGTACTCCTCACCTGGTTGCAGCCACACACGGGTGACATCATCGGAACCAAATACGTTTATCTTTGTCTCATCAGACCACAGTACATGGTTCCAGTAATCCATGTCCTTAGTCTGCTTGTCTTCCTCTAACTGTTTGCGGGCTTTCTTGTGCATCATCTTTAGAAGAGGCTTCCTTCTGGGATGACAGCCATGGAGACCAATTTGATGCAGTGTGCTGCAGGTCAGTTTTAGGGTCTTGGCAATCTTCTTAAAAGCCTAGGCCATCTTTATGTAGAGCAACAATTGTTTTTTCAGATCCTCGGAGAGTTCTTTGCCATGAGGTGGCATGTTGAACTTCCAGTGACCAGTATGAGAGAGTGAGAGCAAAAACACCACATTTAACACACCTGCTCCCCATTCACACTTTAGATCTTGTAACACTAATAAGTCACATGACACCGGGGAGGGAAAATGGCTAATTGGGCCCAAATTGGACATTTTCACTTAGGGGTCTACTCACTTTTGTTGCCAGCGGTTTAGACATTAATGGCTGTGTTGAGTTATTTTGAGGGGACATCAAATTTACACTGTTATACAAGCTGTACACTCACTACTTTACATTGTAGCAGAGTATAATTTCTTCAGTGTTGTCACATGAAAAGATATAATAAAATATTTACAAAAATGTGAGGGGTATACTCACTTTTGTGAGATACTGTATATATATATATATATATATATATATATATATAGAATATGTGCTCAGTAGCTCAGTTCAAATATAATAAATAATACATACCATATTTATTGGCATATAACACACTCCTTCATTTTAGGAGGGAAGTTTCAGAAAAAAACTCAAATTTTAAATAAAGAACTTTGAAGCAAAATAAGGGTCAGTGCCCATCAATGCATCCTCATCATTGCCCTTCTGCAACCTCACCATTACCCATCTGCAGCCTGATCAATGTCATCTGCAGCCTCACAATTGCCCATCAATGCAGCTTGATCAGTGCCCATCTGCAGCCTCACAATTGCCCATCAATGCAGCTTGATCAGTGCCCATCTGCAGCCTCACAATTGCCCATCAATGCAGCCTGATCGATGTCAATATGCAGCCTCACCATTGCTATGAATGCAGCCTGATCAGTGCCCATCTGCAGCCTCACCTCAGATTACTGCTGACTTGGAGGGGACAGGGTGGGGGGCGGGACAAGCGCCATAAGATTACATACAGCAAGAATCTCCTGTTTACTCGGCGGCCTCTTTAATACAAAGTGCCGCCTCCTGGACCGAATTCTATGATAGACAGAACACTGGTCCAATGCAGGAGACGGGACTTCCTATTAAAGAGGCCGCCGAGTAAACAGGAGATTCTCGTTGTATGTAATTCGGACGGCGCTCGTCCCACCCCCCTCCCCGTTCCCTCCTAAGCAGCCCAAATTGCAGTATCGGCGTATAACACGCACACACTATTTGCACCCAATTTTCAGGGTGAAAACGTGTGTGTTATATGCCAATGAATACAGTATATATAGATATATAGATATATACTGGTGCATCAGGTGCACTGGAATAGTATATACATATACCATTCCAGTGTACCTGATGAAGAGCTAGGAGGCTTGGAACTGTTGTGCATGTCGAAAGATGATTACTATAAATAAAGGAAGTGATTATTGAGTTAGAATCTTTTGGCGGTGCGGTGACTCATTTGAACAGTATAGTATTGGCAGATTGGAGCCTGCCTGTCCTCAGCACCCTATATATAGGAGTGCAGTCCACTCATTGATATACTGTATATGCAGTTTAATACATTTTATATATATATATATATATATATATATATATATATATATATATATATATATGAGAGAGAGAGAAAGAGAGAGTATATTCATTATTATTATTTATATGTTTATATATTGTACTGTGTAATACTGTAACATTCCCCATATCACACAATGAAGTGCTGCAAAAAGTTCAGTCTCATTCTGAGCATTGCTGTGTGGCCATCTGGATGTTAGGCTGTTTAAAAGTACCCAATTGAGTGAACGAACACTATAGCGGGGCAGAGGGAGCGATCTGTACCATTTGAATCACCATCCCTATTGTGTTCATCTGCAAGCTTGGAGGCCTAGGCTGGGTTATAGCCATCTGCCTTTTAAGCTTGCTGTCTGGTAAGCAGAATCTACAGCTACGGTGGTCGGGCACTTTTTACATTTGTGTGTGAGAACTGCGGTGATATTAAGGATACAATCATTTTTAAGGATCTTTCTTGTTCCCATATCATTTTTGTAGACATATACAGCCAATGTCCTAGCGCAGTTTTTTAAATTTTATTGGACTTTCTGTGTTATCTCACTGTATGCTGCTGCTGGTCTATAAGTCTATCCATTCAATTGATTTCTTTCTAGCGCGGTACCCTCCTTTGCATATTGCTGCAAAAAGTTACCTTTACCTTTCCCCACTATACTACCAAAATAGCAGTCAGCAATCAATGTGATGTTATATTCATTGAATTATTTTATGCCCATTATTCATTTTATGATTTGGCATCCCTTACCTGAAATCAGTTTATTTCTGGGAAATTTTCTCTGAGTCTTAAGCTCCGGACCATTCAGCAGATATCCTGGATCAGTTATGTTGCTCCTCTTTTTTGGGACTGACTAAGAGTTGACTCTGACACTTTGAAAAAATTATTTCTCATGAAGATAAGGAGATAAGAATGAGACTTCTAAAACTGAGCATTTGAAAAATGAAATACGGTTAGAACTTTGTGTGATCTTTGTGTGATAAGATAAAGTATCTGTTTTCTACAGAGCTTTTAGAGTTATTGGAATTATTATATTTTTGGTGCTAAAGGATGAGCGCATCGGTTTGTATATTTTTTTTTTATGTTCAGATTTAAGTAAAGAGAAAGTAAATTTTCTTTTTCTTTCAGCCAGAGTTTAATTTACAGAAGAAAAAAAAATAAGAAAAAATTAAGAGAAAATGTAAAAAAAAAAAAAAAAAAAATTTACTGTGGTTCTGTCATTAAAAAAAAAAAAAAAGGTTACATAGAAAGTGAATTGCAATATACAATGTATGTATATATATATATATATATATATATATATATATATATATATATATATATATATATATATATATATATATATATATATATATATATATATAGTATATAATATAGTACAGCCTTTCTCAACCTTTTCAACACAGAGGAACACTTAAAATAACTTTCTGGTCTCAGGGAACCTCTGCTAAAAATGACTATATCTACAACTCATGATACATTCTTGTGATGGTCAGTTGGAAGAACGCTCCATACACTTGTAGTGATTGGGAAGAATTACCCACTTACAGATAGCTAAAAAGATCAATGGTGTCACTGGGAACTTATCTGAGAGATAGAAATTTCTCATTGCTCAAGGAACCCCTAGCAACATCTGGAGGAACCCCAGGATTCCATGGAACTCTGGTTGAGAGTCCCTGATATAGTATATTAAAGAATATGTTACCCCAACATTTCATATTTCTGATATGTGCCTGCTGTACCATGTACTTGTATGAAAAAGTTTCCTGTTCTAATTGCATTACTTGTATTGCTTGTATTGTGTGAAATTACTGCCAGTCCCTCTGCTTTCCTATTTCAAACAGACCATGTTAACCTAGGCATGAGAGTACATCCATCCCAGTGTGGTCAGTTTTCTAGCTGTGCTGGGAGAACAGCCTGCCTGTCCACCAATGGTTAGACTTGTACTGACATGCCCCCCTGCACAGCCATTCACTTTACTGGGAAGATCAGTGTGCTGATGTTTCTTCATCCCCACCTCTCTAAGTCCCATATTCAGCTGAGAGCAGAGGGTATGTGATTACTTATAAAACAAGAAAAAAAGCATTTATCATTTTTTTAATGCACAAGTGTTTTGCCTTTTATTTCTATTTTAAACTGAATGGGTTGTTTTACAAGATGAGGGTTCAAATATATTTTAAAGACTGCAACTAGTCATGTGTGGTTCCTTTCGTTCCGAATTAAAATTCAGACGAATTTTCGTTATTCTGAAATTCGGATGTATACAAATTTCCGAATTACAATAAAAAAAAAAAATCGACAGAAATTCAAATTTGAATAATTTTCCAATAGTTTTTGAATACTTTTCAAATTCGAATTGTTTTCAAATTCTAATTAGAAAACTTTTCAAATTCAAATAGTTTTCCAATTTACAAAGAGAAGAAAATAGAATAGAAAATAAAGGAATAGAAGCGAAAAAAAAAACAAAACATTTATTTATTTTTCTACTCTATTACTTTATTTTCTATTCTATTGTATTGTTTTTGGAAATTGGAAGACTATTCGAGTTCGAAAACTTTCGAAATTGATTTGAAAACTTATAAATGAAACGAATTCCAAAAACGAATTAAACAAATTGAACTAAACAAATTTATGTAAATAATGAATCAAAACAAAATGAAACAATTTTTTTTGTTCTGCACATGTCTAACAGCAACTAAAGAATAATACTAAAAACCAATGCTACAAATAAAATGTCTATTCTTTAACAAATATATTATATTTACAGTTTATCACAATAATTATTATTTATTTTTTGTTATTTCCCAAATAATTTAATTTTTTTCTTTTTTTAATGGTACAGCGAAGGGTTAGAATCTGTTCCTTTTTAGCTGTCTGTGTCCCTATTAGGATGTTTTTTTCCTCATTTCCTGTTCCAATGACAGAAGAGACCAGGGCTGGAAGTTAAGAAAATTATTTTTGATCAATCCAGAAACACCAACAGCAACACATTTCTAGCACAGCTGGAAAAGGTTAGAACTTCTATAAGATTGTAATTATGTCCCAGAGAACTCAAGTTTCCCATTTTGTGTCTTGGGGTGTCATCGGTACACAAAGAGAGTCTACATTTCCCCTGTTGATGTTACAGAGAACAATACATTTCTGCTTAAAGGTCTAACTCCTCCACCTCCCTTCCCACTGGATCCAAAAAAAAAAAATGTTGGAGCTGAGCTTTAAATAATAAGACTAAAATGGCATTATTTTTTATAAAACAATTCTTTTTTTATTTATGAAACAAATTTTGTTAAAAATATTGTGTTTATTGTGTTCATTATTCTAGATACTCATGTCTAGTAAATATATTTATAAAACATTCAGGATGGCGCCTTGGACAATGATTTATTTTAATTTATTTAGGTTGTACACAATGCACATGTTATATAATTTGTAACATTTTATATTCACTATTTTAGTAAAAAAAAAAAAAAAAACTTTCAGTAGTTAATAGTAGCTCATATGCAGTAAAAGCAAAGTAGTAAGTAAGTAATTAGTTCTTACAATAGCTTAACAATTTGCATGAATCTACTGTATTCCCGACAATATACGTACAGCGACAGTACCACGAAAAAAACCTACACCTTTCCTCAATGATTGCAATGATGCTAAAAAGGTTTTAAGTCTCCACCAGGAAGGAGAAAGCATTTCCTCACCTCTCCACCAGCAATTAGACTGCAACAATGTAACTTTGTCAAAAGTCAGAAACTGAGAAGCTGCAGCTGATTTGTGTAAGAGATTTGTGAGCACAGAAAAGAACAGTTACCAGGATTTACATAAATCTGTGAATCTATCATGGGACCATATCTCAGTCCAGAAAATAGATGGTGGAAGTGGTGAAGGGTCAGACTCTTGGTCAGTTTGGGTAGATTTCCTTTCACTGGTAGATGGAGGTTGCTTAACGTTTAACATAACGCATTCCAGTTTATCAGTGATTTCCCTGCTGTGATATATCTAGTACAAGTAAAGGACTGCTTGGACTAACTGAGGACAATATCTCGCCATGGGGTCTGTCTTACACTTAATTTTATTTTAGCAGTTTTTAAGCAATATTTTCAGTATTTTAAGAAGACCCAAAGGGCCTGGTTTGGATTGGGGGGGGACGCTTTTTTTTATCATTTTTGTATTGCCCACAATGGTATTGTGTTGCCGGCAATATAAATGCCATTTTTTTTCTTTATTTTTGTCAGCTTTGCTGCAGCAGGTTCTATACATGATACAGATGTGCCACTTTACAGGTAGACTAAGGGGACCTCCCAGTCACTATATTTAAAATAATTTTTCATTTTTATAGTTTCCCTTTAAGCATTATTACAATCACTGCATGCATTTATACATATCCCCATACCTTTTTTTATGGCCAATTACTTGCATATAAGCCCTCAAAATGGGCACTTTTTCAAGTTCAGGTCCTATAGACGTTAATAGGGTTCGCAGTTCGGGTCCAAACTTTTGTGATGTTCGAGAGTTCTGACACGAACCAAACCGGGGGTGGGGTGTTCGACCCAACTCTAGTTACAATGAGTATTACATTTAGGATTGGGGGGGTGACAGACAGAGTTAAAATAAAGGGGTTGTTGCAATGACCAGTAAGAAGCCTTCACCAAAAAATACCAAAAGCTAATCTGTTATAGCCGATGACTTCACTTTGACTATTCTGATCTGCATAATTGTTCTAAGCTGAAGACTTA
This sequence comes from Aquarana catesbeiana, assembly GCF_042186555.1. Taxonomy (NCBI): domain Eukaryota; kingdom Metazoa; phylum Chordata; class Amphibia; order Anura; family Ranidae; genus Aquarana; species Aquarana catesbeiana. The sequence continues at coordinate 29,970,566 of NC_133333.1, read as the reverse complement.
GAAAGTCCTGAAGCCAACTAAGATTTCCATTAGAAAGTCAGCAATGACAGCCTGCATATCCTTTGAATCCAAGCATTTGGGTTCCAGACCTAGATGTAATGCCATAATTTAGTAAATAATTTTCATAACTGGCTTATTGCACAAGTATCTGAGGATGTATAGTCACCAACATTTCTATTTGTCTTGACTTGGTTGACCTCCTCACCGAATGCTTTCTCGAGAGTAGACTGGATGGACCTCCAGAATGTCTCTTTGAAGTCTCGACCCATGAAGACATAGAGGACTGGATTGACACAACTGTTTGCATAAGCCAAGCAGGTAGATATTACCGTTCCAACATGGAGCTTAACATGGAGTTCAAAATCATTTGGTGCGACGAGCATCCATATGGAAAAGAGGTGATAAGGAAACCAACAAATAAAGAAGGATGATATAACAGCTGCAATGACTTTGAAGGGCTTGGTGGATGTGGCTATACGATTTCTGTGGATGCGCCAAAAGATCACAGTGTAACACGAGAGAATGATCAGAAAAGGTATAAGAAAAAAGCCAATGAAACGTACGATGACTTGACCTTTGTATATAAAACTTGCATCACTTTCGGGTATATAGCAAATCAAAAGTGAAGTTAAGCCTGCTGAGTTTGTGTCTATGCTGTAAGGTATGCTAAATATAAGAGACAGAATTCAAACTGCAACAACGACTTTCACAGCCAGTCTCACGGTGCGATGGTTCTGGCACCAAACGGGGAAAACCGTGGCGATGCAGCGATCAATGCTGATGACGGTGAGTTGTAGGACACTGGCAGACAGATTGATGAATAAAACAAGATGGTTTAGGTGGCACATGAAGGTTCCAAATGGCCACTGATAGTTAAGGGCCAAATATGTGATGGTTAAGGGTAGGAATAAGCTGAAGGTAAAATCGGCAACAGCTAAACTTAAAAGCCAAATTGAGTTGACCGTCTTCTTCATCCTGAAGGCAGCGAACCAGATGACCAAACCATTTCCAATTGTTCCCAATAGAGATATCAAAGAAAGAGCCACCATGTGAAAAATATAACTGACATAAACAGAATAATACGAAGGCATGTTGTCAGGGATTAGATATAAAGTTCCGATGCCCTGCAAAAATAATAATAATAATTGTATTGTATCACATGTAATATAAGCAAGGTTTATTATTCTAAATAATCCAAAAAGTAGAAATGGCATCTAAACTAATTTTTACTTTGCTCACTCTGCACTGAACTAAACATTTACAGTACAATTTTGAAAGAAGGACAAGCAGAAATGATAGCATAGCCAACTAGACAAAATCACTTTATGTTTGTTTAGAAGGAAAATAAATGGGGAAAGGTATCCTGACTGATCCCAAGAAAGCCACTTGCAGACCAGCCATTTTCTGACACTATTTGTCTACAAGTTTAAATCAATATATTTTACTAGAAAATTACTTGTAACCCCCAAACATTATAATTTTTTTTTTTAGCAGAGACCCTAGGGAATAAAATGGAGATTATTGCAATTTGTCACATGGTATTTGCACAGCGGTTTTGCAAACACAATTTAAAAAAAAAAAATACAGATTAATGAATTAAAAAAAAAAAAAAACACAACACAATATTTACCCCAATTTGTTTGTATATTGTGAAAAATTATGTTATGCCGAGTAAAAAGATACCTAACATGTCACGCTTTAAAATAGTGCACGCTCATGCAATGACATCAAACTATGGTACTTAAAAATCTCCATAGGTGATGATTGAAATGCCTTTGCAGGTTGCCTGTTTAGCATTACAGAGGAGGTCTAGCACTAGTATTATTGCTCTTGCTCTAACGTTCACGGCGATACCTCACATGCGTGTTGAAAGTACCGTTTACATATTAGTGTGCGACTTATGTATGCATTATCTTCTGTGCGCAAGCACGGAGGGATGGGGGCACTTTCATTTTTTTTTACTTATTTAGTTTACTTTTTATTTTTTCACTGTCCCTTTAAATTTTTGTTGATCGCTTTTATTCCTATTACAAGGAATGTATACACCCCTTGTAATAGAAATGGAGTGATCTGGGGTCAAAAAGACCCCAAATCTCTTCTTTAGCTGTAAAAGCAAAGGATCAAAATAAAACATTTTTGATCCTTTCGCTTTAAAAAAAAAAAAAAGATTTACTTCCCCCTTGGACTGGAAGTGATGCATAACGCATTCCGGTTCTCCAAGGCCATTGAGTCAATCAAAGAGTATTATCTCTTTGATCGCCTGTGGAAGCAGGTCAGCAAAAATTTCCAGGCCCCCCGATTCATGCCGCTGCGATGTGACTCCTGTGCGCATGCGCGGGAGTGAAATCATTGTGGCCCAGCGATTCAAGCGGCCGAAGGCATAAAACATGGACAGGAAGAAAGGGAGAAGATGGGAGCCCCCAGGAGCCACCGGATGGATCCCAGCACATCGCTGGAGGGCTCGGTTTGACAGGTAAGTGTGACATAATATGCTAATATCAAAAGTGAAAAAGTGCAGCGCTATATTTACAATAGAAAATGCTTATATATATACAAATATAACATACAAGTATCTCTATGTGAGAGTATATCCATGTAAGTGACAACTCTTAAAAAAGTGAACAAAATAGACTTAGTATAAATGTGCTATTGTGATCTGATGTGACAATCTCAAAAACTTTGTATCCTCATAAATTATTCTAATGTAAAAGTGACCAATAAACATGGATGGGATCCAACTATCCTCATATAAGGGTAGGAAACAAAGAAATCATTGAATCAGTCTCTCAGGTTATAACCATTCAATAAAATGTCAAGGTGATCTCAAACACATGTGTGTGGCTCTCATCTTGTTGGATACATATTCAAAAACATGGAGGTTCCTCTTGTATTCAAATCTGCGAGATGTGCATAAAATGCCCTTACCGGAACTGGTGGACTCACAGGCCGTTGGCGGTGAGTCATGCAGGCTTTTACCGTATAAACGGTATCGAGATGTCTCCTCTCTTGGGGGTGGCTGAGATGTATCCCACCACTCTGAACTCTCCTGGATCGGGCCGCGTCCTTCCGGAAGGAATCCCGTAGTCGCCCAGAATACTCTACCGGATGTCGCTCACCCAAGGTTAGCCCAGTCCAACTCAGATTGTTTGGCAGCTCCCAGCACATGTGCAGCATTCCAACAGGTCTCTCTCTCCTTGAATTTTTTGGAGTTGGCGCAGCGGTTTTATTTTATTTTATAATATGCTAATATGCTGCGCATCAGTGGCGGCCCGTGCATTGTGGGCACATGGGCGCTGCCCCCCCATTCCTGCTGCCGCCTCCCTATCCATGCGCCCGGCCCCTATCAGGCCGCCGGATGCATGGACTCCTATGGTGGGAACAGGAGGGGATGTAAGCACCTGATAAGAGTCAGAGGCGCTGATAGGCTTCAAAAAAGGGTGGGCTCGGCACGCAGAGAATGCGCCCTGATCCCAGCCAATTGTGTGACCATAGCGAATGAATATTCACTATTTTCACACCGCATTGCCTCCCCACCAATCTGGAGGCAGGTCAGTGAGACCTGTTTCCTGATTGGCCAAAGCGCCAGGCATCCTTATCGGATGCTCAGCGCTTTGGCGGAAGCGGAGGAAGCTCACTGGAGAGGAGACGCTGGAGAAGAGGACACCCGGTAAGCGCTGGTCCTCCTGCACGGGGTGTTCCGCGATCCACACGCGTGGGGGGTGTGAGTAGGGTGTCCCGTGATCTATCTGTGGGGGGGAGTGTGAGCGGGGTGTCCCGGGAGGGACACTGGCAGCATTTGATGGGCACACTGGCAGCATTTGGGCACAGTGGCTGCAATTGATGGCACAGTGGCAGCATTTGAGGGCACAGTGGCACCGCTTGATGGCACAGTGGCAGTGTTTGATGGCACAGTGGCAGTGTTTAATGGGCACAGTGGCAGGGTTTGATGACACAGTGACAGCGTTTGATGGGCACAGTGGCAGCATTTGATGGCACAGCGCTAGCGTTTGATAGCACAGTGGCAGCGTTTGATGTGCACAGTGGCAGCGTTTAATGACACAGTGGCAGCGTTTGATGGGCACACTGGCAGCATTTGAGGGCACAGTGGCAGCGTTTGATGGGCACAGTGGCAGCTTCTGAGGGCATAGTGGTTGCGTTTGATGGCACAGTGGCTGCAATTGATGATTTTTTTTCAAATTTTTTTGCGCCCCCCCCAAAAAATTTGAGCACCAGCCGCCACTGCTGGGCATACTAGTACATTATGGCATAACCCACCTGGGGGACCCCAATATGAAGAAAATGCAGAGCACTAAACTACCAATTTACAGCTACACAGGTGACGAGTAAAATGGCATGGTACCTCCTGAATAAAAAGGAATCTATGACACTTATGCCGCCTACACATGAGCGGATTTTCCGTCGGAAAAAACTTGGATGGTTTTTCCGACGGAATTCCGCTCACGTTTGCCTTGCATACACACGGTCACACAAACGTTCTCTGAACTTTCGACCGCCAAGAACGCGGTGACATACAACACTACGATGAGCCGAGAAAATGAAGTTCAATGCTTCCGAGCATGCGCCAAATCGTTTCCGAGCATGCGTAGGAATTTGTACAGACGATCGCATTTTCGGATAGGAACTTTTTCCGATCGAAAAATTGAGAACCTGCTCTCAATCTTTTGCTGGCGGGAATTCCGTCAGCAAAAGTCCGATGGAGCATACACGTGATCGCATTTTCCTGACCAAAAGCTCTCATCGGTCTTTTGCTGGCCGAATTACCGATCGTGTGTGTACGCGGCATTAAAGGATAAGTTCACCTTTAGGAACATGTTTCATGCTCCACCCGATCTCAGGAGACCTGCATGGCATCATGGCATCAGAGGTCTGCTGATTGCTGGTGCAATGCTTTACAGGCTCCTGCAACAAAAATAATAAATGCACATTTTTTTACCTGCAAAAAAAAAAAAAAATGTGCATTTATTTATTTTAATGAACTTTTCCTTTAAGGACAAGTTACATTAATTTGAATGAGTTTGGAACCCCTGAAATGAACATTATTTACTTAGGGACTTTGACCATTTTCTCTTGATTATCTGACTGCTTTTTTGAGCTAGTATGGTGACATTGCCCGGGTAAAGAACAATCTATGTCCACCCTGGTGGATTTATCATTCCCTTCTCTACCTTCTACCTAGTTTACCTTCCCAGTCTACCCCCTTTCCTTTCTTCACTTCTCTTAAATCGTTCCTTTCCAAATTGGCCATTATAGCACAATCAAGATGTTTTATGAGATTTCTCACCGGAGACTATTGTGAAGATGGATTGTGGTCATGGTATGTCTATTTCCAGGCCACCGTTCTATTGAACCTTGATTATGTGTAAAAACCTTCCTTGCCTGACATTATGCCTGCTGTGATTATAAATCCTTGAATAAAAACTTAAAAAAAAAATGAGTTAAAGTATATCTAAAGTCCAACCTTTTTTTAAATATTGGATAAAGCAGGCAATGGTATAAAACCCTGTACATTTTTTTTTTCAATTTTTATTTTTAATTTTTTTGTGCTATCTGTGCCCCAATGGGAAGATTTTTCTTAAGGTATAGCTAAAGCATACCTCCCAACTTTTTGAGATGGGAATGAGGGACACCTATCAGCAAAAGTATGCAGGCATAACACACACCCCTTGCCACGCCCCCTTAAAGGAGAATTGTAAAAAAATTGGTTAAACCCACAAGTGCTTTTTTTTTACCACTACTATTCCTTTATATTGGCTTTTGGAATTTACAAATGCAGCAATTTAGAAATCAGATGAAAGGTTTAGCACTGGAAAACACTTTTTGATAGATAAAAAGTGCATTTTATATACATCTATATAAATCAGACCAAAATGAGGGACAAATGAGGAGGAATGAGGGACAGAGGGAAATAGCTCCAAATCAGGGACAGTCCATTGAAATCAGGGACAGTTGGGAGCTATGGGTAAAGTTAAAAAAAAAATGCCATAAATCTATTCCCTATTTTACAGACACTATAACTTTTGTGCAAACCAATCAATATACGCTCATTGCAATTTTTTTTTACGAAAAATATGTAGAAGAATACATATCAGCCTAAAATGATGAAGATTTTTTTTTTTTTTTTTTTAGGATATTTATTATACCAGAAAGTAAAAAGAAAGTAAAAAATATTGTGTGTTTTTTTTTTTTTTTTTTCAAAATCGTCGCTTTTTTTTTGTTTATAGCGCAAAAAATAAAAAACGCAGAGGTGATCAAATACCACCAAAAGAAAGCTCTATTTGTGAGGAAAAAAAGGACGCAGTGCCGTATCGCAAAAAATGGCCTGGTCATTAAGGGTGAAAATCCTTCCGGAGGCTGAAGTGGATAAGCTGCAATTGATGAAGAGCAATGATATGTAGTCATTATTGTAAGACTTTTGTTAGATATATATATATATATACTCTTTTGTTTATGCATTTGTAAAAGTCAGTCACTTACTTGTCGTTTACTTTGTTTTCTTTATTTCTTCATCTTCACTTCTGTGTTGCTGTGCAATTTTGCAACCGGTTAAGATGATTTCTAGTTCCCGAATCACAAGTTCATTTTACTGATATTTTGGTGATGATGAATTTCCTGTAAAACGCCTATCTTTAAATTCCATTATGTTTGATAACATTAGATATGAACTAAAAATGTAATCTTGCAATCTCCAGAGATTTTTCTTTTTTTGCGACTAACTATACTGAAAGCTGCTTTGACGGGTCGATATACTAAAGCAATAGATACTTTTCAACTTACAAAGTCAATGTAAGTGAATAAGGTAAAGCTGTGTGTGGAGTGCCAATCAAGTGAAGCAAAAATCCATTTTTTTTCGCTTTAAATGATCAGGTATTTAAAGTGAACACCACTTCACCTTATTTGCTAAAATTTGCAAAATTTCTTAATTTTTTTGTTTGTTTATTAATTCTTTAGGATCAAATGACTTAGGTGAGACTATATATATATATTTTTTTTTGCAGTACTGGTGCTTTCTCTGATGTTTTGGATTTACTAGTGTGGCATTTGATAGATATTTCTTGATTTATTTTAAGCTTTCTAAATTCGAATGTAATTATTTTGTAATTATAATTATATATTGTACAAACCTAATATTATAATGCACTACATAAATTATTCTAAAAATAGAAGTGTTTCACCAGACCTGCAGAAACACTACTCAGCGCCAGGTCACTATACTGATCCAAAAATGTAGATATAAATAAAGATATATATAAAAATCTTATTGAACATTCAAAAATGCATACATGTGAATAAACATTGATATGCGACTATAAAATCATTCATATACACATAAATGAAATTAAACTCCACTTTGCCTGTTAAGCAGAGAGGAGACCTGAAAGAAAGTGCAAAGCAGCTGTCTCAAATCAAATACGTCAAAGTAAAAAACTGTGTTATAAAGTAATCCAAAATAGGACTAAATCATCGCACTAGACAGCGCTAATGTTGAGCAATTGAAATATGTGGCCAACAACACATGCAAAGGAAAATCATATAACAGAAAAGTCCCTTAGGAGAAAGTCCCTTATATAGGGTAGTGATGTAAAGTTCAGGGTGTAGTTCAAAACATAAAAAATCAGGTGATCATGAAATCAATCCTCCGCATGCACCTTCCACCGATCACTACGAACTCCACCCGGTGCAAAACACTCTCGCCCTAGGGGGTTAAACTAACCAGAAATGGGGAGTAATAAAGCATTCGGGAATAATCACTCTTTGCCAGCAGTTGTCAACATCACTTCATGCAGGGTCACAGATTTTCAGGGCTCATATTAAATCAAGGAACGGAGAGAAAAGTGCACATAGCGTAATCCCGTTTATTGACAGAAAGCCCAGATGACGTGGACTCCACTGTCATATGACATGGAGTCAATGGTGCATGGAGCCAAACCTAGGCTGGAAAACGATATCCGGAATGGTGGAACCTCTGTCTCACTTCTCGACTTCTCTGGTGGGGTGAAGAAACATCAGGAAGGATATCAGCCAATAGACCTCAAGGATCAGATGCCCCTGTTGAAGACCCCCTTCGTTGAAACGCGTCGGACGATCTCCCCTTCCTTACGCTGCTTAGATTTTATTTTAATTGTGATCACTTTTATCCATTTTTTGTATGGTATTTTTAGAAATAAAAATCCCTGGTTTACCTGCACTATGCAGAAGCTTTTTATTTTTTATTTGCATATTATCCCGATGCAAGAAACTGCCTTCCAGTAGCCCTACTTCCATCACGGGGTCTGGATCAAATCTGTCCCCGGCTTCTCCTTGGAACACATCCTTGAGGTCTATTGGCTGATATCCAGTTGGCGGCCCTTCCTGATGTTTCTTCACCCCACCAGAGAAGTCGAGAAGTGAGACAGAGGTTCCACGTCTCACTTATATATATACACGGTGTATATATATATATATATATATATATATATATATATATATATATATATATGGTGTATATATATATATATATATATATATATATATATATACACGGTATATATATATTTTAGCAAAGACCCTAGGTAATAAAAATGGCAGTCGTTGATATTGTTATGTCACACATTATTTGCGCAGCGAATTTTTAAAATGCGTTTTTTGGAAGAAAAAAAAACACTTTTATGAATTAACCTCCCTGGTGACTCGGGGTTAAATTTCAGTACCATTAGCGGTAAACTCGAGCCATTGCATCTCAGGATCCTGGTGCAGTGTACTTACCTTGTCTCCAGGATCCTGCGATGTCCCCCTGCGGTGTCTGCGGGCTCTGTCCTCAGCCCGATGCCTCTGTGTGCCAGGCTCTGTTCCCTGCGAGCGCTGTGACGCACGGGGGTGGAGCCCGGAGGCAAATTAAAAATTTACAACATTCATAATACATGCAGTACACTCTAATCTTACAGATTACAGTACTGTATGAAATCATTTCACATCCCTTTTGTCCCCAGTGCTTTGTCAAGTGCCCTGCCTGCACTTTTATATTATATATACTGTTCTTTCTGCCTGGAAACTTGAGATTGTCAATGGCAACCAAAAAGTGTCCCTTTACATCAAAAATGGTTTTAGACCAGCTAGAAAACAGCAATAGTAAATTAGAACACTTGCAGAATTGAGCGATAGTGAATTGTGGGAAAATTCATTTTATTATTATTATATTATTATTTTTTATAATTATTTATAGTTATTTTTTATATTATAATTTATGATTTCGTGTTTCAAACTTTATCAAACCCGGGATGTCTACTAGACTCTTGTTTGAACAGATTTAAGTGCGTTATTACTAAGAATTACAGGCTTACAACATAAAACGCCATATTTCTATGCAAAACAATTGTACCGCTTTGAGTCGCAAAAATCTGACATAATCATACCACCAGGGTGGTTAAAAAAAACCAAAATGCAATATTTATCCCCAATTTTTTGTATAATGTGAAAGATGATGTTACGCCGAGTAAATAGATACCAAACATGTCACGCTTTAAAATTGCGCTCACTTGTAGAATGGTGCCAAATTACAGTACTTAAAAATCTCCATAGGCGACATATTTAAACATCTTTACAGATTGCTAGTTTAGAGTTACAGAGGAGGTCTAGCACTAGAATTATTGCTCTCACTCTAATGATCATTAGATTGATCTAATGATACCTCACGTGTGTGGTTTGAACAATATTTACATATGCGGGTGAGACTTACGTATGCGTTTATTTCTGCAAGCGAGCACAAGTAGATGGGGCTCTTAAATTTTTTCTTTTTACATTGTTTATTTTATTTTTATTTTTACACTTTCCCTTTATTTTTGGATCACTTTTATTCCTTCTACAAGGAATGTAAACTTACCTTGTAAAAGAAATAGGGCATGACAGGTCCTCTTTACTGAGAGATCTGGGTTCTATAAGTCCCCACATCTCTCCTCTATGCTGGAAAGCCTGAGATAAAAAAAAAAAAAAATGATCTCAGGCTTTCCAACCCAAAAATAATGGCAGTGTTTACATGTGCCAGAGCCGGAAGTGACGTCATGACGTCGCTTTCGGCCTCCAAGGGTCATAGAGATAGTAAAAGCCAGAGGGAAATCTCACATACATATGACAAAAGCACCTCATTACAGTGATTGTAATGGGAGGTTTTTAATTTTTTTTAAAGATAACAAACATGTTATGCTTACCTGCTCTGTGCAATGGTTTTGCACAGAGCAGCCTCGATCCTCCCCTTTTCATGCCCCCCCATCAGCACTTCTGGCCCCTCCCTTCTGCTGAGTGCCCCCATAGCAAGTGGCTCACTCCCAAACCCTGCTCTGCTTGTCCGTAAGACCCACAAAGAGCTGCTTGGCCCCACCCTCCTCCCTCTCCTTACTGGCTGTGATTGATAGCAGCAGGAGCCACTTCTGTCTCTCTGTCCAATGACGAAAGAGAGAGCCGAGAGAGCTGCTGTTCTTGTGCAGATTGAGATCAGCCTCAGGTAAGTATTAGAGGAGACGGGGGGGGGGGGTAAGAGAAAGAGCTGCATGCAGAAGGTTTCTTTACCTTAATGCTTAGAATGCATTAGGGTAAAAAAACCTTCTGCCTATTAATTAATAACCAGATAGGAAGCTGCAATTACATTAAACAAACGAGTCAATATTTCATACTGAGTAGAACAAAGTATGCAGTTAGGGGTTTCTGCCTGTATTGATCTGAACACTTGTTCTAAGTATTGGAACTGGGATCTGACTTTAAAAAAAATGAATGGGAACAAAATAAGGGGAGGTGAGCTGGGACTGGATAGAGAGAAGAATTAGCTAACCAGAGGATCAGCAGAGCTTGAAGTTACTACTGAGTGGGGGATCACCAGAGCTTGGGGTTAATACTGAGTGGGGGATCACCAGAGCTTGGGGTTAATACTGAGTGGGGGATCAGCAGAGCTGGGGGTTAATACTGAGTGGGGGATCAGCAGAGCTGGGGGTACTACTTAATGGGAGATCAGCAGAGTTGGAGCCACTAATGAGTAAGGGATCAGAAAAGCTTGAAGTGACTACTGAGTGGGGCATCAGAAAAGATGGGGATCTGCTGCTGAGCAGGGGTACTAATACTCTAAGAATCTGCTCAATGGAGGTACCAATGACCTGGTGGTATTGCTAAGCCGGGTTCTACTGAGCCCCTTTAAAGCAAGTTTAAAATCAATGCACGCAGGACATTTGTCAAGCTTCATTAAAGCTTCAAAAAGCATCACAGAAGCATCAAAAACACATCAAAAAGCATGTTGAAGTGGTACACTATTTAATTTGTGTTAAAGTCGAAGCAAGTTTTATGCAATCGGACATTGATCGGACATTCCGACAACAAAATCCTAGGATTTTTTCCGACGGATGTTGGCTCAAACTTGTCTTGCATACACACGGTCACACAAAGTTGTCGGAAAATCCGATCATTCTGAACGCGGTGACGTAAAACACGTACGTCGGGACTATAAACGGGGCAGTAGCCAATAGCTTTCATCTCTTTATTTATTCTGAGCATGCATGGCACTTTGTCCGTCGGATTTGTGTACACACGATCGGAAATTCCGACAACGGATTTTGTTGTCGGAAAATTTTATAGCCTGCTCTCAAACATCGTGTGTCGGAAAATCCGATGGAAAATGTGTGATGGAGCCCACACACGGTCAGAATTTCCGACAACAAGGTCCTATCACACATTTTCCGTCGGAAAATCCGACCGTGTGTACGGGGCATAAGGATGAGTTCACACCATTGTGAATTGGATGCTTCCCCGCATCCAATTCGCCATAGCAAGAGATTTTGACCAGCTCATAGATCTTCGCTGCGGCTCCGGTGCGAATTTGCACAGGAGCTCTGTGCATCTTTTGGTCCGTTTCAGGTCCGAATTCAGCCAAAAATTTGGACTGAAATCGGACCTGAACCGGTGGGTCCTGGACCCACCGGACCCCTCCTGGGAGCCACATCAGTATTAGGTGTGAACCAAGCCTAAATGAGCCCTAAGAAGAAATGTATTCAAGTACAAAATTATTCAAGACTCAGAGGGATTGCCAATACTTGATATGCTGTTACATTTTTTCTAAGATTGATTAAAAAATTATAGGTATTTTCCAAAACATAATAAGGATTTAATATGCGTATACAAAATTTAAGGCACAATAATAAAAATAAGAATACTAAGCTGCACTTTACTTACTTTTATTCAGTTCTGAACATTGTGTAAAATAAACTTTGGAACAAACGAACAATGAGGTAATTTTTTTCATAAACACGTTACTGCCTTCAAAGTTTGCAAAAGAACTCCCAAACCATAAATCTTTGTAAGTAAATGACTTGCAAAATTAAAAGATAGTGTGGTTCATTTTGTACATCCCATGATAGTTGCTCAATTTTTTTTCTTTATTTAAGAACGGTACCAGGTTTGTATCTTAGAAATCTGAACAAATAGGGCAAACTATTCAGTGGATTAAATGAAGACTGCGTAAGTTTGGTTTAGTAGGTTTTGACAGTCACAGCACTTCTTTCACATTTGCGGTAAGCTTACCACCCTCTGAAAAGCAATTATTTTATTTTTTAATCAGTGAAAAGCAATTATATCTTGCTGGACCATGGCACAACTATGAGTACTTAGTGGCCTTACTGTACTCAATGGGGAAGTTTGACAGTCGATGTTAAAAATGCTGTGGCCATGAAGCAAAGCATGTGTACTGCCTTGTACAGTTGTATTGTTACCAGTGACATAGTATAGGTTGTCAGTGCCCGGGGGGGGGGGTTGGAGGCGAGGCAAATTTGCACCTCCTAATCCGTGGACTTTTAGATAACCCCATCCTGATCACACCCCCAGAACCCCCCCCCATTTTGATTACACCCCAGATCCCCCACCAAATCTCCCCACTCTGATCAAACCCCTGGACCCCCCCAATCCCTCCACTCTGATCATGCCCCCAGATACCCCCCCACTCTGACCACACCCCCAGATCCCCCTATCCCTCCACTCTGATCACACCTCCAGATCCCCCCAGATCCCTCCACCCTGTTTACATCTCCAGATACCCCACCAGATATCTCCACTCTGATCACACCCCCAGATACCCCCCTACTCTGATCAAACCCCTGGACCTCCCCAATCCCTCCACTCTGATCACGCCCCCAGATACCCCCCCACTCTGACCACACCCCCAGATCCCCCTATCCCTCCACTCTGATCACACCTCCAGACCCCCCCAGATCCCTCCACCCTGTTTACATCTCCAGATACCCCACCAGATACCTCCACTCTGATCACACCCCTAGATACCCCCTACTCTGATCAAACCCCTGGACCTCCCCAATCCCTCCACTCTGATCACGCCCCCAGATACCCCCCCACTCTGACCACACCCCCAGATCCCCCTATCCCTCCACCCTGATTACATCTCCAGATACCCCACATGTGCTGCCTGCCACTCCAGCTCTAGGCCCAGCCTAGATAAATTGCATATGATAAGGTCAGTTGCATACAGCTAACAACTGGGATCTCCTCACACGCCTACACTGTACACACAGCACTGCTCATTACTGGCTCCTCCCGAGAGGAGCCAGTGACGAGCAGTGCTGTGTGTACACTGTTGACGTGTGAGGAGATCCCAGCTGTTAGCTGTATGCAACTGACCTTACCATATGCAATTTACTCTGCTGAAAAGTGTGAGTGAAGTTTTATCCTTAGTTTATAGGGATTACATATTACACTACCTGCGCAATGGTCTCTTTTTTTGTTGTTTCATACTGCGGAAGTTCTTTGAAAGCCAGAAGCCAGCCCATGCCAATGAGCAGCTGAATATATGAGCAATCCATCTATCACTGGGGATTACTCACTGAAACCTGTTTATATTCATCAATCACCAAAGACGTTATATTTCTTCACAGCAGTATGCTGTCCTATTGAGATATCTGTGCACTGTGGCTCATCACATTAATATATCTCATCTTTCTTTTTCTCTTTTTTTATTGTGTTCAATAATTTATTATCACATTGATATTTAATTATAGGATTTTGTTATGGTGAAGGATGTTATGTTATTTATAATAGACTCCATTTGATTATTTTGCACGTGATTCACTGATTAACCATTAGGAGATCACACCGTGTTATATTGGGAGGTTAATATTAGTGCATTATACATTCTGAATATATACAACACTTTTTGTGTGATATCAGTTCACATACACAATAATTGCAGCTATATCATTTGGTCATCTTCTAGTATTTGTCACTTATTTATTTATTTACATAGTTACATAGTTAGTCAGGTCGAAAAAAGACACAAGTCCAAATGTACAATCCAATATACCCAATACTATACCCACAGTTGATCCAGAGGAAGGCAAAAAACCCCAGCAGAGCATGTTCCAATTTGCTACAGCAGGGTAAAAAATTCCTTCCTGATCCCCCAAGAGGGGACTAGTTCATATCAGCGCTTTAGTACACTTTTTACTTTATTGTTAAACTAAAACCTTGACGCTTCGCCCTCTCTCCTACAGGCCGCAGCATAAGGGTCTTAGTTTGCCTGCTTCCTGGGCTGCCTTATGGTGGCGCCACCCCTCTCTGGGCCCCTCTAAATGTTGTGCTAAGGGCAACCGCACTGACAGCCCCCCAATGCTACGCTACTGATTGTTGCAGTTCAGATGGGCAGCCTGGGGGCAGAAAATACAACAGGTAACCCATCTGTTTTACTGCCCCCCCCCAGCCACCCATGTGAAAGAGCCCTAAAGAGGTTGTACAGCCAAGATCTTGTCAGATCAAGAACAGGTGAGTATAAATACTGATACAAAGGGCATTAGGTTAAAACAAATAATTGTAAAAGCACTAAAGTACATTGTCTTTTTTAAGATCTGGAGATGTCAAAAGAAAAATAATAGGATTGACACAGCAACTCAGAGAAGCCACGCTTATTGTAATTGGCTGCACCATTTCTGCAATCCCTTCCAGGTTTTTCCCTCCAGAAATGGGCAAGGATAATTGTATTAAGGAGAACACGTGATATGGCAACCAGAAAACCCCAAACAACACCTGGAAGGTAAAAATAAGTTTTGAGGATGGGGAATATTTTGATGTCTTTTTCCAGTGATATACGACAGCCGTAATGATGAAACTCAAAAGCATGATTAGGAGTGGAATGCAGTACCCTATAAAGAATGTTGCCATACCTATGGGCTTTTGTAAGTTAAGTACACTGATAGCGAAAGCAATACAGCAGGAAACTAGGGATTCTACGGAGGCCAACTTGGGTTTTCTGTAGTAATTGTACTGAAATGGGTAGATCACAACTAAGAAATAGTCAATGCTATACAAGGTAAGAATAAAAGCGTGAATGAACATGTAGAAATGGAACAAAAATTTGTTCAGCTGACACACAAAAGATCCAAAAGGCCAGTTGTCTCCGCGGGCAAAATAGACAATGTTTAGAAGCAAAAATATTGACCAAGCAAATCCAGAGATGTAAATATTAAGAGACAACACTGAACGGAAAGTCTTCTCCAATCTGAAGACTTTTAGCCAGATAACATATCCATTGGCTATTGTTCCAATTAGTAATATCAAAGAGCAGATGGTGGCTGAGGAAATGTTAATGTTTTGGGCAATGCGGCTATCTTCTTTGGAGATGTTGATGCAATGTCCTTGGTAGCCATCACTAGAACTGATGAGGGAAGTCAGGCTGGAAATCGAGATGTTGTCCATTATCTCTGCATGAACCGTCAACTTGCTCTAAAAAAGGAAGAAATATTTTATTCATTAATAAAAATGGATAGGATCCCAGGTTCAATATCAGTCGTTCAATACATAAAATGAACTTTTTAAGCAACTCGAAAAACTTTGCAACCCACCTGTAAAGATGGGTATTAGAAATTGTTGTCATAGAAGTAAAACACATCTCCTGTCCTACTTTTGCCAAGAAAGAAGTGAGAGAGCCAACTGAGTTTTATTGGCCTTATTAATTTTTTTTAATAAGCCCTTCACCAGGATTTAAAGGATTTTTTTTAAAAAAACATAACAAACATGTTATACTTACCTGCTCTGTGTAATGGTTTTGCACAGAGCAGCCAAGATCTTCTTCTTCTCGGGTCCCCCGCCGGCGCTCTGGACTCCTCCCCCTTGCCTAGTGCCCCCAAAGCAAGGCAATTGCTATGGAGGCACTGAAGATTAATTTTAATATCTAACATTCTTGTATCTCAAGGGCGTTTCTTCGAAGTTGTGGGCACGTTCTGTAAATTAAATGATGCAAATCCTCAAACAATCCATGTTAATTCCAGGTTGTGAGGCAACAAAACCTGAAAATTGCCAAGGGGGGTGAATACTTTTGCAAGGAACTGTAAGCTTGAGGTGATTGTAGCCTTATTAGTGCACTTGCGACAGAAACAATTGAGTACTGTTCATGATACTTTTTTTTGCACTAACATACAATTTTTCAGGACAAACTTTCCGGGTATGTCCCCTTCTTCATGGTCCCAGGCAGTGGTGGCTGGTGTTTTTTTTTTTTTTGGGGGGGTGGCAAACATTCATCCCCCCCCGGCGACATCTCAACCCTTCCCACCCACACGTTGTCTGCCGGTAGTTCCAGCACTTACCATATCTAGGCAGTGGACAGCAGCATCGGGCATCAGGCAGAGGACATCGGGCATCAGGCATCGGCTCCCCCAGGTGTCCATTAGGATTGCCTGTCCTTTCAGGTGACGGTTTTCAGACCCACTTCCTGATTGGCTTGGGAGAAGGATCAGTGTTACAATAGTGAATATTCATTCACTATTGAAACACTCCTCTGCATTCTCTGTGCCCTGAGCCCACCCTATTTTGAAGCCTATTAGAGCCCCTGGCTCTAATCAGTGCTTTAAAAAAACACCCACCCATTGGAATCCATAGGTCCGTCCTGCAAGGGTACAGACGCATGGATATGGGGGGTGGCGGCAGGGATGGGGGGGCGGCGCCCGTGCGCCCTTAATTGACGGGCTGCCCCTGGTCCCAGCAGTACTGCTGGGACCTTGAAATTATATATATTAACCACTTAAGAATCGAGCCTCGTTTTGAGATTTGGTGTTTTTTGGTGTTGCTAGAAAATTAATGAAAACCCCCAAACAATATATTTTTTTTTTCAGACACCCTAGAGAATAAAATAGCGGTCATTGCAATACTTTATGCCACACCGTATTTGCGCAGCGGTCTCACAAACGCAATTTTTTGGGAAAAAATACACTTTTTTGAATACAGAAATAAGACAACAGTAAAGTTAGCCCAATTTTGTTTATATTATGAAAGATAATGTTACGCCGAGTAAATTGATACCCAACTTGTGACACTTCCAAATTGCGCCCGCTCGTCAAATGGCGACAAACTTTGACCCTTAAAAATCTCCATAGGTGACGTTTAAAAATTACTACAGGTTACCAGTTGACTTACAGAGGAGGTCTAGTGCTAGAATTATTGCTCTCGCTCTAACAACTGCGGCACTACCTCACATGTGTAGTTTGAACACCCTTTTCAGATGTGGGCGCGACTTACGTATGCGTTCACTTCTGCACGCGAGCTCAGCGGGACGGAGCACATTAAATTTTAAATTTTTTTTCCTTATTGATTTAACTTTTTTTTTTAATGCTGTCACTTGGGTCACTTTTATTCCTATTACAAGGAATGAAAACATCACTTGTAATAGAAAAAAAGCATGACAGGACCTCTTAAATGTGAGACCTGGGGTCAAAAAGACGTCAGATCTCATATTTACACTAAAATGCAGTAAAAAAATAAATAAATGTAATTCCCCTTTAAGAGAATTAGGTGGAAGTGACGTTTGACATTGCTTCTGCCCTCCAATGCTATGGAGCCGAGTGGGGGCCATATTTCCCACACTTGGCTTCAGGCTGTTGAGGAGAAAGGACCCGATCGTCTCCCAATAAGAGTAATCTTGCAGAGACCACTTTTATCTGAAAGCCGACCGCCCGCTGAAGAAGAGGATGCCGGGGTTATGGCAGCTATCTGCTGTCATAACAACGGTATTCCTCTTCAAACAGCTGCCATATAATGATGGCAGGTGGTCAACAAGTGGTTAATTATAATAAACTATACCCTAAACCAGGGGTCTCCAAACTTTATAAATAAAGGGCCAGATTGCTGTTCTTCAAACCCTAGGGAGCCGGGTTGTGGCCAGAGGGAGAAGAAAATGTCCTGTTGTCAGTGTAAGAAAATAATGCTCTATCATTGGTATTAGGGGGAGTATAGGTGCCCCATCATTGGTGTCAATGGGAGGAATATTGCCCCATCATTGGTATAAATGGGAGGAATAGTGCCCCATCATTGGTATTAATAAGAGGAATAGTGCCCCATCATTGGTATTAATAGGAGGAATAGTGCCCCATCATTGGTATCAGTGGGAGGAAAAATGCCATATTGTTTGTGTCAGTGGGAGGAATAGTGCTTCATCACTGGTATAAATGGGAGGAATAGTGCCCAATTGTCAGTGTCAGTGGCAGGAACTATGCCCTACTGTTGCTGACAGCAGTGGCATTGCTAGGTGGTGGCTATTGGGGCTATAGCCCTGAATCTAGGGCCCATAGCCCTGAGTCTCTTGTCGCCTAACCAGCGGGCCATGGCCTCTCTGCAGCAAGGCTGTGGGTGCGGCAGGCGGGCTGCATAAGAGAGCCGGGCAGGTGAATGAGAGAAGAGAATGGGCGGACGAGCAGAGATGACATCATCTCTCACTGCCTGCCCTGCATCACTGCTCTTCCGCCCTCACAGCGCAGGCCTCTTCACTGTCTGAGGTGCGGCAGGGAGCAGCATTCCTCACTGTCTGGCCCACATCACCGCTCTCATGAACTAAATGGATCAGTGCTGCTAGCCTGCCACCAATGCAGCGACAATGCACATTTGGTGACACTGGCTGGCATGGCAAGTGACAATCCACATCTGGTGGCAGGTAATGTGGCAAGTGATAATCCACATCTGGTGGCAGGTGACGTGGCAATCGACAATCCGCATCAGATAGGAGGTGACGGTGGCAAGTGACAATCCACAAATAGTGGCAGGCGATGTGGCAAGCGATCATCCACATCTGGTAAGGGTGACGTGGCAAGTGACAATCCACATCTGATGGCAGGCGACACGGCAAGTGACAATCCACATCTGGTGGCTGTTAACATGACAAGTGATAATCCACATCTGGTGGCAGGTGACATAGCAAGCGACAACCCTCATCAGTTGGGAGGTGATGGTGGCAAGTGACAATCTGCAAATGTTGGTAGGTGATGTGGCAAGTGACAATCCACATCTGGTGGCAGGTGACGTGGTAAGCGACAATCCACATCGGGTGGCAGGTGACGTGAAAATCCGCAAATGGTGGCAGATGACGTAGCAATTTGCAAATGGTGGCAGATGACGTGGCAAGTGACAATCCACATCTGGTGCCAGGTGACAGTGGCAATCCACATCTGGTGGCAGGAGATATGGCAAGTGACAATCCACATCTGGTGCCAGGTGACAGTGGCAATCCACATCTGGTGGCAGGAGATATGGCAAGTGACAATCCACATCTGGTGGCAGGTGACATGGCAAGTGACAAATCCACATTTGGTGGCAAGTGACAATCCACATCTGGTGCCAGGCGAAAGTGGCAAGTGACAAGCTGCATCTGGTGGCAGGAGATGTGGCAAGTGACATGCCCAGGGCTCCCACCAATTCAGCATTATGGTGAGTTGAACCACTTCATTATATATTACCAATGTAACAAAAGAAACAATGTGCTTCAATCAGCCTGACACCATATCAACCATGGTGCCAGCCATTGCCGCAAAAAATAGATTACCACCCACGTGCCCCCCTCCAGAGGCGGCTCTCTAATTAGGCAAATTAGGCGATGGCCTAAGGCCTCGCCCTCTCAGGGGCCTCGCCGTCGTCTAGTTTGCATAAAGAGCCGCCTCTGCTATCCTCCTGCATCATTCTAGTACAGTCAGCGCAGCGGAGCTTCATGCCCCCCTTGTTCAGTTTACAAACAGTCCTCCTCTCTGCTCTGTAACACCACGCCCCATCAGATCACTGCCCAGTTTCCACTCCTGTCAATAAAAGTCCATTGGAACAGCCGGCAGAGACACACACAGAGAATGACAACTGCCCTGCCCCTCACCCCCCAACCAGCAAATGCTCTCCGTCCCTTGAGCCGATATCTTTTGCAAGGGCCGGGCACAGCTAGCCTAGCACCTCAGTAGGATCGCGAGTCCACCCTCCTTCCAGGTCGGGGCTTCTGTGGTGGAGTCAATGCCAGTTCACTCGCTGTAGCCTGTCTGTGTGCAGCCTACTGACTGCTGAGCTGAGGATGTGCTGACTGAGCTGTGAGGGGACAGAGCCACTATGTGTGAGGTACATGTGACTGGGGGTGTGTGTGCATGTCACTAGGGGGTTGAAAGTGTGATTAGGGGGGTGTGCATGTCACTAGGGGGGGGGTGTGCATGTCACTAGGGGGGGTGTGCATGTCACTAGGGGGAGTGAACATGTGATTGGGGGGTGTGCATTTCACTAGGGGGGTGTGCATGTGATTAGGGGGGTGAACATGTGATTGGGGGGGTGTGCATGTCACTGGGGGGGGTGAACATGTGATTAGGAGGAGTGAACATGTGATTGGGGGGTGTGCATGTCACTAGGGGAAGTGAACATGTGATTGGGGGGTGTGCATGTGACTGGTGGGGTACATGCGAGTGGGGGGGTGTATGTGACTGGGGGGGTACATGCGACTGGGTGGTGTGTGCATGTGACGGGGGGGTACATGCGAGTAGGGAGGTACATGCGACTGGTGGTGTGTGCATGTGACTAGGGGGGTACATGCGACTGGGGGTGTGTGTGCATGTGACCAGGGGGGTGTGCATGTGACCGGGGGGGTGTGCATGTGACCAGGGGGGTGTGCATGTGACTGGGGGGGTGTGCATGTGATTGGGGGAGTGTGCTGGTGACTGGGGGTGTGTGAGCATGTGACTAGGGGGGTAAATGCGACTGGGGGTGTGTGCGCATGACACCGGGGGGTGTGTGCATGACTGGGGGGGATGTGTGCATGTGACTGGGGGGGTGTGCATGTCACCGGGGGGTGTGTGAATGTGACTGGGGGGGTGTGTGAATGTGACTAGGGGTGTGTGCATGTGATTAGTGGGGTGTGTGCATGCGATGGGGGGTGCGTATGTGATGGGGGGGTACATGCGGCTGGTGGTGTGTGCATGTGACTGAGGGTGTGTGCGTATGTAACGGGGGGTGTGTGTGCATGTGACGGGGGTGTGTGTGCATGTGACTGGGGGTGTGTGTGCATGTGACTAGGGTGGTGTGCATGCGATGGGGGTGCGTATGTGACTGGGGGGGTACATGTGACTGAGGGGGGTGTGTGCATGTGATTGAGGGGGGTGTGTGCATGTGACTGAGGGGGGTGTGTGCATGTGACTGAGGGGGGTGTGTGCATGTGACTGAGGGGGGTGTGTGCATGTGACTGGGGGTGTGTGCATGTGACTGGGGGGGTGTGTGCATGTGACTGGGGGGGTGTGTGCATGTGACTGGGGAGGTGTGTGCATGTGACTGGGGGGGTGTGTGCATGTGACTGGGGGTGCGTGTGTATGGGACTAGGGGTGTGTGTGTGTATGGGACTAGGGGGGTGTGTGCATGTGACTGGGGGGGTGTGTGCATGTGACTAGGGGGGTGTGTGCATCCGATGGGGGGTGCGTATGTGACTGGGGGGGGTACATGAGACTGGGGGTGTGTGCATGTAACTGAGGGGGGTGTGTGCATGTGACTGAGGGGGGTGTGTGCATGCGACTGGGGGGGTGTATGCGACGGGGGTGTGCATATGCGACGAGGGGTTGAGCATGCAACGGGGGTGTGAATGTGACTGGGGGTGTGTGTGCATGTGACTAGAGGGGTGTGCATGCAACGGGGGTGCGAATGTGACTGGGGGGTACATGTGACTGGGGTTTACAGTCAGGTCTGCTCAGTCCTCTGCCAGTGTCCCAGTGTGCCTGCCTGTGATTGACAACCTGGGTCCCCCTGACCTGACTCCACCCACCCTCATCTTCAGCCACCCAGGGCTCCTCAGCCATGGTGGGCAAGGTGCTCTTCATTCTGTGCTGGCACTGCTCATGATCGGCTTCTCTGCGGCTATCTCCCACGAGGAGCTCTTCCACTATGAGGAGTCCGAGGGAACCTACTGCTGCCCAACAGGGATAATGAGACCTCCGAGGTGGTGAAATTTTCGCACAGCCCCTCCTCTTCTATGAGGCCGAGTTCAAGAAGCTCTATGTGAGTACAGCACCGAGAGAGACAGAGCACTGACACCATCACTGAGAGAGACAGAGCACTGACACCATCACTGAGAGAGACAGAGCACTGACACCAGCACTGAGAGACAGAGCACTGACACCAGCACCGAGAGAGACAGAGCACTGACACCATCACTGAGAGAGACAGAGCACTGACACCAGCACCGAGAGAGACAGAGCACTGACACCATCACTGAGAGAGACAGAGCACTGACACCAGCACTGAGAGAGACAGAGAGCTGACACCATCACCGAGAGACAGAGCACTGACACCATCACCGAGAGACAGAGCACTGACACCATCACTGAGAGACAGAGCACTGACACCATCACTGAGAGACAGAGCACTGACACCATCACTGAGAGACAGAGCACTGACACCATCACCGAGAGACAGAGCACTGACACCATCACCGAGAGAGACAGAGCACTGACACCATCACCGAGAGAGACAGAGCACTGACACCAGCACTGAGAGAGACAGAGAGCTAACACCATCACTGAGAGAGACAGAGCACTGACACCAGCACCGAGAGAGACAGAGCACTGACACCAGCACAGAGAGACAGAGCACTGACACCATCACTGAGAGAGACAGAGCACTGACACCATCACTGAGAGAGACAGAGCACTGACACCATCACTGAGAGAGACAGAGCACTGACACCATCACTGAGAGAGACAGTGCACTGACACCATCACTGAGAGAGACAGAGAGCATACACCATCACTGAGAGAGACAGAGCACTGACACCAGCACCGAGAGAGACAGAGCACTGACACCATCACTGAGAGACAGAGCACTGACACCATCACTGAGAGACAGAGCACTGACACCATCACTGAGAGACAGAGCACTGACACCATCACCGAGAGACAGAGCACTGACACCATCACCGAGAGAGACAGAGCACTGACACCATCACCGAGAGAGACAGAGCGCTGACACCAGCACTGAGAGAGACAGAGAGCTAACACCATCACTGAGAGAGACAGAGCACTGACACCAGCACCGAGAGAGACAGAGCACTGACACCATCACTGAGAGAGACAGAGCACTGACACCATCACTGAGAGAGACAGAGCACTGACACCATCACTGAGAGAGACAGAGCACTGACACCATCACTGAGAGAGACAGAGCACTGACACCATCACTGAGAGAGACAGTGCACTGACACCATCACTGAGAGAGACAGAGAGCATACACCATCACTGAGAGAGACAGAGCACTGACACCAGCACCGAGAGAGACAGAGCACTGACACCATCACTGAGAGAGACAGAGCACTGACACCATCACTAAGAGACAGAGCACTGACACCATCACTGAGAGAGACAGAGCACTGACACCATCACTGAGAGAGACAGAGCACTGACACCAGCACTGAGAGAGACAGAGCACTGACACCAGCACTGAGAGAGACAGAGAGCTGACACCATCACCGAGAGACAGAGCACTGACACCATCACCGAGAGAGACAGAGCACTGACACCATCACTGAGAGAGACAGAGCACTGACACCATCACCGAGAGAGACAGAGCACTGACACCATCACTGAGAGACACAGAGCACTGACACCAGCACTGAGAGAGACAGAGCACTGACACCAGCACCGAGAGAGACAGAGCACTGACACCATCACTGAGAGAGACAGAGAGCATACACCATCACTGAGAGAGACAGAGCACTGACACCATCACCGAGAGAGACAGAGCACTGACACCATCACCGAGAGAGACAGAGCACTGACACCAGCACTGAGAGAGACAGAGCACTGACACCAGCACTGAGAGAGACAGAGAGCTGACACCATCACCGAGAGAGACAGAGCACTGACACCATCACCGAGAGAGACAGAGCACTGACACCATCACCGAGAGAGACAGAGCACTGACACCATCACTGAGAGAGACAGAGAGCTAACACCATCACTGAGAGAGACAGAGCACTGACACCAGCACCGAGAGAGACAGAGCACTGACACCAGCACCGAGAGAGACAGAGCACTGACACCAGCACCGAGAGACAGAGCACTGACACCATCACTGAGAGAGACAGAGCACTGACACCATCACTGAGAGAGAAAGAGCACTGACACCATCACTAAGAGACAGAGCACTGACACCAGCACTGAGAGAGACGGAGCACTGACACCAGCACTGAGAGAGACAGAGCACTGACACCAGCACTGAGAGAGACAGAGAGCTGACACCATCACCGAGAGACAGAGCACTGACACCATCACCGAGAGAGACAGAGCACTGACACCATCACCGAGAGAGACAGAGCACTGACACCATCACTGAGAGAGACAGAGCACTGACACCATCACTGAGAGAGACAGAGCACTGACACCATCACTGAGAGAGACAGAGCACTGACACCAGCACCGAGAGACCGAGCACTGACACCATCACCGAGAGAGACAGAGCACTGACACCATCACCGAGAGAGACAGAGCACTGACACCAGCACCGAGAGAGACAGAGCACTGACACCAGCACCGAGAGAGACAGAGCACTGACACCAGCACCGAGAGAGACAGAGCACTGACACCAGCACTGAGAGAGACAGAGCACTGACATCAGCACTGACACCAGCACCGAGAGAGACAGAGCACTGACACCAGCACCAAGAGAGACAGAGCACTGACACCGGCACCGAGAGACAGAGAGCTGACACCATCACCGAGAGAGACAGAGCACTGACACCAGCACCGAGAGAGACAGAGCACTGACACCAGCACTGAGAGAGACAGAGCACTGACATCATCACTGAGAGAGACAGAGCACTGACACCATCACTGAGAGACAGAGCACTGACACCATCACTGAGAGACAGAGCACTGACACCATCACTGAGAGACAGAGCACTGACACCATCACCGAGAGACAGAGCACTGACACCATCACCGAGAGACAGAGCACTGACACCATCACCGAGAGAGACAGAGCACTGACACCATCACCGAGAGAGACAGAGCACTGACACCATCACTGAGAGAGACAGAGCGCTGACACCAGCACTGAGAGAGACAGAGAGCTAACACCAGCACTGAGAGAGACAGAGCACTGACACCAGCACCGAGAGAGACAGAGCACTGACACCAGCACAGAGAAACAGAGCACTGACACCATCACTGAGAGAGACAGAGCACTGACACCATCACTGAGAGAGACAGAGCACTGACACCATCACTGAGAGAGACAGAGCACTGACACCATCACTGAGAGAGACAGAGAGCATACACCATCACTGAGAGAGACAGAGCACTGACACCAGCACCGAGAGAGACAGAGCACTGACACCATCACTGAGAGAGACAGAGCACTGACACCATCACTAAGAAACAGAGCACTGACACCATCACTGAGAGAGACAGAGCACTGACACCATCACTGAGAGAGACAGAGCACTGACACCAGCACTGAGAGAGACAGAGCACTGACACCAGCACTGAGAGAGACAGAGAGCTGACACCATCACCGAGAGACAGAGCACTGACACCATCACCGAGAGATACAGAGCACTGACACCATCACTGAGAGAGACAGAGCACTGACACCATCACCGAGAGAGACAGAGCACTGACACCATCACTGAGAGACACAGAGCACTGACACCAGCACTGAGAGAGACAGAGCACTGACACCAGCACCGAGAGAGACAGAGCACTGACACCATCACTGAGAGAGACAGAGAGCATACACCATCACTGAGAGAGACAGAGCACTGACACCATCACCGAGAGAGACAGAGCACTGACACCATCACCGAGAGAGACAGAGCACTGACACCAGCACTGAGAGAGACAGAGCACTGACACCAGCACTGAGAGAGACAGAGAGCTGACACCATCACCGAGAAAGACAGAGCACTGACACCATCACCGAGAGAGACAGAGCACTGACACCATCACCGAGAGAGACAGAGCACTGACACCATCACTGAGAGAGACAGAGAGCTAACACCATCACTGAGAGAGACAGAGCACTGACACCAGCACCGAGAGAGACAGAGCACTGACACCAGCACAGAGAGAGACAGAGCACTGACACCAGCACCGAGAGACAGAGCACTGACACCATCACTGAGAGAGACAGAGCACTGACACCATCACTGAGAGAGAAAGAGCACTGACACCATCACTAAGAGACAGAGCACTGACACCAGCACTGAGAGAGACGGAGCACTGACACCAGCACTGAGAGAGACAGAGCACTGACACCAGCACTGAGAGAGACAGAGAGCTGACACCATCACCGAGAGACAGAGCACTGACACCATCACCGAGAGAGACAGAGCACTGACACCATCACCGAGAGAGACAGAGCACTGACACCATCACTGAGAGAGACAGAGCACTGACACCATCACTGAGAGAGACAGAGCACTGACACCATCACTGAGAGAGACAGAGCACTGACACCAGCACCGAGAGACCGAGCACTGACACCATCAGCGAGAGAGACAGAGCACTGACACCATCACCGAGAGAGACAGAGCACTGACACCATCACCGAGAGAGACAGAGCACTGACACCAGCACCGAGAGAGACAGAGCACTGACACCAGCACCGAGAGAGACAGAGCACTGACACCAGCACTGAGAGAGACAGAGCACTGACATCAGCACTGACACCAGCACCGAGAGAGACAGAGCACTGACACCAGCACCAAGAGAGACAGAGCACTGACACCGGCACCGAGAGACAGAGAGCTGACACCATCACCGAGAGAGACAGAGCACTGACACCAGCACTGAGAGAGACAGAGCACTGACATCATCACTGAGAGAGACAGAGCACTGACACCAGCACCGAGAGAGACAGAGCACTGACACCAGCACTGAGAGAGACAGAGCACTGACACCAGCACTGACGCCAGCACCGAGAGAGACAGAGCACTGACACCATCACCGAGAGAGACAGAGCACTGACACCAGCACCGAGAGAGACAGAGCACGGACACCAGCACTGAGAGAGACAGAGCACTGACACCAGCACTGAGAGAGACAGAGAGCTGACACCATCACCGAGAGACAGAGCACTGACACCATCACCGAGAGAGACAGAGCACTGACACCATCACCGAGAGAGACAGAGCACTGACACCATCACTGAGAGAGACAGAGAGCTAACACCATCACTGAGAGAGACAGAGCACTGACACTATCACTGAGAGAGACAGAGCACTGACACCAGCACCGAGAGAGACAGAGCACTGACACCAGCACCGAGAGAGACAGAGCACTGACACCAGCACCGAGAGAGACAGAGCACTGACACCAGCACCGAGAGAGACAGAGCACTGACACCAGCACCGAGAGACAGAGCACTGACACCAGCACCGAGAGAGACAGAGCACTGACACCATCAGCGAGAGAGACAGAGCACTGACACCATCAGCGAGAGAGACAGAGCACTGACACCATCACCGAGAGAGACAGAGCACTGACACCAGCACCGAGAGAGACAGAGCACTGACACCAGCACCGAGAGAGACAGAGCACTGACACCAGCACTGAGAGAGACAGGGCACTGACATCAGCACTGACACCAGCACCGAGAGAGACAGAGCACTGACACCAGCACCAAGAGAGACAGAGCACTGACACCGGCACCGAGAGACAGAGAGCTGACACCATCACCGAGAGAGACAGAGCACTGACACCAGCACTGAGAGAGACAGAGCACTGACATCATCACTGAGAGAGACAGAGCACTGACACCAGCACCGAGAGAGACAGAGCACTGACACCAGCACTGAGAGAGACAGAGCACTGACACCAGCACTGACGCCAGCACCGAGAGAGACAGAGCACTGACACCATCACCGAGAGAGACAGAGCACTGACACCAGCACCGAGAGAGACAGAGCACTGACACCAGCACTGAGAGAGACAGAGCACTGACACCAGCACTGAGAGAGACAGAGAGCTGACACCATCACCGAGAGACAGAGCACTGACACCATCACCGAGAGAGACAGAGCACTGACACCATCACCGAGAGAGA
Organism: Aquarana catesbeiana; assembly: GCF_042186555.1. NCBI lineage: Eukaryota > Metazoa > Chordata > Amphibia > Anura > Ranidae > Aquarana > Aquarana catesbeiana. Next base: position 29,942,225 of record NC_133333.1, on the reverse strand, counting down.
CAGAGCACTGACACCATCACTGAGAGAGACAGAGAGCTAACACCATCACTGAGAGAGACAGAGCACTGACACCAGCACTGAGAGAGACAGAGCACTGACATCATCACCGAGAGAGACAGAGCACTGACATCATCACCGAGAGAGACAGAGCACTGACACCAGCACCGAGAGAGACAGAGCACTGACACCAGCACCGAGAGACAGAGCACTGACACCATCACTGAGAGAGACAGAGCACTGACACTATCACTGAGAGAGACAGAGCACTGACACCATCAATGAGAGAGACAGAGCACTGACACTATCACTGAGAGAGACAGAGCACTGACACCAGCACCGAGAGAGACAGAGCACTGACACCAGCACCGAGAGAGACAGAGCACTGACACCAGCACCGAGAGAGACAGAGCACTGACACCAGCACCGAGAGAGACAGAGCACTGACACCAGCACCGAGAGACAGAGCACTGACACCATCACTGAGAGAGACAGAGCACTGACACTATCACTGAGAGAGACAGAGCACTGACACCAGCACCGAGAGAGACAGAGCACTGACACCAGCACCGAGAGAGACAGAGCACTGACACCATCAAGGAGAGAGACAGAGCACTGACACTATCACTGAGAGAGACAGAGCACTGACACCAGCACCGAGAGAGACAGAGCACTGACACCAGCACCGAGAGAGACAGAGCACTGACACCAGCACTGAGAGAGACAGAGCACTGACACCAGCACCGAGACAGAGCACTGACACCAGCATTGAGAGAGACAGAGAGCTGACACCATCACTGAGAGAGACAGAGCGCTGACACCATCACTGAGAGAGACAGAGCACTGACACCATCACTGAGAGAGACAGAGCACTGACACCAGCACCGAGAGAGACAGAGCACTGACACCAGCACCGAGATAGAGCACACTGCACTGAGATGGAGTGCCCCAACACCAGTACTGAGAGCATGCCAGCACTGACACCAGTACTCTTAATGTAATTCAATTTTTTTTGCTTGAATTATTTTTTCCCTTATGGACGTGAGTGGGGCCTCATGTCTAAGTTATGCCCAAGGCCTCACAAAGCCTAGAGCCGCCTCTGCCCCCCTCCCCCCCGGTCTGCAAAAAGATTGGTGACAGCTGCTATGGGCTCTAGCCCCAGATCTTTTGCTGACCTAGCAATGCCCCAGGCTGACAGTGGGGGGGGGGGGGAATAATGCCTCAAGGGCCGGATAAAAGCAAGCAAAGGGCCACATCTGGCCCCTGGGCCTCAGTTTTTGGACATCTGCCCTATACAGTTAAAATAATAATAATATACTATAAAATAAAAATAAATATAACCCCTTCCCGCCAAGCGTACGCAGATGTGTGTACTTGACTTTCGGGGTTATACCGGGATGATGCCCACAGCTGCAGGCATCATCCCTGTACTGTTTTTTTAGAGCCAGAGATCAGCTTTCCTGGTATAACAACCGATGCGGCTGAAAGCAGCTCGGCTGTTATACCGGTGGAGCGGGCCCCTCCCGCCGCTCTTATTGAGCCTCCCGTTCCATCGGCGATTTGAATACTTTGAAGTGCAAAGGAGGGATCGGGGGTCTTTTAGACCCCCGATCCCTCCATAAAGAGTACCTGTCACCACCTATTACTGTCACAAGGGATGTTTACATTCCTTTTGACAGCAATAAAAGTGATCTTTTTTTTTTTTTTTAAATACAATTTATTAATATAAAAATAAATAAAATAAATAAGAAAAGAAAAATTTAAAGCGCCCCTGTCCCCGTGAGCTCGCGCAGCAAAGAAAACGCATACGGAAGTCGCGCCCGCATATGTAAACGGTGTTCAAATTACACATGTGAGGTATCATCGCGATCGTCAGAGTGAGAGCAATAATTCTAGCACTAGACCTCCTCTGTAACTCTAACCTGGTAACTGTAAAAAAATTTAAAGCGTCGCCTATGGAGATTTTTAGGTACTGTAGTTTGTCGCCATTCCACGAGTGCGTGCAATTATAAAGTGTGACATGTTTGGTATCTATTTACTCGGCGTAACATCACCTTTCACATTATACAAAAAAATTGGGCTAACTTTACTGTTTGTTTTTTTTTTCATTCATGAAAGTGTCCCTTTTCCCAAAAAGTTGCGTTTAACCGGTTCCTGACCGGCTCCTGTACATTTACATCGGCAGAATGGCAGGGCTGCGCAAAGTAACGTACCCATACGTTACTTTGAATTTGCCGCCGTGTGCACGCGCGCCTGCCGCGATCTCCGTGAGTCAGGTCGCGGGTCTCACGGACTCCATCGCCGCGGGCATACCCGCGAGCGCCTCATGGAGAGGACAAATGGAGAGATGCCGTTGTAAACAGCATCTCCCTGTTCTGCCTAGTGACACATGTCACTCGATCTCTGCTCCCTGTCATTGGAGCAGAGATCAGTGACGTCACACACCAGCCCATCCCCCTGACAGTTAGAAATCACTCCCCTAGGACACACTTAACCCCTCCCCGCCCCCTAGTGGTTAACCCCTTCAATGCCAGTGTCATTTATACAGGAATCAATGCATTTTTATAGCACTGATTGCTGTATAAATGGCAATGGTCAAAAAAATGTGTCAAAAATGTCCGACATGTCCGCCATAATGTCGCAGTCACAATAAAAATCACTGATCGCTGCCATTACTAGTAAAAAAAAAATATTAATAAAAATGCCATAAAACTATCCCCTATTTTGTAAACGCTATAACTTTTGCGCAAACAAATCAATAAACGCTTATTGCGATTTTTTTTTTACCAAAAATATGTAGAAGAATACGGATCGGCCTAAACTGAGGAAAAAAAAATGTTTTTTTATTTATTTTTTGGGGATAATTATTATAGCAAAATGTAAACAATAATGTGTTTTTTTTTCAAAATTGTCGCTCTTATTTTGTTTATGGCGCAAAAAATAAAAATCACAGAGGTGATCAAATACCACCAAAAGAAAGCTCTATTTGTGGGAAAAAAAGGACGTCAATTTTGTTTCTGAACCACGTCGCACGACCGCGCAATTGTCAGTTAAAGCAACGCAGTGCCGAATCGCAAAAAGTGCTCTGGTCAGGAAGAGGGTAAATCCTTCCGGGGCTGAAGTGGTTAAAACACCGCTGCACAAATACTGTGTGATATAAAATATTTCAACAATCGCCATTTTATTCTCTAGATTCTCTGCTAAAATATATATATATAATGTTTTGGGGCTCTAAGTAATTTTCTAGCAAAAAATACGGATTTTAACTTGTAAACACCAAATGTCAAAAATAGGCTTAGTCATAAAAGGCATAAATGTAGTGTTACCCCCATAGAAGCCACTCGTGAATATGGGTATCTCCCACCGCACATGAATTTTTCACTCACTCTGTAGACAAGAAGCAGTCCATGCAGCTTTGTTTTTGTTTTTTTTATTAGGGGAATTGAACTTGGTTGGGGTAAGGGTTGTTATGGGATGCCCGCTTGATCAGCACAGAAATCTTCGGGGACACAAACTATATACATCCAGTATATACACTTCTCCTCTTCTACCTCCAGCACTAACTTGCTTTTAGAACTACATCTCCCCCTGACAATGTGATCCAACACTGACTCAGTCAGATCCAAAGCAATTGCCCTTTGCAGGCAGGGACCGAGGTCCCCATTGGTAGTGTAGCAAAAAGAGAGGTATTTGGTGCTAGCTGTCCTTTGCTGCGGCTACTGCTACCACATCTTCAGGCACTGCCAGCCCACCTGGCTTCAGCTGCGCCTTTCACTAACCCTCCTGGCTACTTCTCCACAGACCTCCCAGACTGACTTTGCATCCATCCCAGGCTGCTTGCATCCAGTCCACTAAGGCTGCCTCTCAGTCTTCTGACTGCAACACTCACCAGCCCTCTTTGCTGTCTTCCTCCCTGGAGATTTGCCTGGCAGTGTTCTCCTGCTGTCCTCTCCTTGCTCCCACACCTCCTGGTCAGGATCCCTCCATGTATCATGAAGAGGGGTCCCTTCTGCACCCAAGGCCAGACTAGGGGGCTACTCTCAAAGGCCTCCGACAGCCTAACACTCCATCACCAGCTTCCATCCAAACTCACTTCATATAAACATACAAAATAAAGTTGTGTGAGAACAGAGATACAAGATAGATATACAGTGAATGTAAAAAAAAGATATAGGTAAAGGAATAGAAGCTATGAGAGGGAATGTGTTGAAAGATACAAAGTAACAGTGTTACATGAAAAAAGGGCCACAGGAAGCCACATAGGGAGTCCTGATGACTCCTCCCACCTAGTCTGATAGGGCACAGGAAGCCACATAGGGTGTCCTACTGACTCCTCCCACCTAGTCTGATAGGGCACAGGAAGCCACATAGGGAGCCCTGATGACTCCTCCCACCTAGTCTGATAGGGCACAGGAAGCCACATAGGGTGTCCTGCTGACTCCTCCCACCTAGTCTGATAGGGCGCAGGAAGCCACATAGGGTGGCCTGCTGACTCCCCCCCACCTAGTCTGGTTGTCAAAGAAGCCATATAGGGTGCCCTGCTGACTCCTCCCACTAAGTCTGGTAGGACACAGGAAGCCATATAGGGTCCCTGCTGACTCCTCCCACCAAGTCTAGTAGGGCACAGGAAGCCATATAGTGTGTCCTGCTTACTCCTCCCACCAAGTCTAGTAGGGCACAGGAAGCCATATAGTGTGTCCTGCTGACTCCTCCCACCAAGTCTAGTAGGGCACAGGAAGCTATATGGTGCCCTGCTGACTTCTCCCACCAAGTGTAATAGGGCACAGGAAGCCACATAGGGTGCCCTGCTGACTCCTCCCACATAGTCTAGTAGGGCACAATTAATCATGTTGGGTGCCCTGCTGACTCCTCCCACCAAGTCTTGTAGGGCACAGGAAGTCATGTAGGGTGCCATGCTGACTCCTCCCACCAAGTCTTGTAGGACACAGGAAGTCATGTAGGGTGCCATGCTGACTCCTCCCACCAAGTCTTGTAGGGCACAGGAAGTCATGTAGGGTGCCATGCTGACTCCTCCCACCAAGTCTTGTAGGACACAGGAAGTCATGTAGGGTGCCCTGCTGACTCCTCCCACCAAGTCTTGTAGGGCACAGGAAGTTGTGTAGGGTGCCCTGCTGACTCCTCCCACCAAGTCTTGTAGGGCACAGGAAGTTGTGTAGGGTGCCCTGCTGACTCCTCCCATCAAGTCTAGATGCCCCCTGGTATAAAGCCATGGTTATCTAAATGAAGGAGCAGAGTGAGTGGGAGTTTCTTTTTGAGGTTTTGAAGGGGGCAAGGAAGGGAGGTTTTAAAAAGATTTTATATGTTGTTGGAGTTCAGCTTTTAATGTCATAAAGTTAGAACCCAGGGTCTACCATATCAGGAAAAAATGGGCCCCTGAGTTATGTCATAAATTATCAAAATGCAAAGTGAGAAACTCCAACATATCTGTGTCCTCCGGGTCCTAAAAGCCAGTATTTTGTGTACAGTATATGAATTGTATGCAATGATTTTCTCATCATCACTGCGCTTCTCATAGTGACATTACTGCTTTGCCTAAAATGGAAATTATTTCTCAAGAACAAGATTGGAGAAGTTCCAGCATTGCATCATCATTTTTTTAATTGAAAACGGAACTCTCAGAAATAAGCCAAATACACAGAGGAATAAATGTTTCTCCAGGCCTGAGATTTACAAAGCTCTGCCACACAGCACAGCCCTGTCTAGCAGGGCAGGAGACGTGTTTTTTTTTTTTTTTTCTGCTACAGTCAAGTAGCACTTACAGGCTGTGTCCTTCTCCCAGTCTATTAATGGATAGTGAAAGAAGACGCAGCAGAATGACAGCAGCATCTCTCCTCTATCACTCTGCCCTCTCCTTCTATCAGCATGCTCTTTGCTAGCTCATGAAAACCGCAATACAAATGATTGGTGGCTATTTGTGTTGCTTCTCTCTCTCCCAATTCTTCTGTATAGGGACTGCATGAAGCTGATGCCACATCAACATTCAGGCCCACTGTATATTAAATAATATATTCATATAATTAAATAAATAGAATGTACTTCTGCTACTATTAATGAATAACTGTATGATTAAATTAAATTAAAAGTTGCTACTAGACACCAACTGTTATTAGCAGGAAAAGTGAAAAAAAAAATTAAAAAGATGAAGCGCTACTTTATATCACACACATACAGTGGAACCTTGGATTATGGACATGATCCACTCCAGGAGAATGCTTGTAATCCAAAGCACTCGCATATCATAGCGAGTTTCCCCATAGAAGTCAATGGAAACGAAGATAATTAGTTCCGCATTGACTTCTATTGCATGCAATACCGCATGTGGCCAGAGGTGGGGGGAGGGGCGCCGGAGAGCCTTGTAAATACTCAGGGACAGCACGGCTGAACTCGGAAACCCTCGGAGAGGCTCGGAAACACTCGGGAATGGAGTATTTCTGATTGTTTCCGAGTATTTCCGAGTGGTTCCGAGTATTTCCGAGTGATTCCGCGTATTTCTGAACGGCTCCGAACCGAGTGTCACTGGTGCCCTCGCACCTCAGGCCAAATGCGGCACTGCACATCCCATTGGCTTGAATCCTGCTCGTTTTGCGAGACAACACTCGCAAACTGAGTCAGGATTCTTTTTAAAAAGTTGCTTGTCTTTCAAAACGCTTGTTAGCCGCGTTACTCGTAAAAGAAGGTTCCACTGTACTAATGATTACCTAGCAATATGAACAATAAGTGCACAACAGTGGCCCCTAGTGGGAGTAATAAATATGACACTTAGAACTTTAAATGAATAGAACAAAGTCCATATGATCAGTGCATTCTTCTTACAAACAGGTTTAATCCGCAAGGTATTCAACCATGAATAGATGACAGGTAAGTGACAGATAGCAAGTAAGTTGCAAACATCAAGTGGACCCTCCACCAGTCACACTATGCGCTCCCCCCCCCCCCCCCAGAATGGCCCCCAATTAGGCTTAGTAGCACCTTCCCCTCTTGGGGTCACCATCAGAGGTGTCTTTTTAAGCTCCCATCAGTGGGCTCCTGCAAGCATGGTCTCTCATAGGTGATGGCAACATATGGGTAAAGAAGGAATTAACATAGTGTAGTACTGTAAATGTAGTTTAATAATAAAAAAATTAAAAAAAAACATACAACTGTTCCACTCACATTTAAAAATGCACTAGCCCTGGTGCATACAGGTGATGAACTTAGGCATATACAGATCAATCCCTGGGGTCACAGAATCATCCGCAAGTCCTCGGCCCTGCTGCCCTCCTGGTTGATCGTACGCTTCCTAGGACAACGCAACAACGTCAAAAGGGTTAGGATGTTTAGTTATTTTTTTTTTATTATTTTTTTAAGGGGTAAGGGTTAATAATTTATTTATTGTTACTTAGTATTAATTTATTGTATTTATTTTTATAATAATAATAATAATAAATAGGGGCTGGGGGAGGTGGGCTGCTTCAGCACAGGAGGTTTTTCACCTTAATGCATAGAATGCATTAGGGTGAAAAACCTTAAGGGTTTACAACCCCTTTAAAAATAATAATAATAATAATAATAATAATAATAATTTATTTTGTGTTAGCCTCGGTTCATACCAGAGGCGGCACGACTTGCAGGTCGCCTCACCGACTGCCCGTGCGACTTGCAAAACGACTTCTGTATAGAAGTCTATGCAAGTCGCCCCAAGTTGCCCCCAAAGTCGTACAGGAACCTTTTTCTAAGTCGGAGCGACTTGCGTCGCTCCCCTTAGAACGGTTCCATAGCACAGAACGGGAGGCGACTTGTCAGGTGACTAGGTCGCCTGACAAGTCATCCCTGTGTGAACCGAGCCTTAGGGTTAGGATGTTTAGTTATTTACTATTATTATTTTTTTAAGGGGTAAGGGTTAATTATTTATTTATTTTTACATAGTATTAATTTATTGTATTTATTTTAATAATAATAATAATAATAATAATAATAATAATAATAAATAAAATAGAATTAAATAAAATTATCCTAAATAACCCTAACCCCCAACTCCTAATCCTAACCCTAACCTAAATTGAACTCGAACCCCTTACTCTAACGAAAAAACATTATAATAAACCTTAGATTGTAAGCTCCTTGACAGTAGAGACCGATGTGAATGTACAATGTATATGTAAAGCGCTGCGTAAATTGACGGCGCTGTATAAGTACCTGAAATAATAATAACAATGATTAATAATTAAGCAAGAAATAAAAGCTAATGGAACAGCTAAAAATAGCTGAAAAACCGAGCAACAAATGATGCAACAGATAATCATTTTCTCTATTGGCTAATAAAAAAAAATGCCAAAGCCCGGGGGGTGGGGGCAGCTGCAGCATAGGAGGTTTTAAGGTGAAAAACCTTGAGGGTTTACAACCCCTTTAATAATAATAATAATTTATTTTGTGTTAGGGTTAGGATGTTTAGTTATTTATTATTTTTTCTTTTTTTTTTTTTAAGGGGTAAGGGTTAAAGTTAAGGGTTAATTATTTATTTATTGTTACTTAGTATTAATGTATTGTATTTATTTTTATAATAATAATAAATAAAATAAAATAGAAATAAATAAAATAATCCTAAATAACCCTAACCCCCAACTCCTAATACTAACCCTAACCTAAACTGAACTCCGTCCGATTTTCTCCTACCTTATCCACTTTCAGACGATCCCTGAAAACTCATCTCTTCAGAGAAGCCTATCTGGCCCCCACCTAACAACTGTACATTTATCTTCTCAATCAGCCCATCACCCACAGTTATTACCTCTTGTATCTCTTGACCTTCCCTCTTAGATTGTAAGCTCTAAGGAGCAGGGCCCTCTGATTCCTACTGTATCAAATTGTATTGTATTTGTACTGTCTACCCTCAAGTTGTAAAGCGCTACGTAAACTGTTGGCGCTATATAAATATTGTATAATAATAATAATAATAATAATAACTCGAACCCCTTACTCTAACAAAAAAAACCATTATAATAATTGAATAATAATAATAAAAGAAGAAATAAAAGCTAATGGAAAAGCTAAAAATAGCTGAAAAATCTAGCAACAAATGATGCAACAAATAATCGTTTTCTCTATCAGCTAATAAAAAAATGCCAAAGCCCAAAAACGCTGCATTCAAACGCGCAAGTCGAGCAAAAACGTGACAAAAACGTGCAATATGTACAATATATAGAAAGCGTACATATTGTTGGCGCTATATATAAACAACTGTAATAAATAAAGTAACCATCACAGCTGAAGATACAAAACATCCTAATATTGTTTTCATTCTTCTTGCTGACAATTGAGAATTTAGCCACTTCCCGCCCAAAGACGTCATATGACGTCCTTGACTTTCAGTGGGAATATCTGAATGATGGATGCAGCTACAGTCATCATTCAGATATCCTTGTTTTCAGCCGGTGATTCTTTGCACCATCCATAAGAACGATCACAGCGGCAGTTTCGCCACTTGATCGTTCTTACAGGTCATCGGGGGCCATCTGCCATGCCATCGGGGACCCGGAGAAAGAATCGGCCGCCGCCGGATGACGACCATAGAGATTTCCGGTGACCAGATGGTCACCAGTCATCTCTATGACCGTCGGAGGCCCGGGCGCGGCGTTATGACGTCACGTCCAGGTCACGGATGTAAACAGAGCCGCGATCGCGGCTGGTAAGCATGAGATCGTGGATTTTTTTTCTGATCTCATGCTTTCCAGCCTGGAAGAGAGATGTGGGGTTTTTTTGACCCCGCATCTCTCCATAAAGAGGACCTGTCATGAACAATTCCTATTACAAGGGATGTTTACATTCCTTGTAACAGAAATAAAAGTGATCAAAAAAAAAAAAAAAAAGTGAAAGAAAGTGTAAAAATAAAAAAAAATAAAGTAAAATTAAAAAAATCAAAAAAATAATTTAAAACGCCCCTGTCCCCGGTAGCTCACGCTCAGAAGCGAACGCACATGTAAGTCCCGCCCACATATGTAAACGCTGTTCAAACCACACATGTGAGGTATCGCCGCGTGCGTTACAGCGCAAGCAACAATTCTAGCACTAGACCTCCTCTGTAGCTCCAAACATGTAACCTGTAAAAAAATTTGAAAAAAGAAAAGTGTGTGAGTGTGGCGCTGTCCCAAAGTTGCAGAAGAAATGTCTGCATATATACAGTTTTATCAAACGTGTCACATGTGTATTCCTTTAAGTGAAATATGTATGGCAGTTATTACCACTCCTGTGGGTTAAAGTGACTGGTGATTTAAACATGAGAAGCATAATGAGTGCAATAAATCGCATCCAAGGTGTCTAGTGCTATATTCCCTCAAAAGGAAAAAACAGTATTAACCACTGCTAAGAGCATGAAGCGGTCTGTGTCTACACACTAGAAAACACAAAGTTGCAATAAATACATCACACGTGACATGCAAAAAATTCTAAAGTGTCTAGTGCTAAATAAATAAATATTAAAATGTTGTTCTACAAACGTTGCAAATAACAAAGTGACAAGTGCCCTATGAAGAGGTCACTCTGAAAAGTGCTAAACACACGTGCCATGCAAATGGTTCTATGATAGTAAACAGTTCATATGGGTAAGTCCCCGGTGCACTATAAGTGAAAAAAGGCGTCCTTTGTGGGATTCCTCAAAGCATACAACAGGTGTTAATCCAGTGCTGGTGTCTCGCGTTGTGATTGTGCAGAGACTCACCAGCTGTATATCCCCTGCAGGGGTAACGAGTAGTCACAGTATGTGCCACTGTGCAGCAGTGCTTGGCAAGACCAGGACCAGGATGATATCATAAGGACATAAGAAGAAAGGATTCCATAGTGTGAAACCGTTTAAAACCACTATTTATTAGGTCAGATAAAAAGGGTACTCACATTGTAATGGAAAAAATGAGCGGTGTACAATGCTTACAAAGATGTTCCTAAGCGTCAGCTTTGCAGGGAGATGTCAGCAAGGCATTCAGTCAAAGGCCACGCCCTACGTACGTTTCGTCACTCGGACTTCCCGTAGAAGTCCGAGTGACGAAACGTACGTAGGGCGTGGCCTTTGACTGAATGCCTTGCTGACATCTCCCTGTAAAGCTGACGCTTAGGAACATCTTTGTAAGCATTGTACACCGCTCATTTTTTCCATTACAATGTGAGTACCCTTTTTATCTGACCTAATAAATAGTGGTTTTAAACGGTTTCACACTATGGAATCCTTTCTTCTTATGTCCTTATGATATCATCCTGGTCCTGGTCTTGCCAAGCACTGCTGCACAGTGGCACATACTGTGACTACTCGTTACCCCTGCAGGGGATATACAGCTGGTGAGTCTCTGCACAATCACAACGCGAGACACCAGCACTGGATTAACACCTGTTGTATGCTTTGAGGAATCCCACAAAGGACGCCTTTTTTCACTTATAGTGCACCGGGGACTTACCCATATGAACTGTTTACTATCATAGAACCATTTGCATGGCATGTGTGTTTAGCACTTTTCAGAGTGACCTCTTCATAGGGCACTTGTCACTTTGTTATTTGCAACGTTTGTAGAACAACATTTTAATATTTATTTATTTAGCACTAGACACTTTAGAATTTTTTGCATGTCACGTGTGATGTATTTATTGCAACTTTGTGTTTTCTAGTGTGTAGACACAGACCGCTTCATGCTCTTAGCAGTGGTTAATACTGTTTTTTCCTTTTGAGGGAATATAGCACTAGACACCTTGGATGCGATTTATTGCACTCATTATGCTTCTCATGTTTAAATCACCAGTCACTTTAACCCACAGGAGTGGTAATAACTGCCATACATATTTCACTTAAAGGAATACACATGTGACACGTTTGATAAAACTGTATATATGCAGACATTTCTTCTGCAACTTTGGGACAGCGCCACACTCACACACTTTTCTTTTTTCACTTTTTCCGCTCATTCCACCCCCTGTGGAGTCAGCGTATGTGAGGGCAGCAGTCTATCAATTTAGGAATATACTTCCCACCTAGGCTTCTAATTACACCCATTAGCGCGGACTCCCTATTTCCTCTGTAAAAAAATTTAATGCGTCGCCTATGGAGATTTTTAAGTACCGAAGTTTGCCGTCATTCCAAATTTTCATTTCCAAAGCGTGACATGTTGGGTATCTATTTACTCGGCGTAAAATCATCTTTCACATTATACAAAAAATTTAGCTAGGTTTACTGTTTTGTTATTTTTTAAATCAGGAAACTGTTTTTTTTTTCCCAAAAAAAAAAAGAGGCGTTTGAAAAATTGTTGCGCAAATACCGTGCGAAATAAAAAGATAAAAACGACCGCCATTTTATTCCCTAGGGTGTCTGCTAAAAAATATATATATATATATATATATATATATATATATAATGTTTGGGGATTCTGAGTAATTTTCTAGCAAAAAAAATGATGATTTTTACATGTAGGAGAGGAGTGTCAGAATAGGCCCGGTATGGAAGTGGTTAAAGTGAGCGATTGTTTATCATGTCTCAGTGAGCATTAGCAGTCTTTACCCTCTTAGTAGATCAGCCTCTGTCATTGTATTCTGTAATAATGTTCTCTGATGGATACAGAGTTCTCATCTAATTACACATTTCATCTACACAAAGCAATATTGATATTAATGTAATGCCCCCCCCCCCCCCCCCCCCAGTGCCCCCCCCGAGGACTCACCAACTTTTCATGACCATCACATGAGATACGCAGATAAAACTGAGCTTAAGTATAAAACCGCCCAGAACCTCCTCGCTGCTGGACAGGAAGTCTTTGTATTCCTCCCAGTCTCCTCTGGCAGCATTCCCAGTAATATGACACTGGAAATGATGATAACCAGAAATCCCCCACAAATTCTTCCTGTCCTCCAGATGCCTTTCTTTCATTACTACTCCTCTGATGACATCATACACAGCTTTCTTGAACAAGTTCAACTCCAGAAGCTTTCAGCTCCGAGCCTGACGACTCAGCAATAATTTTGTTACTTATGACACAAAAATGCACAAACTACAACGGAAGGCTAAAGTGGCTTTCACACTGATCAGTTTTTCTTCTGTTTTTGTGTTAAAAAAAAGCATAAGAAAAATGCATGACCATTAACCACTTAAAGTGTTACTAAACCCACGACAGTAAAATCAGTCTGTATATGCAGTAAAGCGTGCTTGCTATACTCACTGTGGAAGGGGTTAATCCTCTGCATGGTGCAAAAAGGGCTGTTTGATCCTGTCTTCTTTTACTGTCCCCAAAAAATAACATGATTTTTACAGAGCCAGGGGACAGGCTGCACATGCTCAGTTTGGTGTGTATTGCTAGAGAGTTTTTTTTTTTTTTTCCTGGGAGGGTCAGCACAGGGCCAATCAGCACTGTCCAGACAGAGGGTCAAGAGAGGATGAAAACTCCTCCTACAATCTTTGCTAGAAACTGATAGAAGTCACAAGACTGCTATATACTGCTGATGAGAAAAGGTATTTAGCAGTTTATAGTTACTAAAATATTTGCATTTCCATGTTCTGTGTACTGTGGGAGACCAGCAGTGCCAAGACAAGGTTATCTAGAGCCCAGGGCAAACCTGCCAATTGTGCCCCCCCCAAGATGTATGAGCATTATATGTCAGCGAAAATCCCCTCTCCACCCCCAAAATATCAAACACTAATCTGCATGCTGATCCCATAAGCACCCAGCTCAAATCATCTCTCCCATATGCCTCCAGCACAACCCCCCCAAAAAAACTCCACCCTCCTAGCACAAATCCTATATTCCTCAAATTTTCCCCTCCAGGCACAAATCCTCTCCCCCCAACTCCACACCTCTGCTGTCACAAATCCCCCATAATCATCCCCCCATGAGTTTCCCCTCCTAGAACAAATACCCTCCAATCATCCCTACTAGCACAACTCCCCCCCCCAAAAAAAATATTTCCACTATACCATATTACTTTTAAAGCACAACCCCCCCAAATCCCCCTTCCAGCATAAATTCTCCCCCCCAACCCCCCCCCCCACCACAAATGTCCCCTCCTAGCACAAATACCCCACAATCATCCCCACTCTACCATTAGTTTCATAGAACAACCCCCCCAAATCCCTCCTCCTTGCACAAATCTTCTTCCCCCATCCTCCTTCCCAACACAAATCCCCCCAAATCACCACTCCTAGCACACCTCCCCAAATTTGCCCTCCTAGAACAATTCTTACCCCCTGCTGCTCCTCAAACTTCCCTACTCAACACAAATCCCCTCACCCCCCAACCTCCTTGTGGTGCCCCCACACCTCACATGATACCACAGTGCCCAGGGCAGCCGCCCCACTTGCCCCCCCTTGTCCCAGCCCTGGAGACCAGATATAGTAAATGCAGGTTCTGGGTTTAGTAACACTTTAAGGGCTTAATCCTCTGCATTAATCCTCTGCATTGTGTAAAAAGGCTGTTTGATCCTGTATGCACAGATCCTCTCCTTTTTGCATTGTCCCCATAACATACTCCAAAGACATGCTGGTAGGTTAATTGGATCCTGTCTAAATTGTCCCTAGTATGTATGAATGTGAGTTAGGGACCTTAGATTGTAAGCTCCTTGAGGGTGTAGGGACTGATGTGAATGTACAATGTACCGTATTTATCGGCGTATAACACGCACTTTTTTCCCCTTAAAATAAGGGGTAAATCGTGGGTGCGTGTTATACGCCGATCCCCGCTATTTTGTGATGTGTCGGAGCGATCGCCGCGATCGCCGCCGACATTCACATAGCTTGTATTTTTAAAGATGGCGCTGCGGAGTTCGGAGGGACTCGGGGACGCTCGTTCAGCTGAACGAGCGCCGCCGAGGACACAGTGACTGGGCGGAGCCGAGATACACATAGCCGAGGGTTCTCGGCTTTTCTCGGCGCCGTTCACAGTCACGCCCAGTCCCGCCATTGGACCTGTGTTATGTCAATCATAGGGACTGGGCGTGACTGTGAACGGCGCCGAGAATAGCCGAGAACCCTCGGATATGTGTATCTCGGCTCCGCCCAGTCACTGTGTCCTCGGCGGCGCTCGTTCAGCTGAACGAGCGCCCCCGAGTCCCTCCGAACTCCGCGGCGCCATGTTTAAAAATACAAACTAAACGTTTGTATGTCGGCGGCGACAAGGCTGCACGGACCACTGGGGACAAGGCTGAACTGGGGCAAAGCTGAACTGGGGCAAAGCTGCACTGGGGACAAGGCTGCACTGGGGCAAAGCTGCACTGACAAGGCTGCACTGGACACTGGGGAAAGGCTGCAGATGAACACTGATGAGGCTGCATTGATGGGCATTTAAATGTAAGTTTTTTTTCCTTAAACTTCCCTCCTAAAAGTTTTTTTCCTTAAAATTCCCTCCTAAACTTGGGGTGCGTGTTATACGCCGGCGCGTGTTATACGCCGATAAATACGGTATATGTAAAGCGCTGCGTAAATTGACGGCGCTATATAAGTACCTGAAATAAATAAATAAAAATAAAATAAAATAACATGCTTGGATGAGACAGAGTGACTGGAGTCACTCTGTACATGCTCAGTTTGGTGTATTGCTAGAGAGTTTTTCTTTTTCTTGGGAGGGTGCATGTGATCAGCACAGGGCCAATCAGCGCAGTCCAGACAGAGGGTCAGGGGTCCTGCAGCCTCATAGGACAGTCAGAGTAGAATGAAAACTCCTTTTACAAGCTTTAACCAGACACTGATAGAAGTCACAAGACTGCTACATACTGCTGATGAGAAAATGTATTTAGCAGTTTATATTTATTAATATAATTGCATTTCATGTTCTGTGTACTGTGGGAGACCAGATATAGTGAATGCAGGGTCCGGGGTTTAGTAACACTTTAAGGCTCCATTTACACATAAAAAAATACATTTACTGGTGTTTTTCAGGTGTTTTCTTAAGCTTTTTTGCAGCTTTTTACAAGCTTTTTTAAAGCGTTTTACAGCTTCAGGCATTTTTTGATTAGCCAACAGATTGATTGATCCCGATCCAGTGATGTACATGGGAGCAGCAGCTCTCCTGGGTCTCTCCCTCCTTATTGGCTGAGACACAGCCAGTGAGGAGAGAGCTGGGGGTGGGGTCAAGCTTTGCTTTGTGTGTCTTATAGACACATACAGGCGGCTCTGGAGCGAACACGCTCGAGTGCCCCCAGAGCAAGCAGCTCGGTCCGGAGGGCACTCAGCAGGGGGGAGGAGCCAGGAGCACTGGCAGGGGACCAGAGAAGAGGAGGATCGGGGCTGCTCTGAACAAAGCCACTACACAGAATCTGCAAATATGACATGTTTGTTATTTTAAAAATATATACACTCACGGCCACTTTATTAGGTACACCTGTTCAATTGCTTGGTAACACAAATTGCTAATCAGCCAATCACATGGCAGCAACTCGATGGGGTTGATTTACTAAAGGCAAATAGACTGTGTACTTTGCAAAGTGCAGTTGCTCCAGTGATTAGTAAATGAGGTAAAGCTTCACTTTGCAAAGAATACCCAATCATTTGCAAAGAAAATTTTTAAAAAATGCATTTTTGCTGGCATATGATTGGATGATGGAATTCAGCAGAACGTCTGCTCATTTACTAAGCTCTGGAGCAACTGCACATTGCAAAGTGCACAGTCTATTTGCCATTAGTAAATCAACTCCTATGCAGTTAGTCATCTAGACGTGGTGAAGACGACTTGCTGAAGTTCAAACCGAGCATCAGAATGGAGAAGAAAGGGCATTTAAGTGACTTTGAACGTGGCATGGTTGTTGGTGACAAACGGGCTGGTCTGAGTATTTCAAAAACTGCTGATCTACTGGGATTTTCACACACAACCATCTCTCGGGTTTACAGAGAATGGTCCAGAAAATAGAAAATATCCAGTGAGCTGCAGTTGTGTGGAGGAAAATGCCTTATTGATGTCAGAGATCAGAAAAGAATGGGCAGACTGGTTCCAGGTGATAGAAAGGCAACAGTAAGTCAAATAACCACTCGTTACATCCAAGGTATGCAGAATACCATCTCTGAATGCACAACACCTCGAACTTTGAAGCAGATAGACTACAGCAGCACTTAGCTGCCACTCCTGTCAGCTAAGAACAGGAAACTGAAGCTACAATTCTCATCAAAATTGGACAAAAGAAGCATTGTGTAAACTCCACGGCCTTCCAGAGTATTGTTGCTGACCATGTCCATCCCTTTATGACTACAGTGTCCCCATCTTCTGATGTCTCCTTCCAGCAGGATAATGCACCATGTCAAAAAGATCAAATCATCTCACCACTGGACAATTAGGTCCCTGTACTGCAATGGCCTCTGCAGTCACCACATCTCATCCAATAAAGCAACTTTGGGATGTGGTGGGACAGGAGATTCGCATCATTGATGTGCACACGACAAATCTGTAGCAACTGCCTGATGCTATCATGTCACTATGGACCAAGATCTCTGAGGAATGTTTCCTACATCTTGATAAATCTATGCCACCAAGAATGAAGGCAGGTCTGAAGGCTAAAGGGGGTCCAACCCGGTACTAGCACAGTGTACCCAATAAAGTGGCCAGTGAATGTATATATCTGAACCTTTAGTATCACTTTTACTCTTGCAAAGGAAAAAGTCAGAGAGAAACATATCTAAAGACTTCAGAAAGGGGCAGAGCCCCAAACCCAAGAGAGCCTAACTTTTTATACTTTACTGCCACCACCTGGCAGAAATCAATACAAGAGACTAGAAATTACAAAAATGGACTTTATAGGCACAGGTGTTTAAATAAAAATATTTTAAAATGTATAACCAGCCTTACAGGTGCTGAAACCTTGTGGCCAAATAGTTTCTTCCAGAGATCATCCTGCAATCAAGTTGTAAAATTTGAAAGTGATGGTTTCTATTGATTTCTCAGAAAAAGGGAATTTACCCCCCGGTTCGGTTTGCACCAGAACCTGCGAACGGACCGAAAATTTGCGCAAACTTTAGAACCCCATTGAAGTCTATGGGACTCGAACGTTCAAAATCAAAAGTGCTCATTTTAAAGGCTAATTTGCATGGTATTGTCCTAAAAAGGGTTTGGGGACCCGGGTCCTGCCCCAGGGGACATGTATCAATGCAAAAAAAGTTTTAAAAACGGCCGTTTTTTCGGGAGCAGTGATTTTAATGATGCTTAAAGTAAAAAAAAGTAAAATATTCCTTTAAATATCGTACCTGGGGGGTGTCTATAGTATGCCTGTAAAGTGACGCGTGTTTTCCGTGTTTAGAACAGTCCCTGCACCAAATGTCATTTTTAAAGGAATAAAAGTCATTTAAAACTGCTTGCGGCTTTAATGTAATGTCGGGTCCTGGCAATATGGATGAAAATCAGTGAAACAAACGGCATGGGTACCCCCCAGTCCATTACCAGGCCCTTTGGGTCTTGTATGGATATTAAGGGGAACCCCGCACCCAAATTAAAAAAAGGAAAGGCGTGGGGCCACCAGTCCCTATATACTCTGAACAGCAGTATACAGGTGGTGCAAACAAGACAGGGACTGTAGGTTTGTTGTTAAGTAGAATCTGTTTGTAATTTTGAACGGGTACATTTTTAACGTGTTTAGCTCCAGCCAAAAAATCTTTTTTAAGCTTTTTGGAAAACATAGGGAAGGGTTATCACCCCTGTGACATTTGTTTTGCTGTCTATGCTCCTCTTCAGAAGATTTCACCTCACTTTCTGTCCCAATGACAAATGTTTTTTGACAATTTGGGGTTTTTGGTGAAACAAGGATTGGTGATAAAGCATCAGTGGAAAGGAGAAACGTTTTTCCCATATTAACTCTTACAGGAGAGAATTTCCCTTCCTAGGGGTAGATTTCATCTCACTTCCTGTTGTCTCCTTCCATTTGCAAGTAGGAGTTGTTTGTAAGTTGGATGTTTGAAAGTAGGGGCTGCCCTATATACTCAGCAGAAATTGGGGCCTTAGGTGTTGGTGTTGCCACAACACTGTAAGTCCTCACAGTTACTCTTGGTGGGCACAGGAACGGGCCCTGCTGTGAAATATTAGATCAAGAATTGTAATTACATGTCCCTGTTGAACAGGGGCAGAAAAATTGTGCCTTTGGTGGTGGTGGTGGTTCTGGTGCCACAACACTGTAAGTCCTCACAGTTAATCTTGGTGGGCGCAGAAATGGGCCCTGCTGTGAAATATTAGATCAAGAATTGTAATTACATGCACCTGTTGAACAGGGGCAGAAATATTGGTTCTTAGGCACTGGTGCCACAACACTGCAGCCCCTCACAGATACTCTAGTTGGAGCGCAGGAATGAGCCCTCCTGCAAAATATTGCATCAAAAACTGTAATTACACGCCCCTGTAAAACAGGGGCTGAAAAATTGGGCCTTAGGCACTGGTGCTGGTGCCACAACACTGCAACCCCTCACAGATACTCTAGTTGAGCGCAGCAACGAACCCTCCTTGCAAAATATTGCATCAAAAATTGTAATTACATGGCCCTGTTAAACAGGGGCTGAAAAATTGGGCCTTAGCCACTGGTGGTGGCGCCCAGAACCAAAAGTATTCTTACAAGTTATCAGCATGATCATTGAGGAGGAAGAGGATAGTCACTCAGCATAACAGGATAGTCACTCAGCATCAGCATAGGCAGTCTTGAAGGGATCTGACATTTCAAAAAAAATTATTCGGTTACATCAGCATCAGGTGCTTGGTAGCTGTTGGTGATCCAAGACTGATTCAGTTTTATGAAGGTCAGTCGATCGACCGAGCCGGTGACAGGCGCACCCTGTCATCGGTTACAAAGCCTCCAGCAGCACTGAATGTGCGTTCCAAAAGAACGTTGGATGCAGAACAGGCCAGTAGCTCAATTGCATACTGTGCAAGCTCCAGCCAGTGATCCATCCTCAAGACCCAGTAACCCAGAGGATTTTCAGTGGGAAAGGTGTCCAAGTCAGATCTTGCCCCTAGGTATTCCTTCACCATGTAAAACAGACGCTGGCGATGGTTGCTGGAACCGATCATACAGTACCTGACCGCGAGATTGTGTTTCCAGCGCGATACCATCGCGCTGGTTCTCGGCGACAGGGTACTGTGAATGTCGCGCTGGCTCGCTCATCGGGAAAGGAAAACTTTGTTTTCCTTCCGCGATGAGTGACAGGCAGTGCTGACAGCTGTCTGGTATGAATCCTGAGGCGGGAACACCGCGCCAAATTTTAAATGAAAAAACCGGCGTGGGTTCCCCCCTCGGAGGCATACCAGGCCCTTAGGTCTGGCATGGATTGTAAGGGGAACCCCCTATGCCGAAAAATCGGCGTGGGGGTCCCCCCCAAATCCATACCAGACCCTTATCCGAGCATGCAGCCCGGCCGGCCAGGAAAGGGGGTGGGGACGAGCGAGCGCCCCCCCCCCCTCCTGAGCCGTACCAGGCCGCATGCCCTCAACATGGGGGGGTGGGTGCCTTGGGGGAGGGGGGCGCCCTGCGGCCCCCCCACCCCAAAGCACCTTGTCCCCATGTTGATGAGGACAAGGGCCTCTTCCCGACAACCCTGGCCGTTGGTTGTCGGGGTCTGCGGGCGGGGGGCTTATCGGAATCCGGGAGCCCCCCTTAATAAGGGGGCCCCCAGATCCCGGCCCCCCACCCTGTGTGAATGAGTTTGGGGTACATGGTACCCCTACCCATTCACCTAGGGAAAAGTGTCAATGTAAAAAAAAAACACACTACACAGGTTTTAAGAATAATTTATTAGTCAGCTCCGGGGGTCTTCTTCCGACTTCGGGGGGTCCCCTTCCGACTTCTCCCGGTGTTCGGCCTCTTCTCCCGGTGTTCGGCCTCTTCTCCCGGGCCCCACCGCTATCTTCTTCCAGCTCTATTGCCAGCGAGGGGCCCGGTCTGCTGCCGCTGTCTTGTCGCCGCTGTCTTGTTGCTTCTTCTCTTCTTTTCTTCTTCCCCGATGTTGACACGACGCTCTCTCCGACTCGAATGCTGTGTGCGAGCTGCGGAGCCATTTATATAGGCGGTAACCCCGCCCCCTTACGACGTCATGGTCCCAGCATGCGCAGGGACTCTGGCGTCATAAGGGGGCGTGACCCCAGAGTCCCTGCGCATGCTGGGACCATGACGTCGTAAGGGGGCGGGGTTACCGCCTATATAAATGGCTCCGCAGCTCGCACACAGCATTCGAGTCGGAGAGAGCGTCGTGTCAACATCGGGGAAGAAGAAAAGAAGAGAAGAAGCGGCAAGACAGCGGCAACAAGACAGCGGCGACAAGACAGCGGCAGCAGACCGGGCCCCTCGCTGGCAATAGAGCTGGAAGAAGATAGCGGTGGGGCCCGGGAGAAGAGGCTGAACACCGGGAGAAGAGGCCGAACACCGGGAGAAGTCGGAAGGGGACCCCCCGAAGTCGGAAGAAGACCCCCGGAGCTGACTAATAAATTATTCTTAAAACCTGTGTAGTGTGTTTTTTTTTACATTGACACTTTTCCCTAGGTGAATGGGTAGGGGTACCATGTACCCCAAACTCATTCACACAGGGTGGGGGGCCGGGATCTGGGGGCCCCCTTATTAAGGGGGGCTCCCGGATTCCGATAAGCCCCCCGCCCGCAGACCCCGACAACCAACGGCCAGGGTTGTCGGGAAGAGGCCCTTGTCCTCATCAACATGGGGACAAGGTGCTTTGGGGTGGGGGGGCCGCAGGGCGCCCCCCTCCCCCAAGGCACCCACCCCCCCATGTTGAGGGCATGCGGCCTGGTACGGCTCAGGAGGGGGGGGGCGCTCGCTCGTCCCCACCCCCTTTCCTGGCCGGCCGGGCTGCATGCTCGGATAAGGGTCTGGTATGGATTTGGGGGGGACCCCCACGCCGATTTTTCGGCATAGGGGGTTCCCCTTACAATCCATGCCAGACCTAAGGGCCTGGTATGCCTCCGAGGGGGGAACCCACGCCAGTTTTTTCATTTAAAATTTGGCGCGGTGTTCCCGCCTCAGGATTCATACCAGACAGCTGTCAGCACTGCCTGTCACTCATCGCGGAAGGAAAACAAAGTTTTCCTTTCGCGATGAGTGAGCCATCTCGGCGCTGGCCCCTGCGACGGGGCTCGTAGGTGTCAAATCTCGCCGAGAAGTGCGGCGAGATTGACACAATATCGCGGTCACCTACTGTACCTTGGGACTGCTCATTGTCTGATCGCATCGGTCAGACGGCCACCTTCTCCACCGCTCCTTCTTTGACTGACCAAGCCTCAGCAACACGTTGTCCAGGAACAGGAGTTTGTAACCTCCCAGTCTCTGGGAACACATTGCTCAGACCTTTCTGCAAGGCCTCCCGAAGATGTTTCATCCTCTGCTCCCTCTGCGACGGCAAGATAAGGTCCACAACCTTACCCTTGTAACGTGTATCAAGGAGGATCCCTCTCCTTGATACCACGAATACGAGGATCCTTCTGCAGGCTTTGCAGGATCAGGGAGGCCATGCAGCGTAGGTTTGCTGAGGCATTTGGTCCGGAGTCCTCTGGGTCACTAAGGACAACATGATCCGCAGCCACCTCCTCCCAGCCACGTACAGGTCCATGGGTTTCTTGGGACTGTAAATGATCCCTTAAAGGCTGCTGCTGATGCTGAGTGCCGGGCTCCACCTCCATGCTGACACAATCCTCCTCCTCGTCCTCTTCCTGTGTGATCGGCGGGCACGCAGGAACACTGTCTATATAAAGGGGGCCTTGAGAGCTAAGGAAGTCCTCCTCTTCCTGCCTCTGTACTGCCTCAAGTGCCCTGTTCATTATTCCACGCAGCCTGTGCTTCAGCAGGTGGACAAGGGGGACAGTGTCACTGATGCATGCACTCTCACTGCTCACTATCCTCGTGGCCTCCTCAAATGGTGACAGGACAGTGCATGCATCCCTGATCATGGCCCACTGGCATGGGGAAAAACCAAGCTCCCCTGACCCTGTCCTGGTACCATAGTCGCACAGGTACTCATTGATGGCCCTCTGCTGCGTGTGCAGCCATTGCAGCATGTCCAACGTTGAGTTCCACCTGGTGGGCATGTCACAGATTAGGAGGTTCTTGGGCAGGTTAAATTCCTTTTGGAGGTCAGCCAGCCGAGCACTGGCATTATATGACCGGTGGAAATGCACACAGACTTTCCTGGCCTGCCTCAGGACATCCTGTAAGCCCGGGTACCTGCCACAGAACCGCTGCACCACCAAGTTAAGGACGTGAGCCAAACAAGGCACATGGGTCAGTTGTCCCTGTCGGAGGGCGGACAGGAGGTTGGTGCCATTTTCGCAAACCACCATTCCTGCCTTAAGCGGGCGGGGTGTCAACCACCTCTGAGCCTGCCCCTGCAGAGCTGACAGAATCTCTGCCCCAGTGTGGCTCCTGTCCCCCAAGCACACCAGTTCAAGCACCACATTGCAACTTTTGGCCTATGTACTTGCGTAGCCCCTTGAACGCCTACGGAGCACCGCTGGTTCCGAGGACAAAGCACAGGAAGAGGCCATGGAGCAAGAAGAAGAGGAGGGGGTGGAGGAGAGAGGTGTGTAAGAATCACCAGCAGTAGCATTTTGGAGGTGTGGTGGTGGAACAACCTCCAACACTACTGCACCTTGTCCTGCATCCTTTCCAGCTGCCAGCAGAGTCTCCCAATGCACCGTATAAGATAGGTAACGTCCCTGTCCATGCCTGCTGGACCATGAGTCAGCGGTAATATGCACCTTACCGCCCTGTCCAGCGAGGCCAAGACATTGCCTTCCACATGCCGGTAGAGAGCCGGAATCGGAACCTTCCATGAGAAAAAGTGCCATTTGGGAACCTGCCACTGAGGAACTGCACATTCCACAAAGTCGCGGAAGGGGGCAGAGTCTACCAACTGAAAAGGCAGCAGTTGAAGTGCTAGCAATTTAGCCAAGCTAGCATTCAACTGCTGGGCATGTGGATGGCTGGGAGCGAACTTCTTTCGGCGGTGCAGCAGCTGGGGCAGGGAAATTTGCCTGGCACAATCTGACGTTGGTGTACCGATAGCAGATTGCCCCCAAGTATATGGCTGTGACACACCTAATTCTACACCTTCATTCCTCTCAGTGCAGGTTTCAGAGAGGACTGAAATTATAGTGGGGTTGGAGATCCCAGCTGATGAGGAGCAAGGAGAGGTCCTCTTTGTTCTTTGGTGTGGGTCTTTTAGGTACGCTTGCCAATGAACTGCATGGCAGGTCAAGCATGTGGTACCCAAGCAGATGATTTTTTGGCCACGCGAGATACGCTTGAGACATATGTTGCAAATTGCAGTGGTGGGATCTGATGCACTCATCTCAAAAAAGGCCCACACCAAAGAACTTTTGGAATAACATGCAGAGACAGCAGCGCCCTGCACATGCGGAGCTCTGCGGTGTTATGCAGTCAGTGTGCTGCCCTTAAGCTGGCCCCTGGAGGGCATCCTGCCTCGTTGGTGATGTGCCTCCTCCACCTCTCTCTTATCAGGCACCCACGTGGAGTCAGTGACCTCATCATCCCCTCCCTCCTCATCACTGGAGCAAACCTGGCAGTATGCTGCAGCTGGGGGAACATGACTGCCAGATTGCTGTCCTTCTTGGGCACCCCCTCTGTCTGGGCTCACGTTACTGCCTTCCTCTAGCTGAGTACCATCATGGGAGCCTTCTAAACGCTGGGCATCCTCCTGGAGCATGTACCCAACACTGTTGTCAAACAGTTCGGGGGACTCCTCAGGAGGACATGGTGGGGCTAGGGAAGGAGTGACTGATGCCATTGAACCGAGGGAAGAGGCCGCTTTGCCAGCTGCTTTGCCAGACAAAGTACCCTGAGCCTGGGTGAGAGAGGATGAGGAGGATGAAGACGGCTTG
Source organism: Aquarana catesbeiana (assembly GCF_042186555.1). Lineage (NCBI taxonomy): Eukaryota > Metazoa > Chordata > Amphibia > Anura > Ranidae > Aquarana > Aquarana catesbeiana. The sequence goes on along the minus strand of NC_133333.1, from coordinate 29,917,407 downwards.
GTCATCCATTCTACCAAGTCTTCCGCATGTTGCAGCTCAACACAGCCTGCTGCAGAAAAAAAGGACAAGCGTGTCCCACGGCCACGTGCTGATGGGGATGCACCGTGTCCACGACCAGCACTGTTGCCTCTAGACACAGAGCCTGCTTGCCCTCTTTTATTGGCTTGTGACTGTCTGCCTCTCCCTGTTGGCCTTCCAGACATACTAATGGCCTGCAGTGAGATGTAGCTGCACAGAACTGGGATGTATATATATATATATATATATATATATATATATATATATACTGATTATACTGCAGCTAGCAGAATGTCTGCCTGTGGTATTAAAAGGATCAGAAGAAGCACACCAGCACTTGTCTTCAGGTAACTATAGGTGCAACTGTGCAGGGTACACAGGACATGTCAGGAAAGGTTCTCTCCGCTGGTAATATCAGCCATTTGGCGTGCAGTACTGAGGCCCACCAGCAGGTGTCTCCTGGCAGTTTGGAGCTGTCAGAAGAGCTTTTCCCTGCTGGTAGTATGTCATCTTTTGACCGCAGTACTGGTGTCCAACAGCGGAGGGATCCTGGCAGTGTGGAGCAGGTATTACCTTCTGCAATCAGGCTTCACCTGACCTCGTTAGCAGCTATTGTATAAATACCCGGCAAGTGCACACTCATCTTGCCCTGGTATTGTCCTTGTGCCCTGACCTGCAGCCTGTTTACCTGTTATCCTGATGTCTGTTATCCTGATGCCTGATGCCTGATTCCTGTATTCCATTTCCTGAATCTGTTATATCTGTTCCTGTATCTCTGGATCTTTGCCCTGCAGCCTGATCCCTTCCATCTTGTTCCCTGTCTGTTTACTCCTGGCCCCCCATCTACTGATCTCCTGTTTATGACCCTGGCCTGGCTTGTCTATGATTCTGCTAGTCCCTTGTGCTACATATGCTGGTTGGTTTATTATCACTGTTTGGTTGTTTGGTTTGTTCACTCTGTTTGCGTTGGTGGTGTGTTCACATGTATATGCATTTACCTTAATAAACTTACTTTCACCTATTTATGTCTGGTTCACTCTGTTGCAGTCCACACAGTTCTGGTCTTATCTGGTATATGACAGTACACTAACTGTAAATACTTTAAGCTGCCTGCCTGTGGTATTAATAGGATCAGAAGAAGCACAACAGCATTTTGTAGTGATATAAATGTATCGGGTGGATAGTAGTATCGTGGGTATGATAATTAATTAGTAAGTACTCTTCCGCAGCAACCCAATTCTTCCAGAGAGATGCACTTTATTGACTTCCAACACAGAACAAAGTTCAAAGTCCACAGATGACAAAAATATCCAGCAGAGTATATAATTCAGAGTCCCATTTCCTAAGTCTGCATGTGCATACACAGACAAGCCTAACTTAAAAAACGAAATGCCAGCTTGAATGTCCTCTATGAAATACTAGTCCACTAGGAGGGAGTTTCTGCTAGGTCAACCTAAAATACTCTTTGATCTTATTGTTACCCCCTCAAGTCTAATTACCATCAATAAATACTTCTTCTATGGTCCTTTAAACAATGTACCCTTTGAAATGTTCAATTAGGTTTCCAGACCATACCTCACCTCACACACCTAGGTAGACTTGCCTAAGATCAACACATCAAAGAGTTTTTAGCTGTCCCCTTGATATGTTAAAATTCAGTTGACTTGGACAAATCAACCATTGTCAATTGAATTCTGGCCTGGTCAATATTGACTGTATGTGTACATACATATAATAATGTCCCACATAAATCGGTGAACATATTACAATATATACAACACATTTGTCTTCAGGTAGCTATAGGTGCAACTGTGCAAGGTACACAGTACACTAACTGTAAATATTTCAAGCTGCCTGCCTGTGGTATTAATAGGATCAGAAGAAGAACAACAGCACTTGTCTTCAGGTAGCTATAGGTGCAACTGTGCAGGGTACAAAGTACACTAACTGTAAATACTTCAAGCTGCCTGCCTGTGGTATTAGTAGAATCAGAAAAAGAACAGCACTTGTCTTCAGGTAGCTATAGGTGCAACTGTGCAGGGTACACAGTACACTAAATATAAATACTTCAACCTGCCTGCCTGTGGTATTAATAGGATCAGAAGAAGAATACCAGCACTTGTCTTCAGGTAGCTATAGGTGCAACTGTGCAGGGTACACAGTACACTAACTGTAAATACTTCAAGCTGCCTGCCTGTGGTATTAATAGGATCAGAAGAAGAACACCAGCACTTGTCTTCAGGTAGCTATAGGTGCACAGTGTGCAGGGTACACAGTACACTAACTGTAAATACTTCAAGCTGCTTGCCTGTGGTATTAATAGGATCAGAAGAAGAACACCAGCACTTGTCTTCAGGTAGCTATAGGTGCAATTGTGCAGGGGTACACAGTACACTAGCTGTAAATACTTCAAGCTGCCTGCCTGTGATTTTAATAGGATCAGAAGAAGAACACCAGCACTTGTCTTCAGGTATCTATAGGTGCACAGTGTGCAGGATACACAGTACACTAACTGCAAATACTTCAAGCTGGCTGCCTGTGGTATTAATAGGATCAGAAGAAGAACAACAGCACTTGTCTTCAGGTAACTATAGGTGCAACTGTGCAGAGTACACAGGACATGTCAGGAAAGGTTCTCTCCGCTGGTAATATCAGCCATTTGGCGTGCAGTACTGAGGCCCACCAGCAGGTGTCTCCTGGCAGTTTGGAGCTGTCAGAAGAGCTTTTCCCTGCTGGTAGTATGTCATCTTTTGACCGCAGTACTGGTGTCCAACAGCGGAGGGATCCTGGCAGTGTGGAGCAGGTATTACCTTCTGCAATCAGGCTTCACCTGACCTCGTTAGCAGCTATTGTATAAATACCCGGCAAGTGCACACTCATCTTGCCCTGGTATTGTCCTTGTGCCCTGACCTGCAGCCTGTTTACCTGTTATCCTGATGTCTGTTATCCTGATGCCTGATGCCTGATTCCTGTATTCCATTTCCTGAATCTGTTATATCTGTTCCTGTATCTCTGGATCTTTGCCCTGCAGCCTGATCCCTTCCATCTTGTTCCCTGTCTGTTTACTCCTGGCCCCCCATCTACTGATCTCCTGTTTATGACCCTGGCCTGGCTTGTCTATGATTCTGCTAGTCCCTTGTGCTACATATGCTGGTTGGTTTATTATCACTGTTTGGTTGTTTGGTTTGTTCACTCTGTTTGCATTGGTGGTGTGTTCACATGTATATGCATTTACCTTAATAAACTTACTTTCACCTATTTATGTCTGGTTCACTCTGTTGCAGTCCACACAGTTCTGGTCTTATCTGGTATATGACAGTACACTAACTGTAAATACTTCAAGCTGCCTGCCTGTGGTATTAATAGGATCAGAAGAAGCACAACAGCGTTTTGTAGTGATATAAATGTATCGGGTGGATAGTAGTATCGTGGGTATGATAATTAATTAGTAAGTACTCTTCCGCAGCAACCCAATTCTTCCAGAGAGATGCACTTTATTGACTTCCAACACAGAACAAAGTTCAAAGTCCACAGATGACAAAAATATCCAGCAGAGTATATAATTCAGAGTCCCATTTCCTAAGTCTGCATGTGCATACACAGACAAGCCTAACTTAAAAAACGAAATGCCAGCTTGAATGTCCTCTATGAAATACTAGTCCACTAGGAGGGAGTTTCTGCTAGGTCAACCTAAAATACTCTTTGATCTTATTGTTACCCCCTCAAGTCTAATTACCATCAATAAATACTTCTTCTATGGTCCTTTAAACAATGTACCCTTTGAAATGTTCAATTAGGTTTCCAGACCATACCTCACCTCACACACCTAGGTAGACTTGCCTAAGATCAACACATCAAAGAGTTTTTAGCTGTCCCCTTGATATGTTAAAATTCAGTTGACTTGGACAAATCAACCATTGTCAATTGAATTCTGGCCTGGTCAATATTGACTGTATGTGTACATACATATAATAATGTCCCACATAAATCGGTGAACATATTACAATATATACAACACATTTGTCTTCAGGTAGCTATAGGTGCAACTGTGCAAGGTACACAGTACACTAACTGTAAATATTTCAAGCTGCCTGCCTGTGGTATTAATAGGATCAGAAGAAGAACAACAGCACTTGTCTTCAGGTAGCTATAGGTGCAACTGTGCAGGGTACAAAGTACGCTAACTGTAAATACTTCAAGCTGCCTGCCTGTGGTATTAGTAGAATCAGAAAAAGAACAGCACTTGTCTTCAGGTAGCTATAGGTGCAACTGTGCAGGGTAAACAGTACACTAAATATAAATACTTCAACCTGCCTGCCTATGGTATTAATAGGATCAGAAGAAGAACAACAGCACTTGTCTTCAGGTAGCTATAGGTGCAACTGTGCAGGGTAAACAGTACACTAACTGTAAATACTGTAAAAACACCTGCCTGCCTGTCAATATATTAGAAAGAGAATAACAGGAACGGATCTAGCTAAACTGAATACAGTGTATATAAATATATACAACACCTGGGATGTATATATATATATATATATATATATATATATATATATATATATATATACACAATACACTATAAGTGCAGCTAACTGACTCGCCCGCCTACTCTATCTAACTTAAATCAAATTACACTGTCTCTCTCTCTGTCTAATTTTCTCCGCCGCCACAACACACTACACAAGGCTGCCACGCAGGTGGCCTTATATAGTGTGGGCCATGTACTAAACCCCCTGAGCCATAATTGGCCAAAGCCACCCTGGCTTTGACCAATTACGGCTCTCTGTGCAGACGGCACTGTGATTGGCCAAGCATGTGGGTCATAGTGCATGCTTGGCAAATCATCAGCCAGCAATGCACTGCGATGCCACAGTGAATTATGGGCCGTGACGCACCACTCGAACTTGGCGCGAACGGCCCATAACGTTCGCAATTCAACGAACAGTCGAACATGGGTTCAACTCGAACCTCATCCCTAATCCTCACAGGGTGACACTGTGGATACACTAATAGAAGTATGCCAACATCCCGATATTATATGAAAGAGACTAGAAATGATAAAAATGGACTTTATAGGCACATAAAAAATATTTTAAATTTTAATTGGATAACGTTAAAAAACTTGTGTACAACAAATAAAAGAGTTCACACATCATAAAAATGACGACATATAATATTTGACCCTGGGGACTCAGATAACACCTCCAATTGTAGTATTTAAATCTAGAGAATAATAGGTATAATGAAGTATAACCAATAGCACCATCCACAAGAAGTAAAGTGCATGGAGTAGTTGAGTCACAGTCAGGGGTCACAAGAAGATTTTCGCTCTACATGTTGCGTGCACAATTGTACTTCTTCAGGAGTATAAATATGTAAAAAAAACATCAAATGAGTATACATATGAGTTTATATATAACATGTTATCCAGTACAACAAACAATGTAGACAAAGGAATGGTCATTTTAATGTGATCTAGTCGGGAAGAAAGCCCAAGTCTGGTGACCGCCGGGGGAAGAGGAGCAAAAACCTCCCATGAGGATGCAGTTATATGGAAAAATAAATGGAAAGGTATTCCCTGCACAACATATGATATTTTACAAAATATTCATAGCAATAGATACTCACATATTACCTATGTAGATTTGTAAGATAATAGGTGGTGGGGGTCATGTGTGAATAAATTCAGACAGATAAACCCCACTAATTAAGATAATAGTAAAATTCTATAGAAAAAAAGAAAAAAGTAAAAAAATAATAAAAATAGAAAGTATATTTTGATAATAACCATTTATATTTATCCATGTGATATCTTTACACTGAATATGTATATTTAATATATATGCCACAGAAGATGGCCAATCGAGAAACAATATAATTAAACATATACTGTGTAGCAAGGAGTAATAATGAAGGGCTTACCAGTAGCTGAAAGGGCCTACAAGGAGCGATGGTTGGTAACCATAGGCATCAGGAATTGGCTAATATACACGCAAAGTGGGGGAAGAGGGTAATCTGCCACCACGGTTTGAGCTAACGATTAACGCTGCATCATTAATCAATAGGGCAAGCTGTCCAATAATTGATGAACAGCTCAAACAGGTGCTGCCTGGTAAATAAGAAGCAAAGATGACAAATGGAAAATGCAGTGAGTGAAAAAGATAAGGAAAGAGGGGGGCCATAGCAGCAAAGCAAGATACTTAATAATTAGCTTCCAATAATACTAGACAAGGTTTTACCCTATGTTCACAGATAAAATATGTAGGGAGAGACCAAGAGCATGCATGTGATCCCCGATGGAGACCCCCATGGGAGGCTTTTGCTCCTCTTCCCCTGGCGGTCACCAGACTTGGGCTTTATTCCAGGCTAGATCCCATTAAAATGACCATTCCTTTGTTTACATTGTTTCTTGTACTGGATAGCATGATATATATATATATATATATATATATATATATATATATATATATATTACACACATGTATACTCATTTGATGTTTTTTTACATATTTATTAGATCTGTAAGCTCCTGAAAAAGCACAATTGTGCGCGCAACATGTAGAGCGAAAATCTTCTTGTGACCCCTGACTGTGACTCAACTACTCCATGCACTTTACTTCTTGTGGATAGTGATACTGGTTATACTTACTTCCTTATACCTATTATTCTCTAGATTTAAATACTACAATTGTGTTATCTGAGTCCCCAGGGTCAACTATTATATTTTTATGATGTGTGAATTCTTTTAAACACGTGTGCCTATAGTCAACTTTTGTCATTTCTAGTCTCTTTCATATAATATCGGGATGTTGGCATACTTCCATTAGTGTATCCTCAGTGTCACCCTGTGAGGATACACAGTAAATTTCCTTTTTCGTTTTCAAATTTTCCAACTTGATTGCAGGATGATCTCTGGAAGAAACTACTTGGCCACAAAGTTTCAGCACCTGTAAGGCTGGTTATACATTTTCCTTGTACAATTTTCCTTTAGATTTACCTAAAATTATATAATATGAGGTCAAACCTAAGGTTAGATTTGCAAAACATAGGCTTCCGGATGGAAGCAATTGAAAATAAACTGGAGCACACTGCAGCAGTTTCTATCCAAAACTCAGATCGAATGCAAACCCTTCACGATCAACTATATACTGCTTTATCACACATAGATGACCTGGAAAATAGATTCAGACGGTAAAATTTCAGGATCAGGGGCTTACCAGAATCAATCACTGATGTAACGGCGGTAAACCAATACCTAATCAAAACAGAGGGGAGGGATCTCGATCATCTACAAGTCAATGGTGCTTTTTGACTCCAAATCCCCCTTTATGATCTCCTGGGAGTCGGACCTACAATTCAACTGGATCCTGGAGACCTGGCAGATGGCCTGTTTTAAATCCTTTAAGGGCATTTTAAATACATCCCTCATAGAGGCCAGTTTGAAAGTGATCTCTAGATGGTACTACACACCCATCAGATTAGCCTCTATGTATCCCTCAGCAGACCGTCTATGCTTCAGAGGTTGCCAACTTTCAGGAACAATGGCCCACATTGGGAATGTCCCAGAATATGCCCTTTTTGGAGAAAAATCTTCCATGTTATAGACAAGCTCACTGGCTGCCAGATCCCTAGGTCCCCAATGGTTGCTCTACTCAATGCCATGATCCCAAAGATCTCTACTCCCTCTCGAAGGCTAATCCACTTTAGGAGGAGCCAAACTGACTGTGGCCAAAGCATGGAAGCAACCAAAAATTTCGGTAAAAGCTGCTCACAGAAAAATCTCCTGGATAATGTCTCAGGAAAATCTATCCAGTATACTATCAAACACAGTCAACAAATCTGAAGCCATCTAGGAACCCTGGGCTCAACATGTAGGCATCTCCCTCCTTTCTAGTGCTAAGTCAGACTGAGTTGTTCCTAAACCCAGATGATAGACAAACTCAACTCTTTCTACTTCCTCTTTCTCTACATCTTTCTTTCTTCCTACTTCCTACTCTATCCCATTCTTTTCATACTATTACACCCAAATGCGCTGGGTGACAGAGGTTTGTACGGAAATTAAATTTACAGTTATCTGTTGCCTAGGGGAGTACCCATAATATGGTATATTTACTGCTGACCCGTGGTGAGATGCAAGTTAGGATCGGGGGGGTTGAGACTCCCCACCTGGCACAGCTTGAACGCCGGACGCTGAAGGGGACTCCCCCGGACTGGCCTGATCTCATTACGGCAATATTTGACTTGACGTGCCTCAGAGGCCCAAAATAGCCCACAGGATGAAGCTGGTTGTTTATTGGGCTTCATTAATAGTTTTCTGGTTACGGTATGTGCCAATTAATTCTCTAAAATGTTCTTTATTTGGCTCTCTGATTTCACGCTAGCTCCTCTGGAGCGACGCCTGCATTGTATCACAAAGCATCTCTTCTGTTTCACCAATGCTCCGCTTGTATATTACATTTTTATACTTCAAAATAAAAAAAAATTGAGATAAAAACAGTGTTCACAACCTATACACTTTATTCAGGTCCATAGAGTACATAACCACAAATGTTAGCAAATCATCCCTCAATATGTGTTAAAAATCACATTTGACTTATTGCAAGATTAGGTAAAAATCTGTGTCTATTTTGATCTGTCAGGTTGGTTTCCTCAATAAAAGTTCTCTCAAACCCAGATTTAATAGCACTCCACAATTTTTGCTTGAAGTCTTGCCCAATGAAGACATAGAGAAGAGGGTTAACACAGCTGTTTGAATAAGCCAATAAAGATGATATAGATCTGCCTATAGCAATTACAAGCCAGATATTAGGATTCCATGTTTTGCTTCCGTATGAAGACATGATGGCAAAGACATGATAAGGAAACCAGCAAATAAAGAAGGAAATGATGACGGCAGCAATAACTTTAAAAGGTTTGTTAGATGTTACTCTGTGATTTCTTCGAATACGCAAAAAGATGACAGTGTAACAAAAGATAATGATGGTAAAAGCTATAACAAACAGAACAATATGTACATCGTGCATTACCCAATTGTCCAAACAATACACAAATTCATCACCTACATCATATATATGTGTATTTATAAAGTAAAATACATTGAGCAAAAGAGATATAATCCAAATTGCAAGAATTACTTTAACAGCCAATCTCACAGTGCGATGGTTCCGACACCAAATAGGGAAGACTACAGAGATGCAGCGATCAATGCTGATGACGGTGAGTTGTAGGACACTGGCAGACATATTGAGATAAATTGAAAAGCGGTTAAGCTTGCACATGAAGGTTCCAAATGGCCAGTAATAGCTAAGGGCGATGTAAGTGATAGTTAAGGGTAGGAAAAGGCTGAAGGTAAAATCGGCAAAAGCTACACTTAAGAACCAAACAGAGTTGACTGTCTTCTTCATCCTGAAGGCAACAAACCAGATGACCAGACCATTTCCAGTTATTCCCAGCAAACATATCCCAGATAAAACAACCATTGATGAAACATTGAGTATTTCATGCATAGTGGTAAAGGAGTCTTCCTCAGTGGTGTTGGTCTCCATACTTCCAGACATGTCAGGGGTCAGATATCAAGTTTGATGTTCTGCAAAGTCAAAACCAAGACGTGTAAATGGGATCTAAGCAATATGTAACAAAGGTACACTGTGGCCTTTGAAGAAACATCCTGACCAAGCAAACTGGGGGACAAATGTATTTTTATAATTTTATGAACAATCTTCATTGTTTCACTACAGCACTAAAAAGGGTTTTTGTCAGATGAAAAAGGAAGCACAGCATTAAATAAACAAAACAATACTGACATACAGTATATACATCTTTATTGATGTATTATAAAAGTGGATTTTAAAGCTAAATAATCTCACCACTAGTGTTGGGCCGAACACCCCCCCCCCCCCGCCCCCGGTTTGGTTTGTGACAGAACTCTTGAACATTGCAAACCCTATTAAAGTCTATGGGACCCGAACGTGAAAAATCAAAAGTCCCCATTTTGAAGGCCTATATGCAAGTTATTGGCCACAAAATGGTTATGAGGTCTGGGTACTGTCCTGGGGGGCATGTATTAATGGCAAAATGTATTTAAAAAAAGAAGAAGTTTTTACAGGAGCAGTGATTTTAATGATGAAACAATAGTTAAACAATAAAAATGAAAAATTCCTTTAAAAATAGTGCCTGGGAGGGCCCCCTTAGTCTGCCTGTAAAGTGGCACATCTGTACCACGTATAGAACCTGCTGCAGCAAAACTGACATTTATAAAGGAAAAAAGACATTCAAATTGCTGGCAATACAATACCATTGGCGGCAATACAAAAATGTAAAAAAAAAATGGCGTGGGGGGTCGCCCACCAATCCATACCAGGCTCTTTGGGTCTGGTATGGATTTTAAGCGGAACATTATGCCAAAATGTAAAAATAAAATGGCGTGGGTTCCCCTCCAAAATCCAAACCAGACCCTTATCCGAGCATGCAGTCTGGCAGGTCAGGAAAGGGGAGAGGACGAGGCCCCCAAACCATACCAGGCCATATGCCCTTAACATGGGGGGTGCTTTGGGGTGGGCCTCTTACTGACAACCCTGGGCTGTGGTTGTGGGGGTTCCCAAGGAGGGGGCTTATCGGAATATTGAAGCCCCCTTTAAGAAGGGGCCCTAGATGCCAGACCCCCAAATGCGAATGAGTATGTGGTACATAGTATTCACCAAACAAGTGTCAAAAAGAAATAAGAACAATTCCTTTATTAAAAATAAAAAAATGTCCCCCGATGTAGATCCATCATCAATCATGCCGCCCGCTGCCACTGCTGGACTCGAAAAAAGAAAACAAAAATGCTTAGCCTGCAACGAAGGGTACGGCGATGGTGGTGGGCATCGTGATTGATGATGGATCTACATTGGGGACATTGCTTTTTTATTTTTAATTAAGGAATTGTCAAAAACTGTGTGTGTGTTTTTATTTCTTTTTGACATTTTGTTTGGTGAATGAACAGGGGTACAATGTAACCCAAACTCATTCACATGGGGGCAGGATCTAGGAGCCCCCGGGGGTGAGCCAACTCAATATTGAACCCTATGGACTAAGACTGGGATGCCATTAAAGTTCATGTGCGTGTAAAGGCAGGTGTGCCAATACTTTTGGTAATATAGTGTACTTTCCATACATATTAAGCTCTTAAATAAGTTGATTCATGTGACTTCTGTTTGTCATAATACATATCTCAGTATTGTAAATGCACAGTTTAGATTTTGAACCAATGGAATAATAGACATAAGATTGTTAATAAAGATATAGAATATAAGATTTTAGGTGTGTAGAACTCAACCTCATTATTATCCTAAGTAAACCTTATATCATTCTTATTCATCCAATGTACTACAATGTAAAGAATATAGAGTAATAGGTGTTTGTTTCCATTGGAATCTTTCTATAGCTGGAGACCTATAGTAACCTATGATTGCATAAAAATTACACTATCGATGGAATATTCTGTCAGATACAGATTCCCACAGAAGCAAGAATGTTTAGATATAATTCCCAACTAATGTATTAAAAAGTCTAAGACACTTGCTGTCCTCCATACAATATTCGTTTTAGGTGGCTAAAAAACAAACCACCTGACCCCACCCCCCCAGCATCCCAACCCCATACTCACGCGGTTGCGCTCCGGTGTTTGTGACAATGTAGAACGAGATCGCTCCCTCCGATGAGGACAGCCTCCTCCAGATCTCCCGGATCTCCATATACATCCTCCTCCAGTACCAGCCAATACGGTCACTTCTCCTCTTGGTCAATCGGGTATTCTCGGGAGAAGCAGGAAGACATTAGCTAATATTAATTTGCAATTGTCACACAACTGAGTGGGCTCAGGGCGCAGTGCTCTGTGCCTTGAGCCCATCCCTTTTTAAAACCAATTAGAGCCTCAGGTTTTAATCACCTGCTTCCAAAAAAATTAAAAATAAAGCCCATAGAAATCCATGCGTCCGGAGCCCTGCATGTAGATTAGGGGTCGGGCACATGGATTAGTGGGGCAGCCATTAGTACAACAGATGAGGTCATGTTTATCTGGTGACTACGTACTAGGTATCAGTTACCCACACAATGGAATGCTTTAGAAAACATTCCCTTTGTTCAACAGATTTCTGAAATACTATTTTTTTTTTTAAATCATTAAAATCCCTTCTGTATTCTTTTTATGATATTATTGTCTTTACCTGGAGTCCAGTTGTTTCAGGTAGAAGTTTTCTGCTCCAGCACAGCTCAGCAATGTGTATGCACTTAGTATAGTGTGACTCTTTTTAGGTCTAAGACTTGGCTATGACGTTATCTGACAATACCAATGTCTGTAGAGGTCTGAGTTGAGAATCTAAAAGGAAACTGAACTTATGTATGGTAAGATTAGATATGTCTTTTGTATACTAAAGAATATTTTCAGTTTCTCATATGACTTTATTTTTAGTGTTAAAGAGCCCCGTACTGTGTAAAAAAATATATGTATTATAATTATTATACAGAATTTATATAGTGCAGACAGTTTGCGCAGCGCTTTGCAATGTAGAGGGGGGACAGTACAATTACAATACAGTTCAATACAGAAGGAACAGGAGGGCCCTGCTCATTGAGCTTACAATCTAAAGGGGGGGTTTGTACAAAAGGTAATAGCGCAGGGAGTGATCTGATGGAGGTTACTCTGGTACAGTTCTTAGGTAGAGGTGGGGTAGGCTTCTCTGAATAAGCGAGTTTTCAGGGATTGCCTAAAGGCAGACAGGGTAGTGGCTGACTGGACATACTGGGGCAGGGAGTTCCAGAGGATGGGAGAGGCTCTGGAGAAGTCCTGGAGGTGAGCATGGGAGGAGGTAACAAAAGAGCTAGAAAGCAGGAGGTCTTGGGAGGAGCAGAGAGGACAATTTGGGTGATATCTTCAGATGAGGTTGATGATATAGCTGGGGGCGATGTTGTGGATGGCCTTGTATGTAGTGGTTAGTATTTTGAATTTTATATGGTGGGGTAATGGAAGCCAGTGAAGGGATTGGCAGAGAGGAGCAGCAGTCACGGATTGGTTAGTAAGGTGTATTAGTCTAGCAGCAGCATTAATAGAAGACTGAAGGTTGGATAGCCTGTGTAAAGATAGGCCTGTGAGGAGAGAGTTGTAGTAGTTGAGGCGGGAAATAACCAAGGAGTGAATAAGTTGTTTTGTGGTGTCGTTAGTCAGGTAGGGGCGAATTCTGGAAATGTTGCGGAGGTTAAGGCAGCAAGATGTAGCCAGTGATTGGATGTGGGGGTTGAAAGAGAGGTCAGAATCTAGGATTACCCCCAGCACCCTGCCACGTGTGGAGGGACCAATGGTTGTGCTGTTGATCTTGATGGTAAAGTCATGGAGAGGGGATTGGGGAGGAGGATAATACAATCTGCGTTTTAGAAAGATTGAGTTTGAGGAAGTGGTGTGACATCCATACTGATATGTGGCTCAGTAAGTCTGTGATATGTGAGGCGATTGAGTGGGTAAGTTGAGGAGTGGAGAGATAGACCTGGGTGTCGTCAGCAAAGAGGTAGTATTGAAAGCTATGGGAGGTTATCAACTGGCCCAGGGAAGAGGTAAAGAGAGAGAATAGGAGGAGCCCAAGGATGGAGCATCAGGATACCAACAACAGAAAGAGGAAGAGGAGCGGAGGAGATGGTGTTGTATGTGACACTGAAAGTGCGCATGAGATAGGTAGGAGGAGAATCATGAAAGAGCAGAATCACGGAGGCCAAGGGAGTAGAGTTTGGGTGGTCAACTGTGGAGAAGGAGCGGGTGGTCAACTGTGTCAAAGGCAGCAGAAAGGTCCAAAGCTATGAGTGTGGAGCACTGGCCAAGTATACAACATGTACAGTATATACAGTGGGGAAAATAATTATTTGATCCCCTGCAGATTTTGTAAGTTTACCCACATACAAAGAAATTAACGGTCTATCATTTTTATCATAGGTGTATGGTAAATGATAGAGACAGAATATCAACCAAAAATCCAGAGAAAAACACATGATACAAATGTTATAAATTGAGTTGCAGTTCAGTGAGTAAAATAAGTATTTGATCCCCAAGCAAAACATGACTTAGTACTTGGTGGAGAAACCCTTGTTGTCAAGCACAGAGGTAAGATGTTTCTTGTAGTTGGTTATCAGGTTTGCACACATCTCAGGAGGGATTTTGGTCATTGGGATTTGAGCACAGGTATAGCTTTTCTCTGTTGTAATGCAGGTCAGTGACCAGACCTGAACCTAGTCGCTCTCCCCCACCTTGTGTCTTTATGCCCCAGGTTGGCAATGTGTCCACTGCAGCATTTGCAGTGGCAAAGCAATGTAGGATGGGCCATAAGAGGGATTACTTTGATGCAATTGACTGACTTAAAGAAGTTGTAAACCCTCAAAGTTTTCCACCTTAATGCATTCTATGCATTAAGGTGAAAAACCTCTTGTAGTTCACCAGCCCCCCAGAGCCCCCGTTTTACTTACCTGAACCCGTTCTTTCCCGTGACGTGGACTAGCACACCATCCCCAGGCGGTGTCTCTGGTCCTGATTGGAAGATTGATAGCAGCGCAGCCATTTGCTCCCGCTACTTTCAATCAAATCCAATGACGCGGCAGCCGGGGGGGGGCGGGGCCGAGTCCTGCTGTCTGTGTCGATAGACGCAGCAGCAGGACATGGTAGCTTGCCCGCACAGTGAGTAAAATAAGTATTTGATCCCCAAGCAAAACATGACTTAATACTTGGTGAAGAAACCCTTGTTGTCAAGCACAGAGGTAAGATGTTTCTTGTAGTTGGTTACCAGGTTTGCACACATCTCAGGAGGGATTTTGGTCATTGGGATTTGAGCACAGGTGTAGCTTTTCTCTGTTGTAATGCAGGTTAGTGACCAGACCTGAACCTAGTTGCTCTCCCCCACCTTGTGTCTTTATGCCCCAGGTTGGCATTGTGTCCACTGCAGCATTTGCAGTGGCAAAGCAATGTAGAGCCATAAGATGGATTACTTTGATGCAGTTGACTGACTTAAATAAGTTGTAAACCCTCAAAGTTTTCCACCTTAATGCATTCTATGCATTAAGGTGAAAAACCTCTTGTAGTTCACCAGCCCCCCAGAGCCCCCGTTT
The DNA here is from genome assembly GCF_042186555.1 of Aquarana catesbeiana. Taxonomy (NCBI): domain Eukaryota; kingdom Metazoa; phylum Chordata; class Amphibia; order Anura; family Ranidae; genus Aquarana; species Aquarana catesbeiana. Next base: position 29,902,263 of record NC_133333.1, on the reverse strand, counting down.
TACTTACCTGAACCCGTTTATTCCTGTGACGTGGACTAGCACACCATCTCCAGGTGGTGTCTCGGGTCCTGATTGGAAGATTGATAGCAGTGCAGCCATTTGCTCCCGCAGCTTTCAATCAAATCGAATGACGCGGCAGCCGGGGGGGCGGGGCCGAGTCCTGCTGTCTGTGTCGATAGACGCAGCAGCAGGACACGGTAGCTTGCCCGCACGGGTGTCCCGAAGGAGAGCGCTACTCCGACAGGGCACTTGAGAAGAGGAGGAGCCACGAGCGCTGCTTAGGAACCCCAGAAGAGGAGGATCCAGGCCCCTCTGTGCAAAACCAACTGCACAGTGGAGGTAAGTATGACATGTTTGGTATTTAAAAAAAAAGACAGAAGCTTTAGTGTCCTTTTAAACATGTATTGCAATATGTGTGAACTAACGATCCCTGTTTTTCATTGTATAGTTTGCTGGAAAGGGTGTATAGCAGTGTGCAGAAGGTCTATCCAGAATTTGTAATGCTTTGAAACACGTCCCTGTCTCCCAGCACACTCCCAGCGGTGTCAGGCATAATCCCCCAGCTTGGCTCCGGCTTCCATCCCTGGTTGGGTTGTCTCCCTGCAGAGCGTCTTCCTCCTGCCTGTGCACTTCTCCCCTTGCTCACGGCTTAAGCAGGGGAATTCCACAGCGGCTCTGGGCTCCAGAGGCAGCAGCTTTGACTTTTATCGTTTTGTGCATTTCCCCCTTTTGTGAGTGTGTTTTATGTGTTTTTAATCATTAATAGATATTGTTCACCTTGTTTACTACACTATGGAGGTTGCGCTTGTCTTTTCCCTTTTGTTTTCCCATTAATGAAGGGAAATCTTACAAACTGATACATAGCAAAATTAAAGGAGTTTTAAACTTGTCCTTCTCTATCCAGAGCAATTTACCAAAAAAATGTTTTGTTGTCAATGCACTTTATTCAGGCCCTTAAACATCATACACACAACCAGATTTTCAGGAAATCCCATCAAGGAAAGGAAAGCGAAGACCGACGGCCCCACCAGCCGCCACTGAAGGGATGGCTCACCATCCAGCATCCGGCTCGGCCATCCAGCACTCCCCGGCTCCAGAAGGGGAGATCGGAGTCTGGGCAGGACAGAGTTAAGGAGGCTATCCTTCTCCCGTGGTGGTGGTGGCGGGGGGTGTTCCCCGAGTTAATGTCAATCTCGCACTGAGGGGCGGGCGGCGTTGGTTATTGAGCAGGTTTTCTTTTACCTTGGACCAAGCCTATTTTTTACACTTGGTGTAAAGTTAAAATATTTTTTTTTTGCTAGAAAATTGCTTAGATGGTGGGGCGGTGGCATTCTCCCCTAATTGACGGGCCGCGCCTGGTCCCAGCAGTACTGCTGGGAGCATGAAATTATATATATTAACCACTTAAGTATCGAGCCTCATTTTGAGATTTGGTGTTTACAAGTTACAATCATTTTTCTTGCTAGAAAATTACTTAAAACCCCCAAACATAATATATATATTTTTTAGACACCCTAGAGAATAAAATTGCAATACTTTATGTCACACTGTATTTGCGCAATTTTTTTGAAAAAATACACCTTTTTGAATACAAAAAAAAGAAATCAGTGAAGTTAGCACAATTTTTTTCTATATTGTGAAAGATAAGGTTATGCCGAGTAAATTGATACCCAACATGTCATGCTTCAAAATTTCACCCGCTTGTGGAATAGCGACAAACATTGACCCTTAAAAATCTCCATAGGCGACGTTTAGAAATGTTTACAGGTCACCAGTTTTGAATTACAGAGGAATTCTAGTGATAGAATTATTGCTCTTCCTCAGAATACCTTAGATGTGTGGTTTGAACACCATTTACATATGCGAGCGCGACTTACGTATGCGTTAAATTCTGCCCACGAGCACAGAGGGACGGGGCGCTTTACTTTTTTTCCCCTTATTTATTTTACTTTTTATTTTTTATTTTTAGACTGTCCCTTTAAAAAAAAAAAAAAAAAATTGGATCACTTTTATTCCTATTGCAAAAAATGTAAACATCCCTTGTAATAGAACAAAAGCATGACAGGACCTCTTTAATATGAGATCTAGGGTCAAAAAGACCTCAAATCTTACATTTACACTTAAAAGCAATAAAAAAAAATGTTTTTTTTTTTTCAATAAAAAAAAATGTCCCTTTAAGGCCGCTGGACTGAAAGCGACGTTTAACGTCGCTTCCCTCATCCAATGGCACAGGGTCGAGTGAGGACCATCATTTCTTCACTCGATTTCCTGTCCATCATGGGAAAGGATCATATCGTCTCTGCGCTACCGACGGCTCCGGTAAGCTGCAGAAATGACCGGGATGCAGTGTGGGGGGCACCAAAATCCGCCACGGAGACCTCTTTTACCTTAAAGTGGACCCCCCACCGTTGAAGAACATACCAGGGTTATGGCAGCTATCTGCTGCCATCACAGCAGTATTTAACGTCAAAGTAGGGACGTATATCCACGGTGGGTGGTCCGTAAGTGGTTAATGCATTCTATGCATTAAGGTAAAAAAAAACAACTTTCAGTTGCTGTTCCTCCCCCCTCCCAAATACTTACCTTTGTTTTGCATTAATCCAGCGCTCTGCCAATCTGCAGGCCTTCTCTCCCCCCTCCCCGCTCTAACAAGCTTAGCTGAGAGCAGCATAATGTCCATTTACACCCGCCGCTCCATAGAGGAGAATGGAGAGTTTGATCAGGCCCACCTGAAAAACTGACAGGCAGATCCGACCAGTCCACATGTGTGAAAGTGGCCTAAAAGTGGTAAAAGGTATAACAAACAGAACAATAAATCGTAATTATTTTTGCCACTAATTGAACAGTGAGATTAAACCATTGGCTGTCATCTTTCCAATAAATTATTTCCCCCTGAGTCTTTTGAATCTGAAACCACTTAACGTCTGATTTTATGGCCAAAGTAATTTTCACCTTTTCAGGGAGAGGGAGCAAATCAACTCATAATGGTTAGAGTGTATTAACGTAATTTACAAGCAGCAATCCACTACCTATAATTGTTTTCCAAAAAGGCAAAATATCCACACTTTACCCCATTTGAATTTTCACATACATCTTCCGAGCTTTTGTAATGGTCACCTGACCACACCAGCTCCAGAGTAAATGTGCTGGAACGGCCAGGGGGTGTGGTCCCATCTGCCACATTGGGCCAGTGATTGTGACTTGTGAGTCTATGTATGTGACCGCCAGCTGCTCATACTGTACTTCTGGTGGTTTCACAGTTTAAAGATATCATTGACAGGAAAGAGCAGGAAGAAGGACAAGGGACAGTAGAAGTGTAGGGCAACCACAAACATCAGATTAGGGCAGCACATTGTCTTAGTGCTTAGTGGTTGACACTTTTGCCTTAAAGCACTCCTGAAGGAGCCAAGCAGGGCCTTTGAATCCTGACCAGGACACTATTGGCATGGATTTTGCATGTTCTCCCTGTGCTTGTATAGGTTTCCTCCCACATTCCACAGACATACTGGTAGGTCAATTGTCTAAACAGAGTGTGCCCAAGATGGCTGCTTCACCTCCTAAAGGCTTTGAATCTCCAGATTAAAACCACAATGGAAATACAGATTCACAAAGTAACTGAATTTAGTATTTGCTAAGGCTTTCATACAGGAGCCTTTAGTTGTGTTTTTCTCTAAAAGAATATATATATATACAGACCAATGCAGATACAAGAAAAAATATTTTGCAATGAAAACTTTAACCGCTTGCTGACCAGTGCACGACTATATACATCAGCAAAATGGCACGGCTGCGCAAATGGGAGTACAGGTACGTCCCTTTAAGAAGCGGCATTGCGCGCGCCTTAAAGTGCTCCAAGTGCTCCGTGACCGTGCCCACGGGACCCGCGGACTCGGTGTCCGCCGGTGTACCGCGATCGTGTCACGGCGCGGCAGAACGAGGAGATGCCAATGTAAACAAGACAAGACAGAGATCTACTGCTCCCTGTCATCGGGAGCAGTGATCGCTGTCATGTCAGTGGTAGCCCATCCCCCCTACAGTTAGAATCACTCCCTAGGACACACTTAGCCCCTTGATCGCTCCCTAGTATTTAACCCCTTCTCTGCCAGTGTCATTTATACAGTAATCAGTGCATTTTTATAGCACTGATCGCTGTATAAATGAAAATGGTCCCAAAATAGTGTCAAAAGTGTCCGGTATGTCCGCTATAATGTAGCAGTCATGATAAAAATTGCAGATCGCCGCCATTACTAATAAAGAAAAAATTATAATAAAAATGCCATAAAACTATCCCCTATTTTGTAGACGCTATAACTTTTGCACAAACCAATCAATATACGCTTATTGTGAATTTTTTTCACCAAAAATATGTAGAAGAAAACATATATATCGGCCTAAACTGAGGAAACAATTTGTTTTTTATATATTTTTGGGGGATATTTATTATAGCAAAAAGTAAAAAAAAATATTTTATTTTTTTTCAAAATTGTCGCTCTTTTTTTGTTTATAGCGCAAACAATAAAAACCGTAGAGGTGATCAAATACCACCAAAAGAAAGCTCTATTTGTGGGAAAAAAAGGAAGTCAATTTTGTTTGGGTGCAACGTCGCACGACCGCGCAATTGTTAGTTAAAGCGAGGCAGTGCCGAATCGCAAAAAGTGCTCTGGTCAGGAAGGGGGTAAATTCTTCTGGGGCTGAAGTGGTTAAGCAGTCCAAGAGGATTGTTGTTCCTCCATACATATTTAATTGCAACAGGTAACTTCACATAAAACTGTTAAATACTTACTAGGTATCAGTTACTTGTATATGGAATACTATAGAATACGTTTCCCTTTGCTTAACAGTTTTCTCCTAAAATATATTTATAAGCAATATATTATACATTATGTATTATTTTCATTAAGTTATTGTCTTTATCTGAAGTGAGGATGTTCCTCTTGCTATACTGTATCCAAAGAAATAAAAAAAAAGTTTTTACAATCAATACACTTTATTCAGGTTCATAGGGTACTCAAGCATAGAAAAAGCTGATTAATTTTCAAATGTTAGCATCTCATCCCTCAATATGTATTGAAACAATTCTTTCACATTTGGCTTATTGCATGATCAGGTAAAAATCTGTGTCTATTTGGATCTGTCAGGTTGGTGTCCTCCATAAAAGTTCTCTCAAACGCAGATTTAATGACGCTCCAGAATTTTTGCTTGGAGTCTTGCCCAATAAAGACGTAGAGAAGAGGATTAACACAGCTGTTTGAATAAGCCAACAAAGATGATACATGTCTGCCTATATCAATTACAAGCCAGATATTATAATGCCATGTGTAGCTTCCGTATGAAGACATGATGAAAAATGTATAGTATGGAAACCAGCAAATAAAGAAGGAAATGATGACAGCAGCAATAACTTTGAAAGGTTTGGTAGAATTTGCTCTGCGGTTTCTTCGAATACGCAGAAAGATGACAGTGTAACTGAAGATAATGATGGTAAAAGGAATAACAAACAGAACAATAAATCTTATTATAATTTGTACATTGTGTATTAACCAATCTTCCAAACAAGCCACAAATGTATCATCTGCATCATATATGTATGTGTTTGTAAAGTAAGATACATTGAGTAGAAGAGATACAATCCAAAGTGCAAGAACGACTTTGACAGCCAGTCTCACGGTGCGATGGTTCCGACACCAAACAGGGAAGACTACGGAGATGCAGCGATCAATGCTGATGACGGTGAGTTGTAGGACACTGGCAGACAGATTCAGATATAATGCAAAACGGCTAAGCTTGCACATGAAGGTTCCAAATGGCCAGTGACCGTCAAGTGCAATGTAAGTGACAGTTAAGGGTAGGAAAAGGCAGAAGGTAAAATCAGCAAAAGCTAAACTTAAGAACCAAACAGAGTTGACCGTCTTTTTCATTTTGAAGGCAACAAACCAGATGACCAGACCATTTCCAGTTATTCCCAGCAAAAATATCCCAGATAAAACCACCATGTATGAAACATCAAGTATTTTAAACACTGTCATATGGAAGCCTCCATTTGTGTAGGTTTCCTCGGTGGTGTTGGTCTCCATACTTCCAGACATGTCAGGGGTCAGATATCAAGTTTTGATGCTCTGCAAAATCAAAACATGTTAATGTGATTTAATCAATGTGTAAGAAAGGTACACTGTGACCTCTGAAGAAACATCCTGACCAAGCAAACTGGGAGGCAAACTTATTTTTATAAAAAAAAATGTTGAACAATTTTTTTTTTTACTACAGAACTAAAAATGCTTTGCACAAAATCAACAAAATAATAAAGGCATAGTTACGTCTTTATTGATTTATTATCAAGAACAATTCAAAAGCTAAATAATCCCACCATAATTCCTAAATACATGCTAAAATCCCAAATACAAAAATGGCAACAACTCAATTCACAGAAAATACATTATGTCCAACATAAAAATGTATCACTCTTGTTATGTCAAACAAGTTAGTAAAAACACGTAATAAGCAAATAGTAGGCAATGGTAATGAATTATGGCAAGTGACTGCATAGAACTCAACATCATAATTATTCAAAATAAATTGTATATCATTCTAAGCCATCCAATGCACTACAATATAAAGAGTATGGAAGGTGTTTTTCTCTATAGAAATCTTTCTACAGCTGTAGACCTGTAGTAACATATTGCTGCATTAAAATGCTATTATAGATGGCACACAGAATTCCACAGAAACAGAAACTTTAAATATATATTCCCCAATGGATGTATTAAAAAGTCCAAGACACTTGCCACCCCACCACAGCAAAGTCATTTTGGTGCAACTGGCATAGTCATGCTTCACTGGTCACTACTTACTAGATATCAGTTACCAACCTAATGGAATGCTATAGAAAACATTCCCTTTGCTCGACAGATTTCCACAATATTTTTTGTCAAAAATCGTTATGAACCCTTCTGTATTCTTCCTATGGTATTATTGTGCTTACCTGACGTCAGAGTGTTTCTGGTACAAGTTTTCTGTGTGTTTAGCTCTTGCACAGCTCAGCAATGTGTGTCCGTATGTTATTACTCTCTTTGGGTCTAAGACTTGGCTATGGCATTATCTGACAATAACAAAAGTGTTTTGGATAAGAGATCTAATCTGAGCATCTGAAAGAAAACTGAGCTTATGTATGATAAGGTTTAGATAAAAAAAAAAAAAAAAATATTTCCTATTACTCATATGACTTTATTTTCAGTGTTACAGAGCCCCATACTGTGTAAAGAAACAATATGCTGGGAAAAGGGCATTGAGGGAAGCTTAGCATTGTTCATCACCCCAGACATAGATTATGTTCTGCTCACACATATTAGCTTTGTCTCACCAATGTACTAGGGGGTGATGTTTCATTTTTTTTTGCTTTTTTTTCCCAGATAGGGTGTCCTGGATGGATCTGGTATTGTGGAGGGCCGTGGTTTCCAATCCTTGGTAGGGCTGGACCATAATTTTTGCGCTTGACTCACTCCCCCTACATGGAAGAAAGGAAGAGACCCCTGGAAGTCGCACATCGATGGTGTCCTACAGAGATGAATGGAGTGGCAACCTCAGCTTGGAGTCCAGGCTGAGGTTGCCACTCCATTCATCTCCGTAGGACACCATAGATGTGCGACTTCCAGGGGTCTCTCCCCTTCTTCCTTGAACTTTCGCAGGAGCCAGGACGGGCTCCATCCCCTTTCAGCACTCTAACAGCAGCTGCAGATGCACTACTTACATACCCCCTCCTTATTGAGTCTGAGCGGCACACATACATTTTCCAGGTACCTTCCCCTACACGATGGGGGATCAGCGCACTCAATTGTACGTCATCTCCAGAGGTTGCCGTTTATGTGATTGCGGGCCACAGCTGGCCCCGCTATTTCTACACATGAGCGACCCAGAAAGAGAGAGAGAACCAGAACGAGGCTTGGAATGTGGAAGCTGCCAGTGAAATCAAGGCTTGGATTGTGAAGGCTGCCAGTGAGATCGAGGCTTGGAACTCAAGAGCAGGAAGTGGTGTTTAGAGAGGACCCCTGAATTGGAGCAGAGTTTAAGAGAGGTCTGTTAGGATGGAAACCATACAGGAGAGGAGCCTCCAGTGTCTTCAACCACAGCCATGTCACTTCCAAACAAAGAGGAAAGGAGAGGAGATTGCCACTGAGGATTGTATAGATGCTTGACTAGACCCATTGAGGTCTTTCTTAGAAGTGAGATGCTGGGCACACTGTGTGTGGATTGAAAAGAGAAAAAAGAAGGGGTGTGTGTGAGCACATCACTTTGAATCTCTGCACTGGGCCACTTTACCATACCCTTTTTTTGCACATTTTGCATCTGAAGAGACTATTTATTTAAGAACACTTTTTTTGCACTAGACTGTTTTTTATGGAATATTGATTCATCATTGCACCTTTGATGGTTATTTTCACAGTTGCATAACGTTTCACTGAAGTTTTGCACACTTATTCATATTTTTACTGTTATGATATTTCTATGATATTTTTATTGCATCTTTAGTGATTATTTATTGCAATATTGCACAGATTATTCATTATTTAGAGTGTATTTATATAGCGCTGCTCCATCATATACATTTTAACCTTGAAACACATCTACCCATGTCCTGCCAACACCATTAGCTTGCGTGGCGGGTGTGGGGGAGGAGTCCTGCCTTGGGCAGCCATTTCTACTAGATATATATATGGGGGATTGTTGGACAAGAGGGCTGTAATAGCCTTTTTTTGGGGGCCGCACAGCCATACTGACATGGGAACCGGCACTTAAAGAAAGTACTGTACTGTATGTAATTCTTGGGCTAGAGATGATATTATAGAGGATATATGGGCTATTGGTACCCCATTTGGGATGATTATTCACATCCTATATGGATGTTAAAGGTTTTAAACTGTTTTTATGTTTGATGAATACATTTTGGATATTTTTATACGTTAAATTCTAGTGCTTCTTTCCTTTATTTTGGTGTTATGAGTGTCAGCCGTAAAGTCCCTTTTTTCACTACCCTAATAGAGTTGTTGTATCTTTGTCTCACCATAAAGGGTAGGTTGTGAAAAAGTTTGTTGTTGCTTACAGTGGGATTCTTAGAACATTAAATAACAGTTAAGCTTCTCATACATTTCAAATCTGATCTAGCTCTACTGCTATTGAAGGAGATGAAACTGTGGAGGCACAAAGGGTTGAGTAAGTCCTAAAGCTGAATCTTAAGCAAATAATTAAACCAATAACTTAAAGTTGTATATGGGAATAATTCTACCTGTCAAAAGATATTAGATTCTGTTCAACTAGTTATGTGATCAAGCTACCACTACCAAACAGCATAGCTAGGTCTTAAATTCCCAGTATCATCTCTACAGACTAAGCCGCAGTAGAGTAATGGGACCTGGTCTAAGACCCATCCCAGGCCGTGATTAGGCAATCACACTAATTAATGGATCTAAAGTGGTTCTAAAATCAACAGGTTTTTGCCTTAATGCATGCATTAAGGTGAAAAAAAAAACTGTTCAGTTGCTGTACATTCCCCGCCTCCAAATACTTACCTGTGTCCTGTATTGATCCAGGCCTATGTCAATCTGCAGGCCTTCTCTCCCCTCTCCTCACTTTCACAAACTTTGCTGATAGCAGCGGGAAACGTGTGAGGCTTCCTATGGTGGCACACATAGAAGAGGATGAGCCTAGAGTGCCAGCAGAGGACCCCAGAAGAGGATACATACCAATACCCAGGGCTGTTTTTAATATTGATAGGGCCCTGGGCAAACATTTTCTTGCCCCCCCCTACATTCGGAGACATACAAAAAAATAGCAGGTCGGCTCAAAATCAGTTTTCTGCAGCAGATCACGCAGCAATTGAAATTGGTTGCCAGAGATTACAGCCTATCCTTACTGCTCACTGGTTGCGAGAGATTACAGCAGATCACTACTGTTCACTGATTGGTTGCTACAGGTTGCTGCACACTTTTACTGCTCACTGATTGGGTTGCTAGAGGTTACTACACACCATTACCACTCACTGATTGGGTTGCTAGAGGTTACTGCACAGTGCACACCCTTACCGCTCACTGATTGGGTTGCTAGAGGTTACTGCACACCATTACCATTCACTGATTGGGTTGCTAGAGGTTACTGCACACCATTACCGCTCACTGATTGGATTGCTAGAAATTACTGCACACATTACTGCTCGCTGATTGGGTTGCTAGACGTTACTGCACATCATCACTGCTCGCTGACTGGGTTGCTGAAGATTACTGCACTTCATCACCGCTCACTAATTGGGTTGCTAGAGGTTACTACACACCATCGAAAGAGATTCCTGGTTTGTGGGTACTTTCACAGGGTGACACTGTGGGTACACAGGTAGCAGTGTGCCAACATCCCAGTAATGGGCATATGAAAACTAAAAACTAAAAAAGTGGACTTTAAAGGCACACAGGTAAACCAACTAAAGGTAGTAAATTGTTTTAATGTTGTATAAAAATTGTTGATGAAGTTATTACATATAAATACATATACAATTCCTAAAGCTGATATTGTGAACCCCCCACATAAACTCTGACACCACTTTAAAAAGTAGAAAGGTACAATAATACATCCACAAGAGCAGTAACTGAGATTCCTGTAGTGAAGTCCAAATGGGGATGTAAGTGAGGAGCAGGGATGAGCCGAACACCCCCCTGTTCGGTTCGCACCAGAACATGCGAACAGGCAAAAAATTTGTTCGAACACATGAACACCGTTAAAGTCTATGGGACACGAACATGAATAATCAAAAGTGCTCATTTTAAAGGCTTATAGGCAAGTTATTGTCATAAAAAGTATTTGGGGACCTGCGTCCTGCCCCAGGGGACATGGATCAATGCAAAAAAGTTTTAAAAACGGCCGTTTTTTCGGGAGCAGTGATTTTAATAATGCTTAAAGTGAAACAATAAAAGTGTAATATTCCCTTAAATTTTGTACCTGGGGGTGTCTATAGTATGCCTGTAAAGGGGCGCATGTTTCCCGTGTTTAGAACAGTCTGACTGCAAAATGACATTTCAAAGGAAAAAAAGTCGTTCAAAACTACTCACGGCTATTAACTAATTGCCGGTCCGACAATACACATAAAAGTCATTGCTAAAAACGGCATGGGAATTCCCCACAGGGGAACCCCAAACCAAAATGTTTAAAAAAATGGCGTGGGGGTCCCCCTAAATTCCATACCAGGCCCTTCAGGTCTGGTATGGATTTTAAGGGGAACCCTGTGCCAAAATTTTTTTTAAAAAATGGCGTGGGGTCCCCCCAAAAATCCATACCAGACCCTTATCTGAGCACGCAACCTGGCAGGCTGCAGGAAAAAGGGGGGCGAGAGAGCGGCCCCCCTCCTGAACCGTACCAGGCCACATGCCCTCAACATTGGGAGGGTGCTTTGGGGTAGCCCCCCCAAAGCACCTTGTCCCCATGTTGATGGGGACAAGGGCCTCATCCCCACAACCCTTGCCCGGTGGTTGTGGGGGTCTGCGGGCGGGGGGCTTATCGGAAGCTGGAAGACCCCTTTAACAAGGGGACCCCCAGATCCCGGCCCCCCCTGTGTGAAATGGTAAGGGGGTACAAAAGTACCCCTACCATTTCACAAAAAAGTGTCAAAAAATGTTAAAAATAACAAGAGATTTTGACAGTTTTGACAATTCCTTTATTTAAATGCTTATTCTTTCTTCTATCTTCTATCTTCCTTCGGTTTCTTCCTCCATCTTCTTCTTCTTCTGGTTCTTCTGGTTCTTCCTCCGGTGTTCTCTTCAGGCATCTTCCTCCGCTGCATCTTCTTCCCTTCTTCTTCTCCGGCCACTCCGCATCCATGATGGGAGGCTCCCGCTATGTGACGCTTCTCATCTTCTGACGGTTCTTAAATAATGGAGGGCGGGGCCACCCAGTGCCCCCGCCCCCTCTGATGCACGGGGACTTGACGGGGACTTCCCTGTGGCATTCCCCGTGACATCAGAGGAGGGCGGGGTCACCCATTACGTAAGGAGACGAGAAGCGTCACACAGCGGGAGCCTCCCATCATGGATGCGGAGCGGCCCGAGAAGAAGAAGGGAAGAAGAAGCCGCGGATCAAGATGCTGGACGAGAACACCGGAGGAAGAACCAGAAGAACGAGAAGAAGAAGAAGATGGAGGAAGAAACCGAAGAAAGATAGAAGATAGAAGAAAGACGATCCCCACAACCACCGGGCAAGGGTTGTGGGGATGAGGCCCTTGTCCCCATCAACATGCTACCCCAAAGCACCCTCCCAATGTTGAGGGCATGTGGCCTGGTACGGTTCAGGAGGGGGGCCGCTCTCTCGTCCCCCCCTTTTCCTGCGGCCTGCCAGGTTGCATGCTCAGATAAGGGTCTGGTATGGATTTTTGGGGGGACCCCACGCCATTTTTTTAAAAAATTTTGGCCGGGGATCTCCTTAATATCCATACCAGACCTGAAGGGCCTGGTATGGAATTTAGGGGGACCGCCCAAGCCATTTTTTTTTTAATTTTGGTTCGGGGTTCCCCTGTGGGGAATTCCCATGCCGTTTTTATCAATGACTTTTATGTGTATTGTCGGACCGGCAATTAGTTAATAGCCGTGAGTAGTCTTGAATGACTTTTTTCCTTTGAAATGTCATTTTGCTGTCAGACTGTTCTAAACAAGGGAAACATGCGCCCCTTTACAGGCATACTATAGACACCCCCCAGGTACGAAATTTAAAGGAATATTACACTTTTATTGTTTCACTTTAAGCATTATTAAAATCACTGCTCCCAAAAAACGTCCGTTTTTAAAACTTTTTCTTGCATTGATCCATGTCCCCTGGGGCAGGACGCAGGTCTCCAAACACTTTTTATGAAAATACCATGCATATAAGCCTTTAAAATTAGCACTTTTGATTTCTCCCATAGACTTTTAAAGGGTGTTCCGCGGCTTTCGAATTTGTCGCAAAAACCCCAAATTGTTCGCTGTTCGGCAAACTGGCAAACAGCCGATGTTCGAGTCGAACATGAGTTTGGCTCGAACTCGAAGCTCATCCCTAGTGAGAAGTACTGTGGGTCAGGATGTGGATCCGGGCACAAAGTTTAATTAAACACTCGACATGTTGAGGGTACAGGGACACTTCTTCAGGAGCATACAAATCTATTTATGTAGAAAAACAGCAAATGAATATACAGTATTGTTAACATAATAGAAAATCGCTTTAATAATGAAACCATAATACAAAGAAAATTCATTTTCTGCTCTGACGAGGTCAATTGACGAACGAGGAACCTCCGCAAAGTGGGTTGGCCACGTGGAGGCAAGTAGCAAAGCCACCCAGCTGGGACATATAGTTGTAGAATAAAGTAATAATTTATTTACAATGGGTAGGAATTTTATTATCACAAAAGAGGACCCGAAGTTTATAAGCTAAGCTAGTCTGGCACTAGTTGGATATATATACCAAATTAAGCAGGTTTGTTAGACCATAAAATAAATTAAGTATAAATCTTAAACGCAATCAGTTATGTTCCACAAATAAGATAATTAATTTAGGTATAAGTAACATTGAGTTGGTTTAAAAGAGAGAGAGACCATTGGGTCTCAAGAGGGAGATATACAGTGGGGACGGAGAGTATTCAGACCCCCTTTAATTTTTCACTCTTTGATATATTGCAGCCATTTGCTAAAACCATTTAAGATCATTTTTTTCCTCATGAAAGTACACACAACACCCCATATTGAAATAAAAACACAGAATTGTTGATATTTTTACAGATTTATTAAAAAAGAAAAACTGAAATATCACATGGTCCTAAGTATTCAGACCCTTCGCTCAGTATTAGTAGAAGCACCCTTTTGATCTAATACAGAAAGATGCAACAAGTTTTTCACAACTGGATTTGGGGATCCTCTGCCATTCCTCCTTGCAGATCCTCTCCAGTTCTGTCAGGTTGGATGGTAAACGTTGGTGGACAGCTATTTTTAGGTCTCTCCAGAGATGCTCAATTGGGTTTAAGTCAAGGCTCTGGCTGGGCCATTCAAGAACAGTCATGGAGTTGTTGTGAAGCCACTCCTTCGTTATTTTAGTTGTGTGCTTAGGGTCATTGTCTTGTTGGAAGGTAAACTTTCGGCCCAGTCTGAGGTCCTGAGCACTCTGGAGAAGGTTTTTATCCAGGATATCCCTGTACTTTTTTGCATTCATCTTTCCCTTGAATGCAACCAGTCGTCCTGTCCCTGCAGATTAAAAACACCCCCACAGCATGATGCTGCCACCACCATGCTTCACTGTTGGGACTGTATTGGACAGATGATAAGCAGTGCCTGGTTTTATCCACACATACAGCTTAGAATTAAGGCCAAAAAGTTCTAACTTGGTCTCATCAGACCATAGAATCTTATTTCTCACCATCTTGGAGTCCTTCGGGTATTTTTTAGCAAACTCCATACGGGCTTTCATGTGTCTTGCACTGAGGAGAGGCTTCCGTCGAGCCACTCTGCCCGAAGGTTCTTCTTTACCTATCTCACCAAGGCTCTTCTCCCCCGATAGCTCAGTTTGGCTGGACGGCCAGCTCTAGGAAGGGTTCTGGTCATCCCAAATGTCTTCCATTTAAGGATTATGGAGGCCACTGTGCTCTTAGGAACCTTATGTGCAGCAGAATTTTTTTTTATAACCTTGGCCAGATCTATGCCTTGCCACAATTCTGTCTCTGAGCTCTTCAGGCAGTTCCTTTGACCTCATGATTCTCATTTGCTCTGACATGCACTGTGAGCTGTAAGGTCTTATATAGACAGGTGTGTGGCTTTCCTAATCAAGTCCAATCAGTATAATCAAACACAGCTGGACTCAAATGAAGGTGTAGAACCATATCAAGGATGATCAGAAGAAATGGACAGCACCTGAGTTAAATATGAGTGTCACAGCAAAGGGTCTGAATACTTAGGACCATGTAATATTTCAGTTTTTCTTTTTTAATAAATCTGCAAAAATGTCAACAATTCTGTGTTTTTCTGTCAATATGGGGTGCTGTGTGTACATTAATGAGGAAAAAAATAAACTTAAATGATTTTAGCAAATGGCTGCAATATAACAAAGAGTGAACAATTTAAAGGGGTCTGAATACTTTCTGTCCCCACTGTAAATAGAAAGATGTAAACCGGTTCTTCAGTGGTGTTTGTTGGTATATAAGTGCTGACCAGACTGCACAAAGACAGGTGGTTATTTATATTTGAATTTAAAGATTGTTATAATGCTAAAGTAAGAGCAAGAATAAAAATAAAGGGCAACAGGGCTTACCGTGTAAACGTCAAACACAGGGAGAATATAATGTGGTGTATTGCTGGTAAGCAACATTCGCACAGATATATCCAAGGAGAAGTAAAACACTAACACAGACCTAAGGGAGCACACATGCTGCTAAAAACAGCCAGCATTAATGTGGTTAGTAAGTCTGTTTAAAACATTGTAGGGAAACAGTACTGGAGGTTTGTTTTTATACCTTCTAAGAGTTCAACTTTGATTTTATTTTTCTACAATTGTTAGTTATAGTTTGATGCAGAAAAAAGATCTTAGGGATTTTTGTATAATTTTCCAAAAATCTTTGCCTTATGGCTAAAATGAGCTCAAATAGTCAATTTAATCTATCTATAGTCACATTTGCTTTAGTTTTGGGTGAAGTGTGAAAGTATTGGAACTCCTGCGAAGTTTTTATTGCTGTTTGGGTCTTGTTACGGAGGGCCAACTTGTTTGTCCTGGTGACCATTGTCCATGAGAGGAAATCCAAAATGTTATGGTTCTTATTGGAAGAGAATGTGAGAGGAAATCTTCATGTGAAGAGTAGACTCCTATTCTGATGACGACTGTGTGAGAAAGAATTTCTCCTCGCTTTGGATATATATTTCCTCTCCTTATCCTGTTAGTGAAGGGACATTTTTAAAACTGATACAGAACAAGATGACAAGGGTTTTACCCATCCCCTGCTCTACCCAGAGCAATTTAACAAAAATGTTTCTTTGTCAATGCACTTTATTCAGGCCATTAGAGTACTCAACCACCTTTATTTTTAAACATAAAGCACATTCATTTGCAATGACTAAATACAATGCCTTGAAAAAATATACAAATTCTTTGAAATTTTTCATATTTTGTCATGTTCCAACCAAAATCGTAAATTAATTTTATTAGGATTTTATGTGGGGCAGATGTGCAGGTGAAAGAGATAAGAAGGGGGTTCAGCAGTGGGACAGAAGAGTAGGGGGGTACAGTGAGGGGCCAGATGAGCAGGGGGTTACAGAGATGGGGCAGGAGAGCAGGGGGTACAGAAGTGAGACAGATGTGCAGGAGCTACATTGGTGTGGCAGATAGATGAGAAATCAGGTTACAGAGGTGGGGCAGATGAGCAGATGGGTTCAGTGTTAGGACAGATGAGAAAGTGATTTAGTAGTGAGACAGAAGAGCATGGGAATATGGCGGTGGAGCAGATGTGTAGGGAGGTACAGTGGTGGGGCAGATGAGAAAAGGGATACATTGATGGGGCAGATGAGCAGGGGGTACAGTGGTGAGGCAGATGTGCAGGAGGTACAGTGGTGGGAGGGATGAGTAGGGGGTTCAGCGGTGGGACAGAAAAGCAGGGGGGTACAGTGGTGAGACAGATGAGCAGGATGGTTCAGTGTTGGGCCAGATGAGAGTGGGGGTTCAGTGTCGGGGCAGAGGAGAAAGAGGAGAAAGGAGGTACTTTGTTGGGACAGATGAGCAGGGGGTTACAGCGGTGGGACAGAAAAGCAGGGGTTTACAGTGGTGAGACAGATGAGCAGGATGGTTCAGTGTTGGGCCAGATGAGAGTGGGGGTTCAGTGTCGGGGCAGAGGAGAAAGAGGAGAAAGGAGGTACTTTGTTGGGACAGATGAGCAGGGGGTTACAGCGGTGGGGCAGAGGAGCAGGGGGTACAGAGATGGGGCAGATGTGCAGAGGGGTGCAGAGGAGAAAGGAGGTACATTGGTGAAACCCATGAGCAGGGGGGTTACAGTGGTGGGGCAGAAGAGCAGGGGGAACAGAGGTGAGACAGATCTGCAGGAGGTACAGTCGCGGGGTAGATGAGAAAGGGGGTTACAGTGGTGGGGCAGATGAGCAGATAAGTTCAGTGTTAGAACAGGTGAGAATATGGTTCAGTGGTGGATCAGATGTGCATGGAGGTACAGTGGTGGATCAGATGTGCATGGAGGTACAGTGGTGGGGCAGATAAGAAAGGGGAACATTGGTGGGGCAGATTAGCAGGGGGGTAGATGTGCAGGGTAGTACAGTGGTGGGACAGATGAGCAGGGGGGTACAGCGGTGGGGCAGTTGTGCAGGGAGTAGCAGTGGTGGGGCAGATGAGAAAGGGGGTACATTGGTGGGGCAGATGAGCAGGGTTGTACAGTGGTGGGGCAGATGTATAGAGGGTTACAGTGATGGGGCAGATGAGCAGGGGGGTACTGTGGTGGGGCAGATGAGCAGGGGGGTACACTGGTGGGGCAGATGAGCAGGGTAGTACAGTGGTTGGGCAGATGTGTAGGGGGGACAGTGATCTGAGGTGTGAAGGTGCATGAATTGGGGCTGATCTGAGATGTGAGAGTGCAGGATGGTAATTTCTTACTACTAAAGTACGGTAGTTTATAGCATTTACTTTATAAAAAAAACTTTTCGTGATTGAGAGTGTGAAGCTGACATTATTTTTGTTATAAAATCTGCATTATTATATTTGTAGCAATTGTCCATAACTGCCTTAAACTGGGTTTATATACCTTGTAGGAGTTGAACTTTTATTTTTTTTTTCTGAACTTGTTAGTTAGGACTTGATGCATAGAAATGAACCTAGGTATTTATTGTATCATTTTTGAAAAATCTTTTCCATGTGGCTAAGATGAGCTCAAATAGTCACCCTAATGTATCTATAGTCACATTTTCTTTAGTTTTGGGTGAATTGTGAAAGTATTAGAACTCCTATGAGGTTTTTATTGCTGTTTGGGTCTTGCTAGGGAGGGCCAAATTGTTTGTCCTGGTGACCATTGTCCCTGAGACAGAACATGAGGGGAAATCCAAAATGTTATGGAAGAGAAGGTGAGAGGAAATCTTCTGCTGAAGACACCTGCTTTGATGACTTTCACCTCACGTTGGATATATATTTCCTCTCACTTCCTGGCAGTGAAGGAAAATCTTCCAAGCTAATTCAGAACAAGATGACAAGGCTTTTGTTGTCAATGCACTTTACTCAGACCCTTAGAATACTCAACCACTGATATTTTTATACATAAAGCACATTCATTTCCAAAGACTTAATAACTACTGGAACCAGGGCTTTTTTTCTCAGAGAAAAGGTGCAGGAACTCAACCATGCCCACCACAAACACATACCTGCCAAATGGCATCAAATAGTAGCTCTTCCCTCTGCATACAACCCCCTCCCTCCACTACCCTCACCCCCCCCCCTCCTTAAAAGCTCCACCATCTGTCATACCTTTGTTGCAATATTAAGCTGAAACACTTATCCAGCTGTAGTACCTCCCAGCATACTATACTACAGTCACTTGCAAAGGAAATCATGCAGTAGGAGCATCAACAACTGGTCACCAGGGAAAAAATGGAGACCACAGAGGGTGCAGCCTACCAGGCACCCTCTCCTGCCCATGACTGCACTGAATCCTGGGTACCTGTTCTGTATCTCCCTTGTCCCTGTATGGCACTCAGTGGGATCTGCGCAGGATATCTGACCTGTGGGAGCTACTGGGAGATAAGCTATCACTTCTAAATTCAGAAGCTGGAGTTCAGTGTTACCAAGTGATAGTGATGAGCAGGGAGCAGAAGATCTGAGCCAGAGGTGGTGGAACTGAGTTCCCCCTAGTTCCTGCTGAAAAAAAGCCCTGCCTGGAACAACTCTATCACATTCGGCTTATTGCATGATCATGTAAAAATCTGTGTCTCTTTGGATCTGTCAAGTTGGTGTCCTCAATGAAAGTACTCTCAAATGAAGATTTAACTATTTAACCACTTAAGGACAGGAAGGATTTACCCTCTTAATGACCAGGCTATTTTTGCGATACGGCACTGCGTCGCTTTAACTGGCAATTGCGCGGTCATGCGACACTGTACCCAAACAAAATCAATGTCCTTTTTTTCACACAAATAGAGCTTTTTTTTGGTGGTATTTGATCACCTCTGCGGTTTTTATTTTTTGCGCAATAAACAAAATAAGAGTGACAATTTTGAAAAAAAAACAATATTTTTAACTTTTTGCTATAATAAATATCCCCAAAAAATATATAAAAAAACAAATTTCTTTCTCAGTTTTGGCCAGTATGTACTCTTCTACAAATTTTTGGTAAAAAAATTGCAATAAGCGTATATTGATTGGTTTGCGCAAAAGTTATAGTGTCTACAAAATTGGGCATAGATTTATGCCATTTGTATTATTTATTTATTTTGTACTAGTAATGGTGGCGATCTGTGATTTTTAGCGGGACTGCAACATGTTGGCAGACAGATCGGTCACTTTTGACACTTTTTTGGGACCAGTGACATTTATACAGCGATCAGTGCTATAAAAATGCACTGATTACTGTAAAAATGTCACTGGGAGAGAAGGGGTTAACACTAGGGGGCGATCAAGGGGTTAAATGTGTTCCCTGGGGGGGTGTTTCTAACTGTATGGGGGATGGGCTGACTGGAGGAGGAGAGAGATCGCTGTTCCTAATCACTAGGAACAGACGATCACTCTCAGCTCCCCTGTCAGAACAGGGAATTGGCGTGTCTATAAAGGCAAATCCCCGTTCTGCCTCTGTGTGGAGTGATCGCGGGTGGCCGGCGAACATCGCACCCACCAGCCACGCGCACAGGCTCCAGGCCCTCCGGCGGCGCACACGCGCCTGCTATATCTGTTACACGAAGCAACGTACAATGGCAGCGATTTGCATAATAGAGCCAACCCGCTGCAGTACAACTGCGGCGGCTGGTCTTTGAGTAGTTAAAGACTGCCCACTGCAGATGTACGGTGGCAGGTTGGCTCTATTGCGCAAAATGACGTACCTGTACGTCATTTTGTGCAATGGATAGCAGGGGAGACAGCCAATCAGCGTAAACAAGGCAGGTTGTCGTTCTGATAGGGAAGTACACTGTGATCTTGTGGTCCTGCTAAGCAGGAACACGGATCTCTGTGTTCTCCCAGACAGTCCATCCCCCACACAGTTAGAAATCACCCCCCCAGGGACACACTTAACCCTTTGATCACCACTGATGTTAACCCCTTCCCTGCCAGTGTCATTAGTACAGTAACAGAGCATATTTTTAGCACTGATCACTGTAATAATGTCACTGGTTCTCAAAAAAGTGTCAAAAATGTCCGTTAGGTATCCGATTTTGTCGCAGTCCCACTAAAAATCACTGATCGCTGCCATTACTACTAAAAAATAAATAAATAAAATGCCATAAAAATATCCCATAGTTTGTAGACGCGATAACTTTTGCGCAAACCAATCAATACACGCTTATGGAGATTTTTTTTTTTTACCAAAAACATGTAACAGAATACACATTGGCCTAAATTAATGATGAAATTTGATTTTTAAAACATTTATTATTGGATATGGATTTTATAGCAGAAAGTAAAAAACTGTTTTTTTTTTTCAAAATTGTCGGCCTTTTTTTGTTTAAAGCGCAAATAATAAAAACTGCAGAGATGATCAAATACCACCAAAAGAAAACTCTATTTGTGGGGAAAAAAGGACAGCAATTTTATTTGGGTACAACGTCGCACGACCGCACAATTGTCAGTCAAAATAACGCAGTGCTGTATCGCAAAAACTGGCCTGGTCATGAAGGGGGTAAAACCTTCTGGGGCTGAAGTGGTTAATGGCACTCCAGAAATTTTCCTTGAAGTCTTGGCCAATGAAGACTTAGAGAAGAGGGTCGATACAGCTGTTTCAATAAGCTAGCAAGGTTGATATACATTCACCTATAAAACTCACAAGCCTGAAATAATATTGTAATGTGTACATGATAGAAGGAAAATTGAAAGGAAACCAACAAATAAAGAAGAAAATGATGACAGCAGTATTAACTTTGAAAGCTTTGGTAGATGTTCCTCTGCAAATTCTTCCAATATGCAAAAAGATGTGTAACAGAAGATAAGGCCCCTATCGCATTGGGCGGACTATGCCAGCAGACCCTTTGCTCAGGGCGGGATCTGTCCACTGATACCTACTGAACAGGCAGATGGTTGGTCCGTGTCCACTCTGCTTATGCAGAGAAGACGCAGACACAGCCTGCTGTCCTCTATGGGTGATTGGATGTAAGCGGACCACCTGTCTGTTTACATCCCTCTACCATCCAATCTGTTATATGGAAGGAGAACGGATCCCCATCCATCTGTTTTTAGTGGATCGGATTGGATTTAGGCAAGTTCAAATGGACATGTGTCTCCATAGAGCAGAATGGAGGGTCTGCCTGAAAAACTGACGATATGTGTTGAAACAACTCTATCACATTTGGCTTATTGCATGATCAGTTAAAAAACGGTGTCTATTTGGATTTGGATTTCGATCAGTCAGGTTGGTATCCTCGATAAAAGTTCTCTCAAATGCTGATTTAATGGAGCTCCAGAATTTTTGCTTGAAGTCTTGGCCAATGAAGACGTAGAGAAGAGGGTTAACACAGCTGTTTGAATAAGCCAACAAAGATGTTACAAGTCTGCTTATTTCAGTTACAAACCAGTAATTATAATGCCATGTGTAGCTTCCGTATGAATCCATGATAGAAAATACATGGTGAGGAAACCAGCAAATAAAGAAGGAAATGATGACGGCAGCAATCACTTTGAAAGGTTTGGTAGATGTTGCTCTTCGGTTTCTTCGAATACGCAAAAACATCACAGTGTAACAGAAGATAATGATAGTGAAAGCAATAACAAACAGAACAATAAATCTTATTATAATTTGTACATCGTGCATTAACCAATCTTTGAAACAATACACAAATTTATCATCTGCATCATATATGTGTGTATTTGTAAAGTAAGATACATTGAGTAGAAGAGATACAATCCAAAGTGCAAGAACAACTTTCACAGCCAGTCTCACGGTGCGATGGTTCCGACACCAAACAGGGAAGACTACGGAGATGCAGCGATCAATGCTGATGACGGTGAGTTGTAGGACACTGGCAGACAGATTGAGATATAATGCAAAAAAGTGAAGCTTGCACATGAAGGTTCCAAATGGCCAGTGAAAGTCAAGGGCAATGTAAGTGACAGTTAAGGGTAGGAAAAGGCTGAAGGTAAAATCGGCAAAAGCTAAACTTAGGAACCAAACAGAGTTGACCGTCTCCTTCATCCTGAAGACAACAAACCAGATGACCAGACCATTTCCAGTTATTCCCAGCAAAATTATCCCAGATAAAACCACCATGGATGAAACATTAAGTATTGTCATAAAGTCTTCATTTGCATTTGTTTCCTCAGTAGTGTTGATCTCCATACTTCCAGACATGTCAGGAGTCAGATATCACGTTTTGAAGCTCTGCAAAATCAAAACCAATAGATGTAAATAGGATTTTGGCAAAATGTAGCAAAGGTACACTGAGACCTTTGAAGAAACATCCTGACCAAGCAAACTGGGAGGCATATTTATTTTTATAATTTTATGAACATTTTTCTTTGTTTCAATAAAGAACTTTGGGGTTCATTTGCTAAAACTGGAGAGAGCAAAATCTGGTGCAGCTGTGCATGGTAGCCAATCAGTTTCCAACTTCAGCTGGTTCAATTAACTACTTAAGGACCGCCCACCGCAGTTGTACATTGGCTTTTTGAAGTGGAATACCGTTGTTATGGCAGCAGCTAGCTATCCTCTTCAACAGCGGGCAGTCTGCTTTCAGATTAAAGTGGTCTCAGCAGCGGATTCGCCGCAAGATCACTTTTATCGAGGAGGGATAGGGCCCCCCTCCTGCTGCGCTCCGGTGGTCTTACCGGAGCCATTGGTGGCAACGGAGATGATCGGGTCCTCTCCCCTCACAGGCTGGATCCCGAGTGAGGGAAAGACAGCCCCGCTCGGCTCCACACTATTGGATGGCGGAAGCGACATCAAAAGTCACTTCTGCCCAGTGGTCTTAAAGGGGAAATTTAAAAAAAAAAAAAAAAAGGATAACATTTAATTTTTTAAATTTTTTTTATTGCATTTTAGTGTGCATGTTAGATCTGAGGTCTTTTTGACCCCAGATCTCACATTTAAGAGGTCCTGTCATGCTTTTTTTTCTATTACAAGGGATATTGACATTTCTTGTTATAGGAATAAAAGTGACCTAAAGCATTTTTTTTAAAAGGGCAGTGTCAAAATAAAAAATAAAAAGTAAAACAAATAAGAAAAAATAAAATGATAAAATTTAAAGCACCCCGTCTTGCCGAGCTCCAAAAAAAAAAGGAAATCACCCTGGAACTTTAAATGAGGTGAATGCGTTTAGCCAACTATTGGCAGAGTAAATGCAGTCTCAAGATTTATTAAAATTGTCATGCAAACATAAACATCATGAATCATAGCCAAGCCACTGACATGATGCATACAGTAAAAAATGTTTACGTATCATGGTATAAAATGTAGATTGCAAAGTACACAGGCATGAAAAGTTTCCCAATGCGTTTCACAAGACCATGCTCGCTTCATCAGGGGTAGATGCGTATGTAGTAAATCTGTAGGGGGTATAATGAACCAAATAAGTATCAACACAGAGATGGTATCGTGACAATAATGCCCTGTACACACGATAGGATTTTCCGACAACAAATGTTGGATGTGAACTTGTTGTCGGAAAGTCCGACCGTGTGTATGCTCCATAGAACATTTGTTGTCTGAATTTCCACCAACAAATGTTTGAGAGCAGGTTCTCAAATTTTCCGACAACAAAACTTGTTGTCAGAAATTCTGAGCGTGTGTACATAAGTCTGACGCACAGAAGTACACGCATGCTCGGAATCAAGCAGAAGAGCCGCACTGGCTATTGAACTTCATTTTTCTCGGCTCATCGTACGTGTTGTACGTCACCGCGTTGTTGACGTTTGGAATTTCCGACAACATTCGTGTAACCATGTGTATGCAAGAAAAGTTTGAGCCAACATCCTTCGGAAAAAAATCCACGGTTTACGGTTTCCCACCTATCGTGAGTACAGGGCATAGGGTCCAAAACACATGGCCCTATACTCACCAAAGGCTGGATCAGACTACCAAATAATGAATACCAAGAGGCGGCAGTAATGAGCGTCTGGCTCAGGAGCTGAGGAGGCAGAGGAAAAACCAACCTAACAGAGCACAAACGGGGGGCAGACATGGCCGGGATGGGGATTGTGTCACCAAAGATCTCCCAGTATCCATTAATAATGTCAATTGAAACATAAATGCATATGTATCAAGCTTGTGTGCAGAAGGGAATGCTTACGTAAGTTGCTCCCGCATTTGAAAACTGTGTTCAAACCACACATGTGAGGTATCGTCGCGATCGTTAATTGGGCTAACTTTACTGTTGTCGTATTTTTAAATTCAAAAAAGTGTGTTTTATTCAAAAACATTGCACGTGTAAGACAACTGCGCAAATACAGTGTGACATAAAGTATTGCAATGACTGCCATTTTAATCTCTAGGGTGTCTGAAAAAAAAATTATGTTGGGGGCTCTAAGTAATTTTCTAGCAAAAAAAATGATCTTAACTTGTAAACACCAAGTCTGAAAAATAGGAGGGGTCCTTAAGTGGTTAAGCTTTCACAAAAAAATCATAACACCATAAAAAGCCCCAACACATGAGTGCCAACAACTAAATAATAAAAAATACATTATTCCCAAAATAAAAATGTACCAATGTCATCTAAGTTTGTAAAAACACATAAAAGGCAAATAATAGGCAATGGTAATGAATTATGGCAAGTGATTGCATACTGTAGCTGATCCTGTAACAGCTCCACATATATAATAAAAATAAATGTTCATGGCATATACCACTCTTATATAAAGCATTTACCTTCCATACATATTAAACTCTTAAATAAGTAGATAGATACACCGTCTGATAGTCATAATGCCCATCTCATTATTGAAAACTGCACCGTTTTAATTATGAACCAATGGGAGAATAGATATAAGGTTGTTAATAAAGATACCAAATTTAAGATTTTTGGTGTGTAGAACCCAATGGGGTTTATTTACGAAAGGCAAATCCACTTTGCACTACAAGTGCCAACTACAAGTGCAAAGTGCACTTGAAATTGCACTGAAAGTTCACTTGGAAGTGCAGTCGCTATAAATCTAAGGGGTAGATCTGAAATGAGGGGAGGCTCTGCTGATTTTATTATCCAATCATGTGCAAGGTATAATGCTGTTTTTTAATTTTCCTTGCATGTCCCCCTCAGATTTACAGCGACTGCAATTTCAAGTGCACATTCAGTGCAATTTCAAGTGCACTTTGCACTTGTAGTTTAAACTTGTAGTGCAAAGTGGATTTGCCTTTAGTAAATAACCCCCAATGTCATAATTATCCAATGTAAACATTATATTATTCTTTTTTTTTTCCACAATAAATGTTTATT
This sequence comes from Aquarana catesbeiana, assembly GCF_042186555.1. Classification (NCBI taxonomy): domain Eukaryota; kingdom Metazoa; phylum Chordata; class Amphibia; order Anura; family Ranidae; genus Aquarana; species Aquarana catesbeiana. The sequence goes on along the minus strand of NC_133333.1, from coordinate 29,876,674 downwards.
GAAAATTAGAATGAATACATATAAGGTGTAGTATGATGTAAAACAACAGAAAAAGGTAATATCATTCTAATCCATCCAATGCACTACAATGCAACAAGCATGCTAGGTGTTTGTCTCTATAGGAATCTTTCTACATAAAAATCTTTCTTGCATAAAATTGTTAGTATAGAAGCCACACTATGTCTACAGAATCCTGCAGAAACAGAAATTTTAATTATATTTCCCAAAGGATGTAATAAAAAGTCCAAGACAGTTGCCACCCCACCCCACCAAAGTCATTGTGGTGCAACCGGTAAAGTCATAATTCACTGATCACTATTTGGTATCAGTAACCCTCCTAATGGATTGCTATAGAAAATATTCCTTTTTGCTCAAAGATTTCCACAATATTTAAAGAACAAAAAAAAAACATTTTAATTCCTTCTATTTTCTTCTTATGATATTATTGTCCTTACCTGAAGTCTGATTGTTTCTGGTAGAAGTTTTCTGAGTCTTTAGCTCCAGCACAGATCAGTAATGTGTATGCACTCCGTATATCATGACTCTTTTTGGGTTTAAAACTTAAACTTGGCTATGACGTTATCTGATAATAACAAACTGATTGGGATGAGAGATCTAAGCTAACTATCTTAAATAAAACCGAACTTCTGTATGAGAAGATAAGGTTTAGATACAGTATGTCTTCTGTGTAATAAAAAATATTTCCAGTTACTCATATGACTTTTATTTTCAGTTCTAAAGAGCCCCCTACTGTGTAATAAAACAATATGATGGTAAAAGGAAATTAAAGTCATACTAAACAGAAAAGTGTTAATTGCCATAATTAAGTTCATTCATCCACATAAATCCTGTAGGAGGTATGTCTAGAAAGTTCAGTGTATGGTCCGATATCTCAATGGCAACATGGGCCAGGCGCATGCACATGGCTATCCGGAGACACGGCCAAAAGTGCCACCTAGGGTGGAATACACATGACCGTGTAGGGTCACCGTGCAATAAAGAAACTAGTGAACATCAAGTTCTGCTACAAATTGGGGAAAGGTGGTGATGGAGACACATGGAATGTTGGTGCAAGTGTACGGAACGGAACACAGAAAATGTGTTTATGACTGGTTCAAATGGGAAGGAAATGACCGAGGATGAGCTAAGAATGGGTTGGCCATCGACAAGCAGAACCCCAGACATGATCGAGCAAGTAAAACAAATTCTGGCTCGAGATTGGCAATTGACTCTACGATGGATGGCGGAAGAATTGGGCATTAGCAAGGACATTGTGGGCACCATCGTCCATGATGATTTTTACATGTAGGAGAGTCCTGGAATGCGTGCGGTATGGAAGAGGTTAAAAAGTATGTCATACATTTTTTTCAGCATCCATGTTACCAGCAATGCTTTGCATGTACAATAATAAGAGGGGAGAAAAAACTACCCTGTCCACTTATACTCATATACGTCTATAAAGATTATATATTTATAGCAAGTGTTAAAATTGTGTTTGTATACCCCCCTGGAATTCAGCTGTGATTTTATTTTTATGCAATTGATAGTTAGGGCTAGGGATGAGCTTTCTGTTCGGGTCGAACATGAGTTCGACTCGAACATTGTATGTTCGCCTGTTCGTCAAAAACCGAACACTATGGGCCATTCGTGCCAAATTAGAGCGGCACATAACGGCCCATAATGCACTGCGGGAGCGCAGTGCATTGCTGTATGATGATTGGCCAGAGCATGCACCATAACCTGCATGCTTTGGCCAATCACAGCGCCCTCAGCTAAGAGCCATAATTGGCCAAAGACAGGGTGCCTTTTGCAATCATGGCTCAGGGGGACTAAGTCCACGCCCCACACTATATAAGGCCGCCTGCACGTCGGCCTCGTGTAGTGTGTCGTTGCCGGCGTGGACAGAGAGAGTGTCATTTAGAATGAGCAGGCAGACAGATTAATCAGTTAGCTGCAGTGTATTTAATATATATACAGTCAGTCTTGTATATATATATATATATATATATATATATATATATATATATATATATATATACATTTATATCCACTGTATCCAGTTTAGCTAGATCTGACTGCAGTCCGTTCATGGTGTACTGTTTCTAATATACTTCAGGCAGGCAGGTGATTCAGTTAGCTGCAGTGTATTTAATACATATATACAATCAGTCTCGTATATATATATATATATATATATATATATATATATATATATATATATATATATATATATATCCACTGCATACAGTTTAGCTATATCTCACTGCAGGCCGTTCCTGGTGTACTCTTTCTAATATACTTCTGGCAGGCAGGTGATTCAGTTAGCTGCAGTGTATTTAATATATATATACAGATAGTCTTAAATGAGTAAATAAGTACTCACAGGTATCAACACACATGAAAACAATATGGTTAATTATTCATATCCTTAATCCAATTAATGTTTATATATACAAGTTATCTACCATGAACACAGAATATGGCTAATAGCGGCTGATAAATTCATCCTCTCATTTTATCTTCTACAGATATATCCAGAAATCTGAAAGATATATATATATATATATATATATATATATATATATATATATATATATATATATTTATGGTTGGAGCCCTATGTCCGATATGGACATAGATAACACTTATAGTAAAGATGAGACTTACCATTGGAAATAGACCTAAAAGTGTGGACTTACCATATGAAATGGACCTGAAAGTGTGCCTTGGTCTAATGGCCGGTATGCCAAAATAAGGGGGCATACCCTGGTTTAAGAAATGATTATTCTGTAAAGAGGCTGATTTCCATCTGCCTAGTCTTTTGATGATGTGGTCTGGCACCCCGTGGCGGGATGCTGCGGAGGCTGCTCCGATGCGAAAGGAGTGTCCGGAATACTGACTAGGGTTAAGGTGAAGATTGCGGAGAAGTATCCTTATGTGTTTCACAAACTGAGAGGCGCTTAAGGGTTTAACTGGGAATGGTAGAAGGGGACTGGTGTCTGGTTGCTCAGGCAGGAGTGACCGGAGTCGGTTGAGTACCGCGACTGGACACCAGCTGTTGTTGGTTTTGTAGAGGTGAATGTTCACTCCTGAGCCCGTTTGCTGGGTTTTAGAGACCTCGAGGTGCAGGATGAAATGGTCTTGGTATGGAAGCAAGTGCCGCCTGCATAGTACCTGGTCTGTGGGTTTGTTAGAGGTGAATTCGCCAGGTCGCAAGAACCCATAGTAAGCTAAATATATGGCTGCTTGTAAGACCGTGCTGGGGAGCAGACCGAATGGCGAAGTAGCCAGAATAGTTGACATGTCCCTAAAGATGGGCCCCGTAATGGGTAAGCGCTTGGTGCTGATGACTGGTTGTTGTTTCTGAATGCCCCTTAGGATGGCTCGTATAGCGTGTGATGAGAACAGTGAAGATTTCGTGGGGTCTTCAAGCGTCAAGAAATGTTGGATGCCGGCTAGATATAGCCGAATGGTATTGTAGGATAAGGCCAGCTGCGTGTGACAGTGCGCAGTGAAGGCCAGAACCTGTTTGACATCTGTTGGTTCTTTACGGCAGGATGTGAGGAACTTATTGAACGCCTTCCAAGCTGTCTGGTAGGCTTTGAGTGTGTTGTGCGAGAGTGAATGATTGATGAGTTGCGTTGCTCCGTGTAAATGTTGAACTAGTCCAGGGTCAGTTGTGATCAGACAGGGATAGGGGCCGACATTGGTTCGGCTTCGGGAACCTGTTCAAAAAAGGAGGTATAATTAAAACATGACAGTGCGTCAGCAGCTAAATTGTATCTGCCGGGAATAAATGCACAGTGTATGTTAAACTGATGCTGTAAAGACAGTTGTACCAATCTGCGCAGGAAGGACATGACTGTTAGGGACTTGGACCTGCCTTTGTTGATGATGTCTGCTGTGGCCTGGTTGTCGGTGGTGAAGACTACGGTTTGTCCTGTCCAGTGGTGGCCCCAGAGCTGTGCAGCTGCCACTATGGGATAAAGTTCAAAGAGGGAAGATGTTTGAGTAAAGCCGGGTATCAACAGAATCTGTTGAGGCCAGGGTCCTGAAAACCAATGGTGGCCAAAAATTGCCGCGAAACCTGTGGAGGCTGCAGCGTCCGTCACCACCTGGGGTGACCGGGGCGAAACCATGGGTATAAATAGGGATATGCCATTCCAGGCGGACAAGAATTCCTCCCACATAGATAGGTCCGCTATAGCCGCGGAATCTAGATTCAAGATCTGATCGGGGTCCTGAGTTTCTGGCAGGAATCTAAGCAGGCGTGATACAAAGGTGCGGCCTTGTGGAATAATTCGCATGGCGAAATTAAGCATTCCCAGGAGAGACTGCAACTGCTTTTTGGTACAGCCCTTGGTGTGTGTAAACTCGTGAAGGACCGCCCTAATGCGGGTTAGTTTGTCGAGGGGGAGACTGGCTTGCATAGCGCAGGTATCCAAGCTGACCCTGAGAAAGGTGATGATGTGTGCTGGGCTGTCGACTTTGTGCTCGGCGATGGGAACATTGAGGTTTCCAAATATCACTCTGAGTTTGTCGAGGTCTCCTGGGGGCTTGCTGGGAGGTTCTATTAGTAGAAAGTCATCCAGGTAATGGATGACTTCTTGGCATTGACCCTTGTGTAAGAGTATCCAAACAAGGGACTGAGCGAACGTGTCGAAGAGCCAAGGACTACTCTTCGAACCGAAGGTTAATTTAGTGGCAAATTAATATGCCTCCTTCCACTTGATGCCATGCCAGCACCAAAGGGATGGGTGGATGGGCAGGAGCTTGAAGGCATCCGAGATGTCGGCTTTGGAAAGCCAGGCACCTGTACCTGCTTTGACAATTGCTTGTATTGCCATGTCGACGGAGGAATATTTTAGGGAAAATTCTTCGGAGGGTATCAGGGAATTGAGACTGGGGATGTGGGAAGAATGAGGCGCAGACAGGTCGTACACCAAACGCAATTTATTCGTGAATTTGCCCTTGACAAGCCCAATAGGGCTGACTCTCCATGTGCTGAAAGGGGGGCGAGTGAAAGGGCCTATAACGAACTCTCGATCTACCTCTGTTTGTAAGAGCTGATCTATGGCTTGTTCGTCAATGGCTGCTGAACGAAGATTGGCACATTCGTGAGTACTGTGGGGTAGTGAAATGAGGCCGGTGTGAAAGCCTGCTGTGAAGCCCTGGATAAGGTAGGTGGCCAGGGAAGGGGTGGGATGTGAGGTGAGGTACAGTCCTAACCATAAGAAGTTGATCCGGCTTAGTCATGCCCTCTTGTGTTGTTTGAATTCGCACAAGTTTCTTGGGTGTGCTCTTTGGCATAAGGTGCAGATGTGGAGTAGGCGGCACTGGCTGAAGTTGCAGGACCTGTAGTTGTAGTTATTACAGATGGCTGCCCCTCCCATGGTTCGGACTGGGTGTCCGAATTTGTCCACCTGAGGCGTTTGTTCAGGGGGCGACTGACCCTGAATTGTACCCGAGGTAGAGGGAAACTCGAAGGGCCGTCTGATCGCCGCATTGGCGCACCAGGTGGCAGTGTGGGTGGAGGACTGACAAATCGCACACAGAGGTGAGCGTAAGCCGGCAAAGTGGCGACAGAAGAGCTCTGTGTCCATGAGACTCCAATTTGTCGTAGTCTGGAACTGTGTGAGTCTGGCGGCGGCCTTAGCGGAAAAAGAACGGTGGTAGTCATAAAATGCAAATCCTCCATACTTGTAGCCCAAGTCTACTACCGTATGGAGATATAAGTCCAACTCTTCCCGTCTGCTGGGGGTGGCTGAGCATAGGACGTCTCTGAGCATGCCAAAGGCCAGGGTAAATTCTGGGACCGATAACCTGCGGTTCAATCTGGGGTCTTTGGCTTTAAGGACCACCGATATGTCACCCCAGGAGTAGGCCTTATTTTCTGCCAGATCGTGCACGGAAATAAGGAGAGAGGCCAGGTTGATGTCCCTGCCGTCCAAAATGTCCTTCCTGATACTGGTTGGGACCAGATGGGAGGGGTAGACAATGGGGCTCCAGCCTGAGGTACCTGCAGGAAGGGGTGTCAAGGTTTGAGTTGCGATTGGGTCGGGGACAGCCGTGGCCGGTCGAGCCTCCAGGAGTGCCACCCTGGTTTGGACGTCTGTAACCGAGGTAGACAAGGATGACACCATCGTGTGTAATTGTGAGATAGCTGATGATATTGACTGGAGGGATGCCTGTTGGGTACTGGGTCCTGCTGCTGGTGGGGGGAAGAGGAGTTTGAAGAGCTCGCCTTTCCTCGCTGTGGCGGGGAAGGGGACACCTCTGCGTCTGAGCTCTGCCGTCAGTTTGGGGATAGTCCATCCCCTGAGGGACAGCACGCTGCCGCTCTCTGAGACCGGGGAAGGTGACAGGGGGGCCGTGAAGTCTTCGCTGCCAGCCTGAGACATAGTTGATCTGGTGAGAATCTCCTGTCTTGAGCTCTTATTTTCCAGTTGACTGTAACCTATTGGGGGTGACATGAATTTCAAGTTTTTCTTTGATCCCCTGAGTCATACTTACCCGACTTATTCTCCCATTTTTTTTTTTTTTTTACCTGGGGGGATATCGTCCAACCTGGTGCAGGGTGGACCTACTGAACTTTGACTGACCTAGAGGAAAATGAAAGGTGATAATTCGTGAAGGGATTGCTAACTAACTTGAAGCAACGATTTGCATGGTGCTTGCAATCTTTGTGACAATGAAATGATTTGAAATGTTTGCCTTGATTATGAAATGAGTGAACTCCATGACAGAGGCCCGGCCCGGTCGTGTCGTGACTGATCCGACCGTGAACCGGGCTCTGGAGCATGTACTGAAATGAGGCAACTGAAAAACATTGGTGCACACCGGGACGAATCGGTGCCTGTTTGATGCATCTGGATTCGAATCGGAGCGCAGTATGAAATGAAATGAGAGAAATGTTTACCTTGACCGAGGCTCGAATTGGTTGTGCCGTATTTTGCGACTGGCAACGAACCGAGCTCTGGTATAGGTATGGATACGGCCGAAACAAGTGAGGCATTCCGTGACGAATCGGTGCATCTCAGATGCGACTGGTTTCGAAACGGTGATGCGCTGTGGGAGTGAAATGGTAGTAATGGCATGACAGAGATGCGGATCAGTCGCCCGATATCTGCGACTAGCTATGATCCGGACTCTGGAGCATGTTTCAGAAATGAGGCCGAGCCCTGGGGCACGCCGTAACGAATCGGTGCATGGAGGATGCGACTGGATTCGAAGCGGAGCGCGGTAAGTGCAGGTGTAACATATCGTTTGCCATGACGGAGGCGCGAATCGGTCGTGCTGTTGTAGCGACTGACTACGAATCGGACTCCGGAGCATGTACTGAAATGTGGCCAACCCTAGGGCACGCCGAGATGAATCGGTGCATTTCCATGCGACTGATTTCATGTCGGAACGTGATACGTGGTAATGAAGTGATAACCATGACAGAGGTACGAATGACTGATAATAACGTGACTCTGGAGCATGTACTGAAATGAGGCCGTGACTACTGGGGCACACCGGAGCGAATCGGTGCATCTTTTAGGTCCGACTGGATTCGAATCGGAGCGCGGTAGGTGACTGAAATGAGAAATGATTGAAATGATTTGAAATGTTAGAAATGAGTTTAGAAATGTTTCAGAAATGAGAAATGATTGGTATCGAACTGACTTGATTCGATAGATTTGCGAATTGCGACTCGCTATGGCTGTCTACAGACGCATATTTCATAATTCCGACATGCTAGAAATGAAGCGACGTCTGCGTCGCGGTGGTTTCTCGGGTAACGCGAACGGTAACATAACGATAGTACGAGTGATATACATTGCGGTTAAGTTGTGAAATGCGAGTGATTCGTAAGTTGAAATCACGGTTTAGTGACATGATATCGAAAACGTAAAAACAAAAGTCCGACGGGACCCTACCTGCGACAGCCAAGCCAGACGCGTGGTACGAAGCTACGAAAACGGTAACACGGACTTCGAAAGTCTTGAGCACGGAAACAACGAATACGGGAACTTGCGAGGCAAGAACTTGCGGACGCTGGCATTCGAATAGTCGGCCTAGTGACGTATATCGCGCACAGGAAACCGACAAGCACCACAGGTGAGCGGGCTGCTTAAATACCCCCCGGGCTCCTCCCATAAATTCAGGCCACCATACTGGCCTTCCTACATATATATATATATATATATATATATATATATATATATATATATATATATGTATATAATAAGCACACATATACATGTTGTTCTCCAGAAAGTAGATATAATGATTTGTCTGAACAGATGAACATGTATACATATATCCACATGTTCAAACAAATAAGTAAAGATCCAAATCTACATTTAAACAATACGGAACAATGGTATTTAAAAAATGTATCCAATATACCTCTCTTTTTTTTTTGTCTGGAATGATTATGTCTGCTTTGTTATCTTCCTTCAGGACATGATGAAATAAAGCAACAAATATTTTTTAAGTGCAGCAACCTCTTGGATTTCTTCTTTATATATAAGGTCAGTGGGAAGACCTGTTTGCTAGCACTGAACTTAATGCCGGGTGCGGTTCTCCACTAAAAATCAACATATATATATATATATATATATTAGAAGGCCAGTATGCTGGCCTGAATTTATGGGAGGGGCCAGAGGGTATTTAAGCTGACCACTTCCCCTTCCTCTTTGTCAGTTCCAGTGCACGATAGTACATGTCACTGGGCTGACTCTTCCCAGCTTACCTTGTGTTTGTAAGTCTGTGCGTTCGATTACAAGTGGGTTGCGGCGTCTTAGTCGGCGGTTCTCGCTTGCTGTTGCAGGTTGGGTTCAGACCTTTTTGTTCATATGCAATGTTACCATTCGATATGTTTCCTATACCTGCAAACTTAGATTTGCAGGGTCCCTCTGCCTTGCTTGTCATCCCATCCACAAACATACGATTCGTTCGTAGGTCCAAGCCTCTGAGCCATTGCCGGTTGTTCTCCGTTATCACTCGATACAGGCTTCATTTTCTCATAGGATTCACTGTCTATGGGGTTGCCGTCTCATCCATTTGGAGATCAGCATGCATTGTTTGCATGGGTTCTGTGTCTGATTCAGGTGGTAATTAGACCCACCTGGGGCCTTGTCTGTACTTTGATTAGCCTGAGGGGCTGGGTGGTTGGTATGTGTTCGGTTTTAGAAGTAAGGGGTGGTATACACGCTGCAACCGATTCATATTGGATCCACCTCATACATCTTACAACCGATTTGTATCGGAGTCATCTCTTTACAACTGATTCATATTGCATACCTGCTACAATCCGATTTGAACCTAGTCACATCGGCGGAACAACGGTTCGCATCGGATGCATCCCGCTCATTGATTCTTATTAGTCCCTGTTGTACCCCACAAATGGTTTGTTTATTAATTTTCTACTGACTGTTTCGTATTGCTTTCATGTCATACGAATCACAATCCGATTCAAGCCTAGTTTTATCTGCGGCACAACGGTTCGCATCGGCCTTATCCTGCACACCAATTTGTAGTGGTTCTTACCATACCCTATGATTCATTATTTATTTTATTTATTTATTTTCTGTCCGATTCACATGAACTCAGCAGCTACATGCATCACAGTCCACCGCGAACCTAGTCGCACATACGGCACAACGGTTCACGTCACGAATATCCCACACACCAATACGTAACAGTCCCTATCACAAACCTACGATTTGTTACGTATGCCACAATTTCTGCTATCTTTTTTCTTTTTGCCTATCAATAGGTGACCTTTCTTGCAATCTCTGCAAGCTATGCATCCCATCATAACTCCTTGCCATCGCTGCAAAACACGCATCTCAGCATATACCCATTTGCAATCGCTGCAACATGCATTTCAGTATAAACTCCTTGCAATCGTTGCAAGATCACGCATCTCAACATTTACCCATTTGCAAACATGTATCTCATCATAACTCCTTGCAATCGCTGCAAATACACGCATATCAGCATATACCCATTTTGTAATCTCTGCAAAACATGCATCTCAGTACAAACTCTTTGCAATCGCTGCAAATACACGCATCTCAGCATATACCCATTTTTGCAATTGCTGCAACATGCATCTCAGTATAAACTCCTTGCAATCCCTGCAAGAACACGCATCTCATCATAACTCCTTGCAATCGCTGCAAGACACGCATCTCATCATAACACCTTGCAATCGCTGCAAGACACGCATCTCATCATAACTCCTTGCAATTGCTGCATGATATGCATCTCATCATAACTCCTTGCAATCACTGCAAAAAACACGCATCTCAGCATATACCGATTTTGCAATCTCTGCAAAACATGCATCTCAGTACAAACTCCTTGCAATTGCTACAAATACACGCGTCTTAGTGTTTACCCACTTGCAATCGCTGCAAAACATGCATCTCAGCATTTACCCATTTTTGTAATCGCTGCAAAACACGCATCTCAGCATTTACTCATTTTTGCAATCACTGCAAAACTTGAATCTCAGTATATACTCTTTGCAAACACACGCATCTCAGCATATACCCATTTGCAATCGCTGCAAACATGCATCTCAACATATACTCCTTGCAATCACTGCAAGCACATTCAGTGGTGCTCATACAGCCCACTTCATTTTTTAGTGGCACTTAATCGGTAACTCGTCTCCAGTGGCATTCATACGAGTCACTCATAATTTCGGTCTGTCTTTTCTCCCTCAGGTCAGTCGAGTTCAGGTTCCATCCTGTACCAGGTTGGACGTTATTTCCCAGGTTGAAAAAAAAAAAAAAAAAACGCTATGTTTGCATATTCACCAGGTCCAAGTCACATACAAGGGGGACACATAAAAAAAAAAAAAAAAGTAAAGAAATCTTGTTGCACTCATGTCACCCCTACTGCAGGTGTTCCCGGTCGACCGAGTTTCAATCCTAACCAGGACCTCGCTACTAGAGCATCAGTCAGGGCCTAGTTCATGGGCTTTTCTATCAAATCATTCTGCAGCATCCTTTCACTATACCGTTACTTCACATACATCATTGGACGTGATCTCTAGGCGTTAGTTCTGTCACATACTGTATGTCTATACATGACACTCTGTTTTCGAAGGGCGACCCTTCACCTCTCATACAAGGTCGCTTAACAGTAGACTTGCTGTCAGTGCAAGTGTTAGCAGGCCGAGCACACGTCACCCACTACAGACCGCCACATTCCTACGTAGACCGTACCAGACTTCTACTTCTCGCCCCAGTACGCCCTGGGGTTCTGGTCTTCAAGTTTGTGCTCGCCACAGACAGGCATCCAAGCTATCGGTTATCTGGCCAATCACTTCCTGACCCACCTTGGTCGCCACGCACTCTTCTGAGTTTTCTAAATTTCCACTCTACATAAGTTCTGCACTACAGAACTCTGTCAGCTCCTGTCTATGGCTTTCATTCTTTTTTTCTGTACTTCTCCCTTTTTCCTCCTCTCTGAGTTTTCTCTTTACCACTCCGCTCTCTATCCTATAGCTATGACTCCTCTTGAATATGAGCAACCCACCCCCTTTTGTCTTCTGGCCAGAATCATGTTGCAGGCTGGCAGCAAGGACTTCACACCCGCCCCTCTGTTACCCCCCCAAGTGGGCTCAGAGCGCAGCTGCCTGCAGTCCCTCAGGGGACAGAACATCCCCAAACTCATAGCTGAGTCGCAGGGATATTCCCTTTCCCGCTATGGCTAGGAAGGCAGAGCTTTTCAGGCTCCTCTTCCCGCCTCCAGCTGGGCCCAACAGAAATTCCTACAATCCATCCACGGGGCCCAGCTGCACTCTTTGGTCTCCCCCTAAGCCGCAACAGTTTGAACGTCGAGACCAGAGTCACACCTTTGAAAGTTCGCCCTCGCTGACCTGGTCATGGTCCCGATGGCAGCTTCTCCTTCTGCAGGTATACCAGGCCCTGCACCTATCGTCCTCCCCACTCATCGTGTCCCAACCAGTGTCGGGGAGGATATATTGGAGGGCAAAGACATCAATTGGCATCCCTGCTCATCTCAGTCCATGACTTAACTGACAACAAATCATACGCCTGGGGGGATGTCTGAGTGGTTGTCAAGTCGAGAGACCCCAGCCTCAGTCGTAAGCTGTCAGCCGCTGAGTTCGCCCTGGCCTTTGGGATGTTCAGAGACATACTTTGTTCAGCCACCCTCAGAAGGAGGGAGGAGCTGGACTTATACCTTCATGCAGTGACAGATCTTGCTTACAAATATGGAGGTTTTGCCTTCTATGACTACCATTGCTCGTTTTCAGCCAAAGCAGCAGCGAGACTTGCCCAGCTCTGACTGGAGCCTCACAGACACGGAACACTTTTGTCGCCACTTCACCCACAAAGCTGATGTTTTCGCCCAGTCCCTCACTTGAACCTGTCACACCAGGCCCAGTGTCACAGGGTTATCCATTATCCGGACGATTTTCTGCTCATCGAACACCTGGACATACCCCCCGGTAGATCTAGACAAGCTGAGAGAGGTCTTCAACAATCTCAATGAACACCTAGTGGAAGGCCCAACACATTTCATAAGTTTCTCAGGCATCGTCCTGGATACGCACACCATGCAGCCTAGCCTGCCTTCTGACAAATTAGCTCATGTTAGGTCGGTCATTCAGGAGTTTACCCGGTCACAGGAGTGTACTAAGACAACTGCAGTCCTTGATAGGATGCTCAATTTTGCTGTGAGAACTATTCTTCAGGGGCGGTCGTTCATCTCAGGGCTCTTAGTCTTTCTCGCCCGAGTGCAAGACCCGACCAAGTCCTCAGACTAGACCCAGCAGCAATAGCAGACTTGGCTATGTGGGACGAGTTCCTCTTCAACTGGAATGGCATATCAATGTTTTTCCCTCAGTATCAGCTCAGTCACCCCAGGTAGTCACAGATGCTACAGTCTCCACCAGCTTTTCTGCTATTTTTGGCCATCACTGGTTCGCCAGACCTTGGCCCCCAGAAATCTGCCTGATTCCTGGTTTCCCTTCCCAGACCTGAAGGGCCTGGTAATGGAATTTGGGGGGACCCCCGCACATTTTCCCCATTCATCTTTCAGGACAGCACCATAGAGAGACACCGGCTCCTCCCCTCTTAGGAAACACCGCCTTCCAATTCAATATTTAAATTTCATCCTCCCAACGGCCCCTCAGTTCAGGTGTTTCCTCCAGTGGGGAGACACTGCTTGGGAACCGTGGCGAATCAGTCAGGGAGGCTGAAGCCAAAGATTCTGTCGGAGGAAGAGGGGGAGTCGGGTCTCTCTAGCTCTTTTCCTCTACTATTTTTTATTCAGTTAGGTAAAGGCTGGGGAAGCCATACTTACCTGTTTTTAAAAACTGAATTGGCGCGCCTCAGCCTCTCTTGGGGAAAGAGACAGCTGAGGAGGTCCGTATTTCTTCTGCCCAGGAGGGCGCTGTGGGAAGTGCCTGAGTCTCTCCTGCTTGTTCAAGCAGCCAGCGTTGAAACTCTATGGCCGGGTCGGATGACGGGTGACGTCTGTTCCGGCGAGGGCGGGCATTTCCGACGATTCCGCGTCTTCCGGTTCCGGACGCGGGGAAAGAAAACGGACCGAGCGTTCGACTGGTGCGACCCTCTTGTTTGCTGTAGAGTCAGCTGTCGGGGGAAGCGATCGACCACCATCCTCAGCGGACATGTCGGAGACAGAGGTCTCTAGAACTGCTCCAGGAGACAGTAGCACCAGCCATGCTAAGGTAAGTGGAACCCTGGGGTAGTGTTCCCTTACCTAAATCCCGATAGCTTCATGGGTGTTCTCCCCTCACTGGTGGTCGGGGGGGAAGGGGAGTGTGTCTGGGACCCTGGTGGTGGTTGGTCCTGGGGGGGGCACTCCTGGTGGTCCTCTGTAAAGCACTGGTGGGATTGGGCATTGATGGCGACTCTCTCTCTCTTTCTTTTTCAGAAAGCCACAGAGCAAAGCAAGTCGCCTCATGGTTCAAAGAAAATATGCCCCTCTTGTAGAGTTAGTATGGGGGAATCCTGGACCAAGGCACTTTGCAAGGAGTGCATTGATGGTTTAGTCAGGGAACAGGCAGCAGAACAGGGTACAGATCTTGCTGCATCCGTCAAGGAGCTTTCGAGCACCTTTCAGTCCTTTAAAGCACTCTTTTCTAGCTTCCAGTTGCCGCAAGCCCAAAGCAGTCCTTTACCAGTGCAGCAGAGTGTTACACCTAGCCCAGTGGATACTCCCTCTGGTAGTGGAGAGAGACCAGGGGGCTCCAGAGTGGAAATTGAGGAGGAGCCAGATAGCACCGCTTCAGATTCTCAAAGGGAATCAGATGTGGAGGAGGTGGATGGGGAATCCACAAAAACCTCTCGCTATAAGCTTTCCCTGGACGAAGTGGAGGAGCACTTGGGAGCTATTCACACCACTTTGGGGATTCAGGAAGAAAAGAAGGTGTTATCGCTCCATGACCAAATGTACAAAGGTCTTGGGGAACAAAAAAGGAAGGATTTCCCAGTCCATGATGTATTGGTTGAGGCCATAAAGAATGAATGGAAAGATCCTGAGAGAAAACCTTTCTTTTCAAGGGCTTTGAAGCGAAGGTTTCCTTTTTCAGAAGGGGAGTCTCTAGTCTGGAATAAGACCCCTAGGCTGGATGCTGCTCTTTCTCAGGTTTCCAGGCAAACAGATCTGGCCTTCGAGGACATGGGGGTTCTTGCAGACCCCATGGACAGAAGGATGGACTCTCTCTTAAAGAAGTCCTGGGATTCATCACAGGGAAACCTTAAGCCTGCCATGGCGGTCACAGTAGTGGCCCGCAACATGGAATATTGGCTTACTCAGATAAAGGCGCACATTGAGGCAGGAACGCCAAAAGAGACTATTTTGGCTTCCTTCCCCATGCTACTTAAGGGTGTAGCGTATATTGCGGACGCTTCCGCTGAATCAGTGCGCATGTCCGCAAGGTCTTCAGCCCTCACTAATTCAGCTCGAAGGGCCCTATGGCTTAAGACGTGGCAAGGAGACAGCGCGTCTAAAGTTAAACTCTGTGGAATTCCTCTCACAGGGGATCTTTTGTTTGGCCCAGGGTTAGAGACCGTTTTGGACCGGACGGCCGATAAGAAAAAGGCCTTTCCCATTAAAAAGAAATTTGGGGAGCAGGCTAAAAGAAAGTTTCGCCCTCAGAGAAAGTTCGAAGCCCCAAAAGGAGAGCGGCAGAAAAAAGCTTGGGGGCAGAAGGGCAAGGGGCGGGGAGGGGCGATTTTTCGCCCTCCTGAACAGCCCAAGAAGACCCAATGACGGGGTAACCACGGTGGGAGGAAGATTGGGGGCCTTCCTCCCACAATGGGAGATGATCACCTCCAACCAGTTTGTGTTAGGGATCATAAGAAGAGGTTACCAGCTAGAGTTCTCGGAACCTCCTCAGCACAGACTTCTGGTCATCGAGCTGCCAAAGTGTGCAGAGAAATCGTCAGCTCTTCTATCCTCCCTACAGGAGTTAGAGGAACAAGAGGTGATAGTGAGGGTTCCTGTAGAGGAGACAGGAAGAGGCTTTTACTCCCACATTTTTGTGGTCCGCAAGCCTTCGGGAAAATTCAGGCTTATCATGAATCTGAAGCCTCTGAATGTCTCAGTTACCTACAGGAAATTCCGGATGGATTCTATCTATTCGGTGAAAGCGCTTCTTCCCCCAAATTGCTTTATGGCGTCAATAGACTTAAAGGACGCTTATCTGCACATTCCAGTCGCAGAAAGTTACCAGGGGTTTTTCAGACTGGCGGTGAAAACTGGGGAAGGAACGTTTCATCTACAGTTCAAAGCACTCCCCTTTGGACTATCCTCTTCCCCCCGCATCTTCACCAAAGTGATGGTGGAGGTCCTAGCTTTCTTGCGGCTCAGAGGCATCTCTGTAGTCGCATACCTAGACGACCTACTCCTGTTTGCTCCTTCCCCGGAGCAGTTGTCCCAGGATCTTCAGGTAGCAAGAGACAGCTTAGAAAGCTTGGGGTGGCTCTTGAACCTGGAAAAATCCAGTTTGGTTCCGGCCCAAAAGGTCACCTTCCTGGGCTATGTATTGGATTCGACAAAACAAAAAGTGTTCCTTCCAGTAGAAAAAATCCAGAAGGTGGACAGAGCAATATTACTGCTCCAGGGCAGCAGTCAGATCTCAGTAAGAAAAGCAATGTCAGCATTAGGCTTACTGACGTCCACGCTTCCAGCAGTTCAGTGGGCAGGGCTGCACTTTCGCCCCCTACAGCTGTTTATTCTGAGTGTCTGGGACCACAGTCCAGCATCTCTGGACTCCCTTATATCTGTGCCAAGTCAGATCAAGAGGTCCCTCTGGTGGTGGAGGAAAGGGTCCAATCTCTCACAGGGCCTGGAGTGGGTCCTTCCAGTGTCCAGAACGGTTACGACCGATGCGAGCAGCACAGGGTGGGGAGCACACCTAGATTCCAAGATGATGCAAGGCACCTGGGAAAAAGAAGATGCAAAGAAGTCCTCGAACTGGAGGGAACTGAGAGCAATAGAGTTGACTCTCAGAGCTTTTCAGAGAGAACTCCTGGGGCAGCATGTGAGGGTCCATTCGGACAACTCATCAGCAGTGGCCTACATCAACAGGCAAGGGGGAACCAGGAGCAGATCCTTGTGGGGTCTGGCAGAATCCATCCTCAGGTGGGCCGAAGGGAGCATTCTCTCTCTTTCTGCAATACATCTGAAGGGGGAGCAGAACCAAGTGGCAGATTTTCTGAGCAGAAAAATGCTGAAGGAAGGCGACTGGGTCTTGAACCAGGACATCTTCGAGATGATTACTCGGAAGTGGGGGGTCCCCTCTGTGGATCTCTTCGCCTCAAAGGCGAATACAAAAGCTTGTCTGTTCTTTTCCCTAAACAGATGGGACGGAGCAGCCGGGGTGGATGCACTAGCTCAGAGCTGGCGTTTCTCAAAGTGTTATGCCTTCCCCCCTCCCGTAATGATTCCAGCAGTTCTGAGAAAATTTCGGTCAGAAGACACAACCCTCATTCTGATAGCACCACACTGGCCAAGGAGGCCATGGTTCTCTCTCTTGAAGAGTCTGACAGTGGAACCTCCCTGGATTCTACCTATCGGGGAGGATCTTCTCTCTCAGGGTCCAATCTGTAGCCCTCAGGTGGAACGATGGAACCTCGCAGCGTGGCTACTGAGGAAGAATTGCTGAAGGGCAAAGGTTTCTCGGATCGGCTAGTGACAACTCTCCTAAATTGCAGAAAAAGAGACACGCAAGCCATTTACCTAAAGGTGTGGAAACGCTTTAATAGTTGGTGCACAGAAAGCTCCTTCAATGTACGAAGTTCTGTAGCAGTATTAGAGTTTCTGCAGGCAGGAGCGGACAAAGGATTAGCCCTTAGCACCTTGAAGGGGCAGGTATCGGCACTAAGTGTATTCCTGGAAAAGCCGCTAACTATAGATCCTTGGGTAGCTAGGTTTTTTAGAGCTTTAGGCAGACAGAGGCCAGTTAAAATTTCCCCATTTCCAGTGTGGGATCTTTCCTTAGTTTTACAGGCTCTTACAGGGGATCCTTTTGAGCCATTGGAATCCTGTACCTTGAAGTTGATCACCCTCAAAACGGTGTTTTTGGTGGCGATCACCACAGCAAGGAGAGTAAGTGAACTCGAAGCCCTTTCTATTAGGGCGCCTTTTTTTCAGGTTTTTCCGGACCGTTTGATTTTTAAAACGGATCCGGCCTTTTTGCCTAAAGTGGCCTCTAGTTTTCATAGGGGGCAAGAAATTATTTTACCTACCTTCTGTTTGAATCCTGTGAGGGAACAGGAGCATGTTTTTCATAAACTGGACGTTAGAAGGTGCGTCCTTCAGTACTTAGTACAAAACAGTTTAGAAAATCCGATTCTTTTTTTTGTATTATTTTCAGGGGCTAGGAAAGGGTTCAAAGCCTCTTAAAGATCAATAGCCAGATGGTTAAGGTTGGCCATTAGCCAGGCCTATGTAATCGGGGGTTTGGAGCCCCCGGAGGGTATTAAAGCACATTCCACCAGGGCAGTGGCAACTTCTCAAGCAGAGTGGGCTGGTGCTTCTCCGGAGCAGATCTGTAGAGCAGCAACGTGGTCCAGTTTTTCCACGTTTGTAAAGCATTACAGATTGGACCTGCTGTCAGCCAAAGACCAAGCCTTTGGGCGTAAGGTGCTACAGGCAGTAGTCCCTCCCTAAGGTAAGGTGCTCGCTTATCCTCTCTATGGTGCTGTCCTGAAAGATGAATGAGGAAAAACGGAGTTACTTACCAGTAACATCCTTTTCCAGGAATCTTTCAGGACAGCACTAGTACCCACCCAGGTTATTGATTATCTATGAGAACTCATCGCATGAGAACGACAGGTAAGATAATGATTTGTATGACGTATTCTTGTGTCTCCCCAGCTGGCCGGAGGAACTCGTGAAGAACTGAGGGGCCGTTGGGAGGATGAGATTTAAATATTGAACTGGAAGGCGGTGTTTCCTAAGAGGGGAGGAGCCGGTGTCTCTCTATGGTGCTGTCCTGAAAGATTCCTGGAAAAGGATGTTACCGGCAAGTAACTCCGTTTTTTTTTTCAATGACTTTTAATGACTTTTATGTGTATTGTCGAGACCAACAATTCATTAATAGCCGACACTAGCGCTAGTACTTTTAAGTGACTTTTTATTCCTAGAAATGTCATTTTGCTCTCGGACTGTTATAAACACGGGAAACATGCGCTACTTTACAGGCATACTATAGACACCACCCAGGTATGAAATTTAAAGGAATATTTCACTTTTATTGTTTCACTTTAAGCATGATTAAAATCACTGCCGAACTCCCGAAAAAACAGCCGTTTTTAAAAGTTATTTGCATTGATACATGTCCCCTGGGGCAGGACCCACGTCCCCAAACAATTTTTATGACAATAACTTGCATATTAACCTTTAAAATTAGCACTTTTGATTTTTCATGTTCGTGTCCCATAGACTTTAACAGTGTTCGCGTGTTCGAACAAATTTTTTGCCTGTTCACATGTTCTGGATGAGAACCGAACAGAGGGCTGTTCGGCCTGTGACAGACCTACCCGGGAGAGAGACTTTTGGAGGGGACTGAATGCTAGCTTCTTGCCGATCGATCGTAGGCCCTGGCATTTGGGGAAAGGTGCTCTTTGTGAGCTGTATGCCTGGGGACCCTTGTGGTGGTATTACTGTGGATTCGGGTCCTGGTCCCCCAGGACACACAGACTCTGGGGAACCTGGATTTGCCATATTAGAAATAGTGGCTGATTCATAATGCTGGGACAAATACTGTTAGGAGATGCTGATGTCAATTCCAGCCACCTGTCTGTCTGTTGCCTGCTAGAATATGTATTGTAAATAAGTCTAGAGTCATTAGATCCCCATTGTTTTGTGTTAATTAACTCTGCTATTGTGTGAAGAAGAGTTCGGTGTGGATTTGTGATAACGTTGATTGGGTTTTCTGAGCTACAAGACGGCCAGTCTGGCCTAAAGGTCATGTCTGAGTCATCTAGGCTGTCTAAAGTGATTAGGTAATTAGCCCATGTTAATTAGGTTTCTGGTCACAGGTGTATGTTCAGAGTAATATGAGCAGGAGATATGCACCTCCTCTTTTACTGTATAAAAGAGTCTGTATTCCTCAATAAAAGAGATTCCTGGTTGAACTTACATAAAGCCTACCTGGTGTTTGTTCTGAGCTACACAACTGGATTAGAATGGCACATACTTGTAGTTCTAATCCCGGAGCATCGGATGACTGAACCATCAGATGTTGCGATCTGCAATCTGATTCTATAGCAGCAGAGGAGTGTCGGTAGAGTGGAACCGAGCGAGCAGGGGCTCGTTACATGGCCCATCCCTATTCTTCTTCAATGATCAGACTTGTCCTGACACGCCTCCCCTGCAAGCCTTTCACTTTGAAGATTAGTGTGCTGCTGCTTCTCCTCCCCCAGCTCGTATGCAGCTGAGAACAGAGGGAATGTGATCACTTATTAAATAAGGGGAAAAAAGGTATTTAGAATGTTTTTTTTTTTTTTTTTAATTTCTATGCACAAATGTTATGCCTTTCATTTATAATTTAAACTGAATACATTGCTTTGCAAAGTGATCATTTACAATCACCTTAAAAGACTCAGATCATCGAACAAATGTTAGTATTACACTTTACACATTATTACACATTATTCATGCCCCTAGAGTACTTAACCACATTTATTTTTATATATAAAGCACATTAATGTGTATTTGTTGGCAAATAATCCTGTAATAAGTCTTGAAACAATTCTATCAAATACTTTTTCACAGTACTGTATTTTCTCTCACTTCTTGTTAATGAAATAACATTTTCCAAAGTGGCAAATAGCAAATTTAAAAAAAAAAAATTAAGAGGATTTTAACTATTCCCCACTCTAGTCAAAACAACTAAAAAAAATAAATAAAAAAAATGAAAAAGTTTTTGCTATCCATACACTTTTTTTCATGTCCTTAGAGTACTCAACCACATTTATTTTTGTAGCTAAAGCACATTAATGTATTGTATAAATGTTGGCAAATCATCCCCTAATAAGTCTCAAAACAGTTCTATCACATTTGGCTTATGGCATGATCAGGTAAAACTCTATTTGGATCTGTCAGGTTGGGGTCCTCGGTGAAAGTTCTTTCAAACGCAGATTTAATGGAGCTCCAGAATTTTTCACGGATAACAAATGTTGTAAACTTAAAGGAAGGCTGCACAGTAATCTTTGAAATTATTGCACATTGCACTTTGCACATGGACTTTTGGACACAATATAATTTTTTGTGATAATTTTTTGTGATATTTTTCAATATTTTTATGTTGTTTGTTTTTGCGAAACTCACATGTTGAAATTCATAGACACATGAATGTGGGGATTTTTCCGTATGCTGGAACATTTTGAATTTTGTGTTACGCTGTTCTATATACTGATGCTTATGGAAATATTATTCAATTAAGGTATATGTTATGCGTTTAGAATGCTTGTGTGTACACAATGCTAAACGGTAGTGTATTGCAAATAGAGTAGCGCACTCAACACACATATCGATAATGTTGCATTGACCAACCTACAGAACAAGCCACTTTGTTATCATCTACATCATCAATGTGTGTATTTGTAAAGTAATGTACATTGAGTAGAAGAGATACAATCCAAAGTGCAAGAACAACTTTCACAGCCAAACAGGGAAGACTATGGAGATGAAGCGATCAATGCTGATGACGGTGAGTTGTAGGACACTGGCAGACTGATTGAGATATAATACAAAAATGTTAAGCTTGCACATGAAGGTTCCAAATGGCCAGGTATAGTTAAGGGCGATAGAAATGACAGTTAATGGTAGGAATAGGCTAAATGTTAAATCAGAAAAAGCTAAACTAGAGAACCAAACAGAGTTGACTGTCTTCTTCATCCTGAAGGCAACAAACCAGATGACCACTGACCAGACCATTTCCAGTGATTCCCAGCAAATATATCCCAGATAAAACCACCATGTTTGAAACACTGAGCATATTATACATAGTGGTATAGTCCCCATTTATGTAAGTTTCCTCAGTGGTGTTGGTCTCCAGATTTCCAGACATGTCAGGGGTCAGATAAATTTTTGATGCTCTGCAAAATCAAAACGAAAACATATAACAAAAGTACACTATGACCACTGAAGAAACACTCTGACTAAGCAAACTGGGATAAGCTTTTCTGAACAATTTTTATTGTTAGGTTTATATCAGATGGAAAAAAAGAAGCACAGCACTAAATCAATAAAATAATAAAGGCATACATGCATCTTTATTGATTTATTATCAAGGGGGATTTTAAGGAGAAATAATTGGATTGTAACTCCTCCTAATGCATTCTAAAATCCCCAAAACAAGAATGCCAGCAGGAAATGCAGCATACCCAACATAAAACTGTATCAATGGTGCAATAGTAAGTACTGTAATATGGGGGATGTCTAGTTCAGTAGTAGATGCATTTTTCAGTGAGTTTACAGCAAACGGGAACTTTAGGTTTTAGGGCCCACATTTAATAAAAGTAATAAAATGAAAGTTCATACATGCATGGGTTGCCCACACAGGGGTTCTTCTCCAGAAAAAATACAACAAATGAAAACAAATGAAAATGCCAAGCCACCTGGCTCTCAAGGCTCACTTAGCCTTGGTCACAGAACCATGCTATGCAGGCCCACTCCTGGCCTTTAGGGAGGGGCTCTCCTGACACTCCAGGCTCTCACACTCATCCGAGACTCACGGTACCCTCTGGTCCCCAGGACTCTCTCTTCCAGTTGTCTCATCTATGGTCCCCCAGACTCTCTCAGCTGGACCAACTCTCTCAGTCCACTGACCTGGAACCTCTCCAACATGAAGTGCCATCTCAAGGATATTTCCTGGATTCCTAAACAGGAACACACCTCCCTCATGGCTGCAGCAACTGCTCCAACACCAACTCCTACTCCACCAATCTGAGCTATGCTCAGATCTGCCTTATAACAAATGTTTACACCTGGACACACACACACAGCCTGCAGAATTTCTGGAAAACCTAGACACAAGACTGAAGACTTCATCCCACCCAATGCTCTTTGGAGTCTTCAGGTCTCCAGCCCCGATCCAGACTTACCAAATCCAAAGAAATTGTAAAACATAATTTTCTCTGCTCACAAAGCTTCTGCTGGAGCTTCTCAAACTGACTCTTTGAGAGTCCTGTGTCCATCTTAAACTCATTTTCCCTGAGACAGGGGCTCTCACTCTCACAGTATGTTTGTAAAAAATACAGATGTAATAAGCAAATAAGAGGCAATGGTAATGAGTTGTGGGAAGTGATTGCATAGCTGATCATGTAACAGCTCCCCGTATACTCTTAAATAATTGGATACATACTGCATCTGATATTAATAAAGCATATCCCATTATTGTAAATTGCACTGTTCAAATTATGAACCTAGAAAAAAGGGGGGGGGGGGATGGTGGGACTTTATATGAAGCACAACACCAAAACCAAATGAATCAATGGTAGATACTATTTAATATTTAATGGTGCACATGAATGCATGTGGCACCGTAAATAACAAGTAGAAAATAACATAATTATAGTAATATAATACATACATAGAAATGTACACACACACATATAAGTGTTGGAAATGCATACATATACATAAATATTCCTACATAGTAAATAGTGGAATTTTGTCCGAAGGGCCTAGGCCCAAACTTGTCTTGCATAGACATGGCCACACAATTGTTGGCCTACAATTACGAATGTAGTGACGTACTAGACGTACTACGTGGTTTTTCAGCTCTTTAGCACCACCCTTTGGGCTCCTTCTGCTAATCTCGTGTTAGTAGAAGTTTGGTGAGTGTTGATTCGCGCTTTTCATTTCGCGCTTTTCATTTCGCACTTTTCATTTATCGCTTTTTATTTCGTGCTTTACAGTTCACGCTTTTCATTTTGTGCTTTTCAGTTCGTTCCTGAACGGCCGTTCGTCAACCAGACATGTTGCGGATTCGGAGGAGATAACGTGTTATTTACTATTGGCTTCGAAGTTATTGCTTTGACATTATTTTTAGGTTGAATAATAATGATTTGATTTAGTATATTTTCTATATTTTTGGATGCATAGAATGCAGTTTTTGGTTAAGTTCTATTGGCAGATATCATGTCTAATTTTATTTGTTTACTTTTTTATTAACAATAAAAAATTGTGAAGAATAATACTTGGCTATGTGTTTCACTTCAAATGACAGTTTGGGAGTGGCAGTTACATTTTTAAAAAAATACAATGTAAAATTAACAAGGGACATCAACATAGTTGTATCTTTGATCTTAAAAACTACAAGATAATGATGTTGTGGTAACTTGCCCAAACTTAAAAAAAAAAAAAAAAAAGCATAATAATATTATACTTGATATCAATAGAAAAAAAAAGCCTTTGAAAATTCCTTTGCAATAACTCCATCAGTATCACCAGCAAAGCAGCTTCATTATTATCCCATTAAAGAAGAAGAGAATTGTGCGCTGCATTTGTAGATTTCATAATTTGCCACATCACAAATGTTAATTCTCCATTACAAGCGCTAGTTTACAAGACCGACCGCTTCTGCTTCCGAGCATGCGTGTTTGTACTTTGGACTTTTGTCCGACGGACTTGTGTACACACGCTTGGAAAATCCGACACACACATTTGTCCAGGGAAAATTTGAAATCTGGATAGCCAACATTTGTTGGTGGAAAGTCTGACAACAATTGTCCGATGGAGCATACACATGGTCGGATTTACCGCCAACAGCCTGTCATCGAACATTTCCTGTCAGAAAGTCTGATTGTGTGTACGGGGAGTATTCAACTATATTCATTTTTATAAATAAATGCACTTTCATTTTCAATTGTTGACAAACCATCACTAAATAATTATTGAAATAGCTCTGTCATTCTCCTTTAGCTTTTTAAATTGTAAGAAATCCTGCGCTATGGTGTGATATGGTTTCTGCATAATATAGAATAGGACGCAATCTTGAGAACTTTTTGCTGTTTATTGATTGTGTCCTAGTGTATTGCTTTTAGGTGTTCTTATCTGTGTACTAAGCTTATGATTATGTGTATTTAAATACATTTTGTACTTTTTTACCTTATTATACCTTTTTCAAGATCTGGTCTATTTCCTATGCCCGTATAATCCCTGGGGCACTTCCCTTTGCAAACTTGCATACCCTACATCATCTCCAAAGGCTTAAAGTGATTGTAAAGGATCGTTTTTTTTTTCTATTAACTCACATGTCATACTTACCTCCACTGTGCAGCTCGTATTGCACAGAGTGGCCCTGAACCTCGTCTTCTGGGGTCCCCCGGCGGCTCTTGCGGCTCCTCCCCACATCAGATAACCCCCTAGGAGAAGCGCTCTCCCAAGGGGGTTACCTTCCGGGCACGCTCCTGAGTCCAGCATTTGCGTCCACAGATACGAATGCTGGACTCGGCCCCACCCCCAGCGCTCTTGCACTCTTGATTGGATTTGATTGACAGCAGCGTGAGCCAATGGGCTGCTATCAATCTATCCAATCAAGAGCCGGGACCCCGTGGAGAGAGGGACAGCGCGTCCCCGCTGAAGAAATGATGGGGCTCAAGTAAGTGAAACGGGGGGGCTGGGGGGCCGGTGACTGCCCGGTGTTTTCTCACCTTAATGCATAGGATGTATTAAGGTGAAAAAACACGAGGGTTTACTTCCACTTTAAGTGAAGCATAGCAATGGGGCCTGGTCAAGGACTCAACCTGTGATTGGAGAATCACACAGATGAGCTTACTTCAATGCTTCTGCAGGCAGGATTATAGTGTTAAGGCGATACGAAAATCGGAAGTAAAATTTCGTCCGACGAACAATCTGCTGATTTTCGGATTGTTAGTATGGTGCTTTTGCAACAGCCAATTCCGATTTTTCGGACGATTTTTCGTACGACAAAATCTGGATGTGCAGACTATAAAATTTTTGGCGGATGTGAACACAACGTCTGAATTTCGTTTGATAAATACGGTTTTCGTCCTGAAAAAAAATCGTAAGAGCAAGACTACACATGCTCAGAAACGGAAGAATACTATTCAACACATTACGTCACTACCGAAGTTGAATTCTGTCATTTGAGAATTTTCATATGATGAGTAACATCTTCACTTTCTACAAGAGATTGGCATGCCACAAAAAAAATGGACGTTTGTCTAAAAATCTGAACGTGTGTGCAAGGCTTTAGACTTACTGCCCTGTAAAATTATCTGATGTAATTCTTACTTGCTTACTTACTTGAACGTTTCTGAAACATTTTGAAACACGAACAGCTTTTTTTTTTAAATGCTGACTCGGTTTGTGAGTGTTGTCTTGCAAAACGAGCAGAATTCAACCTAATGGGGTGTGCAGTACCGCATTTGGCCAGAGGTGTGGGGGCGCCGGTGACACTCGGAATGGTTCAGAGCCATTGGGAAATACTCTGAACCACTCGGAAATATTCGGGAACACTCGGAAATACTCCGTTCCCGGGTGTTCCTGAATCTTTCCGAGGGTTTCCGAGTTCAGCTGAGTTGTCCCCGAGTATTTCCAAGGCTCTCCGGCGCCCCCCCACCTCTGGCCACATGTGGTATTGCATGCAATAGAAGTCAATGTGGATCGAATTATTTTCATTTCCATCAACTTCTATGCGGAAACTCACTTTGATATGCGAGTGCTTTGGATTACAAGCATTCTCCTGGTACAGATTATGCTCGTAATCCAAGGTTCCATTATACAAGAGAAAAAACCTGGTGCTCAAGGCACAGTGTGACCCCTCTGGGTTTTAAAAGGCGGACCAGATGTTGATATAACATGTATTTATTTATTGAAATCACACAGTAAAATTGCATTAGTCAGAAGTATACTAGTCAAAGGTAATTCTTACTTGCTGACCATCAAAGTTATATAAAACTATTATTATTATTATTATACAGGATTTATATAGCGGTAACAGTGTGCGCAGTGCTTTACATCTCAAGGGCAGACAGTACAGTTACAATACAATTCAATACAGAAGGAAAAAACACAGTCACTTCCACCACGAAAAGGTCTTTTGAAGTAGAGGGCAACAGGTATAGATAGTAGTAAAATGGTATCCCAAGACTGGGTGGATGCTGCTTTCCTCAGATAATTCGAAGGAAACTACAAGAAAAACAAAATGGAAGGCGTGCTCGCCTATTGCATTACCAATGATAATTTAATAGTCATTTATTCATTTTTATAAAAGCTAAGCTCTGAGGAAGGGGGTGCGCCCCCTGAAACGCTGCAGCTGTACCCCATGTTGTGTTCCTGTGCATGTCCTGTGCGATTCAGCCCAGAAGAGCCGCTCTGCAGCTGTACTCTATGTGAGGCGATCGGTAAGAGGTTATACACATACAAATTAGACATGTGTAATTTTGTTGCAAATTCGTTTTCGACAAATTCAGGAAATATCAGAATTTCCGAAAACCCCAAATTTTTCTGAATATTCGTAAATTTGAATATTCGAAAATTCGCTAATTTGTAAATTCAAAAATTCGGAAATTTGTTAATTCGTAAATTTGTAAATTCGAAAATTCAAAATTCGAAAATCTGTAAAACCGAAAATTAGAAGATCTGAAATAATAACTAACTAATAATAACTTAACTATTACTAACTATTAAATTATAGGTATTGGAATTTTCTTTCAAATTTGTCTGTTAGTGAATGTAACGAATACGAATTTATCCGAAGTTGAGAATCCGAAATAACGAATGCTGTATCTAAAGGGTTTGAAAGTAACAAATTAATAATAATAAATAACAATAATAATACAAACTTTTTATTATTAATATTATTTATTATTATTTTGTTCCGTTCCATTTGTTTAGATGTGGCGTTCGTTATTTAAGATAATTCGCAACTTCGGATAAATTCGTATTAGTTACGTTCACTAACAGACAAATTTGAAAGGAAATTCCTATACCTATAATTTAATAGTTAGTTATTAGTTAGTTAGTTAGTTAGTTAGTTATTCTTTCAAATTTTCAGATTTTCTTTCCTATTCTCAGATTTTCAAATTTACAAATTCACGAATTTTCGAATTTTCAAATTTTCGATTTTATGAATTCAAAAATTTTCAAATTTACGATTTTACGAATTCAAGAATTTATGAATTGCAATCATAACAAATGACCCGAAAAACGAAAATAAACCGCAAAAAAACAAATTATACGAAAACAAACAAATTTTTCGTCAGTGCACATGTCTAATATAAATTGTTACAATGAAATCTGTTTTATTACACAAAACTAATTAAAAAATGTATATCTAAATTTAAAACAGTGATAATGGACACTGAACTAATAATACACTTATCCATAAAAAGACTCCAAGTGCCATAAGAAAGCTCCATGCATCCATTATAAGCAAATAACGAGTTTCAATGTTTAATAGAAACACTGCACAAAAAAAAAATCATTAAAAAACATAAAATACATTTTTTCAGCATCCATATTACCACCAATGCTTTGTATGTACATTAATAAGAGGGGAGAAAGACCTACCCTGTCCACTTATACTCATATACACCTATAAAGATGATATATTTATAGTTAATGTTAAAATGGTGTTTGTATACCCTCCTGGAATTCTTTGATTTGATTTTTCTGCAATTGATAGTTGAGGATTGATATATAAATATAAATCTAAGGATTTTAACTTCATTCTCCAAAAATATTTGCTTAGTGACCAAGATGAACCCAAATAGTCAGCCTAGTGTCACATAGTCTAATCTATGACATATCTTCTTAATTTTGAATAAAATAATTTAAAATAGTTTTCGAATTCGAATAGTTTTCAAGTTTGAATAGTTTTCCAATTTCCAAAGAGAATAAAATAGAATAGAAATAAATGTAATAGCATAGAAAAAAATTTAATTGAGGAAAAAAATATAACAGAAAATAAAATAATAGAAATTAATAGAGTAAAACAGAAAAAAAAATAATAGAAAATAAAAGAACAGAATAGAATGGAATAGGATAGAAACAAATAGAATAGAATTAAAAAAAGAATAGAATAAAACAGAATACAATCATCTTCTGAAATTCAAATAGAATAGAATAGAAAAGATTGTAATTAAAAAAACAATAGAATAGAATATAACTTTGAGTTTGAATAGAATAGAAAATAAGAGAATAGTATAGAAAAAGCAACAGAATTGATTAGAATAGAAAGAAAATGCCTATCATCCTATTTAAATCTATTATTTTCTATTCTATTAAAAAATTCTATTTAATTCTATTTGGGAAATGGTTATATTCTTTCTATTTTATTCTATTTTATTGTTTTTTTTTATTCTATTCTTTTCTATTCTATTATAGTCTATTCTATGGAATTCTTTTTTTCTATTCTTTTCTTTTCTATTTTGTTCTGTTTTACTCTATTCTGTTATATCCTTTTCTATTCTATTAAATTTTTTCCTTTATATTTTATTCTCTTTGGAAATTGGAAAACTATTCGAATTCGAGAACTTTTCGAATTGGAATTTGAAAACTATTTAAATTCTAAAATGTTTTGAATTTGAAAACTATTCGAAATTGATTTAAAAACTATTTGAATCAATTCGAATTCCATCCAATTTTTTTTTTCGTTATTTCCGATTCGTTTAAATTCGGTACTATTCAAATTCAGAACGAAACAAACTGCACATGTCTATCAGGCTCCTGCAGTATTCAACCACAATTATTTTTATAAATAAAGCATATACATTTGCAAACATTGCCACATCATCCCTTAATATGTGTTGAAATATCTCTATCACATTTGGCTTATGGCATGATCAGGTGAAAATCTGTGCCTATTTGGATCTGTCAGGTTGGTGTCCTCGGTGAAAGCTCTCTCAAAACCAGATTTAATGGAGCTCCAGAATTTTTGTTTGAAGTTTTGGCCAATGAAGACATAGAGAAAAGGGTTCACACAGCTGTTTGAGAATGCCAATAAGTCTGATATAACAGAGCCTATCAAAACCACAAACCTGAGATCACGATACATTCTATATGTAATCATGATAGAAAATACATGCAAGGGAAACCAGCAAATAAAGAAGGAAATGATGACGGCTGCAATCACTTTGTAAGGTTTGGTAGATGTTACTCTGCGATTTCTTTGAATACGCAAAAAGATGACAGTGTAACAGAAGATAATGATGGTAAAAGGAATAACAAACAGAATGATAAATCTTATTATAACTTGTGTATTGAGCATTAGCCGATCTAAATAACAAAACACAATGGTATTTCTGACATCATGTGTATCTGTATATATGAAGTAAGATATACTGAGTAGAAGAGATATAATCCAAAGTGCAAGAACGACTTTCACAGCCAGTGTCACGGTGCGATGGTTTCGACACCAAACAGGGAAGACTACGGAGATGCAGCGATCAATACTGATGACGGTGAGTTGTAGGACACTGGCAGACAGATTGATAGCTAATGCAAAAAATCCAAGCTTGCACATGAAGGTTCCAAATGGCCAGTGAAAGTCAAGTGCAATGGAAGTGATGTTTAAGGGTAGGAAAAGGCAGAAGGTAAAATCAGCAAAAGCTAAACTTAAGAACCAAACAGAGTTGACCGTCTTTTTCATTTTGAAGGCCACAAACCAGATGACCAGACCATTTCCAGTTATTCCCAGCAAACATATTCCTGATAAACCCGCCATGTATGAAACATAGAGTATTTTACTCAAAGTCGTATAAAATTTTTGATCTTCCTCTGTGGTGTTGGTCTCCATACTTCCAGACATATCAGGGCTCAGATATCAAGTTTGATGCGCTGCAAAATTAAAACGATTTAAGAAATATATAACAAAGGTAATCTGAGATTTGTGAAGAAACATTCTAACCAACTGGGGGGGGGGGGGAATTTCCCTGGAAATGTGTTTTTATGAACAATTTTTATGTCAGATAAGAAAGAAAGCACAGCACAAAGTCAACAAAATCATAAAGGCATATACTGTATACATCTTTACTTATTTTATCAAGAGGGATTTTAAAGGTAACTAATCTCACCATAAACCCTAAATACACTCTAGAATCCCCAATACAAGAGTGCCAACTCAATCTATAGAAAATACAGTAAACCCAACATAAAAAGATATCAATGGTGTAATGTCAAATAATTTTGGAAAATCACACAATAAGCAAATAAAAGGCAATGGTAATGAATTATGGCAATTTATTTCATAGCTGATCAAGTAAGAACTAAATGTATAAAAAGAATCAATGTTCATAATAGTTACATAGTTACATATTTGGTGAGGTTGAAAAAAGACACAAGTCCATCAAGTCCAACCTGTGTGTGTGTATGTCAGTATTACATTGTATATCCCTGTATTATGTGGTCCTTCAGGTGCTTATCTAATAGTTTTTTTTAAACTATCGATGCTCCCCACTGAGACCACCACCTGTGGAAGGGAATTCCACATCCTTGCCGCTCTTACAGTGAAGAACCCTTTACATAGTTTAAGGTTAAAACTCTTTTCTTCTAATTTTAATGAGCGGCCATGTGTCTTGTTAAACTCCCTTCCGCAAAAAATTTATCCCTATTGTGGGGTCACCAGTACGGTATTTATAAATTGAAATCATATCCCCTCTCAAGCGTCTCAATGCATACCACTTCTAAAGAAAGCATTTACTTTCAATATATGTTAAAATCTTAAACATGCTATCTGATATTCATAATGCTTATCTAATTTTTGTAGAGAGCAATCTCTTAATTTTCATATGTAAGTGTTATATCATTCTAATCCAGCCAATGTACTACAATGTAAAAAGAATCCTAGGTGTTTGTCTCCATAGGACTCTTTTTACATCTGTAGACCTATAGTAATCTACAGCTGAATATGTTAGTATCTATGACACACTCTGTCTACAGATTCCTATAGAAACAAGAAACTTTAAATATATTTCCCAATGGATGTAACTTAAAAGTCCAAGAGACTTGCAGCCTCACCATACAATATTCATTGTCGTGCAGCAAATGAAGTCTATCTGATCACTACTTACTAGGTATAGAAAACATTCCCTTTGCTCAACAGATGTCCACAATCTTTTAAAGAACCATTACAATCCCTTCTGTATTCTTCTTATGATATTATTGTCCTTACCTGAAGTTGTGTTGTTTCTGGTAGAAGTTTTCTGGGTGTTTCTCTCCAGCACAGCTCAGTAATGTGTATGCACTCCGTATATTGGGACTCTTTTTAGATCTAAGACTTGGCTATCACGTTATCTGATAATAAAGTGATTGGGAGGAGAGGTTTAAGTTGCTTGTCTGAAAGAAAACGGAACTTCTGTATGATAAGATAAGATTTAGATATGGATTCTGCATAATATAGAATATTGTCAGTTACTCATATGGCTTTAATTTTAGTGCTATAGAGCCCCGTGCTGTTTAAAGTAACAAAATGTTGGGAAAGTGGAATTAACCACTTGCCGACCGCCTAACGTAGATATACGTCGGCAGAGTGGCACGGGCAGGCAGAATCACGTATATATACGTGATCTGCCTCCCGCGGGCGGGGGGTCCGATCGGACCCCCCCCCGGTGCCAGCGGCGGTCGGCATCTGACTGGGAGCGTCGGGAGGCGAGGGGGAGACCATCCGATCGTGGCCCCCCCCTCGCGATCGCTCCCAGCCAATGGGAATCCTCCTCTGCCTGTGTGTAGTTTCACACAGGCAGAGGATGTGATGTCATCTCTCCTCGGCTTTGGCAGTTTCCGTCCAGCGCCGAGGAGAGAAGACATGTAAGTGCACACAACACAAACACACACAGTAGAACATGCCAGGCATACCTTACACCCCCGATCCCCCCCCGATCGCCCCCCGATCCCCCCCCAATCACCCCCCCCTGTCACAAACTGACATTAGCAGTATTTTTTTTTTTTTTTCCTGATTACTGCATAGTGTCAGTTTGTGACAGTTACAGTGTCAGGGCAGTGAGTGTTAGGCCCCCTTTAGGTCTAGGATACCCCCCTAACCCCCCCTAATAAAGTTTTAACCCCTTGATCACCCCCTGTCACCAGTGTCACTAAGCGATCATTTTTCTGATCGCTGTATTAGTGTCGCTGGTGACGCTAGTTAGTGAGGTAAATATTTAGGTTTGCCGTCAGCGTTTTATAGCGACAGGGACCCCCATATACTATCTAATAAATGTTTTAACCCCTTGATTGCCCCCTAGTTAACCCTTTCACCACTGATCACCGTATAACTGTTACGGGTGACGCTGGTTAGTTCGTTTATTTTTTATAGTGTCAGGGCACCCGCCGTTTATTACCGAATAAAAGTTTAGCCCCCTGATCGCCCGGCGGTGATATGCGTCGCCCCAGGCAGCGTCAGATTAGCGCCAGTACCGCTAACACCCACGCACGCAGCATACGCCTCCCTTAGTGGTATAGTATCTGTACGGATCAATATCTGATCCGATCAGATCTATACTAGGGTCCCCAGCAGTTTAGGGTTCCCAAAAACGCAGTGTTAGCGGGATCAGCCCAGATACCCGCTAGCACCTGCGTTTTGCCCCTCTGCCCGGCCCACCCAAGTGCAGTATCGATCGATCACTGTCACTTACAAAACACTAAACGCATAACTGCAGCGTTCGCAGAGTCAGGCCTGATCCCTGCGATCGCTAACAGTTTTTTTGGTAGCGTTTTGGTGAACTGGCAAGCACCAGCCCCAAGCAGTGTCAGGTTAGCGCCAGTACCGCTAACACCCACGCACGCAGCATACGCCTCCCTTAGTGGTATAGTATCTGATCGGATCAATATCTGATCCGATCAGATCTATACTAGCGTCCCCAGCAGTTTAGGGTTCCCACAAACGCAGTGTTAGCGGGATCAGCCCAGATACCTGCTAGCACCTGCGTTTTGCCCCTCCGCCCGGCCCAGCCCAGCCCACCCAAGTGCAGTATCGATCGATCACTGACACTTACAAAACACTAAACGCATAACTGCAGCGTTCGCAGAGTCAGGCCTGATCCTTGCGATCGCTAACAGTTTTTTTGGTAGCGTTTTGGTGAACTGGCAAGCACCAGCGGCCTAGTACACCCCGGTCGTAGTCAAACCAGCACTGCAGTAACACTTGGTGACGTGGCGAGTCCCATAAGTGCAGTTCAAGCTGGTGAGGTGGCAAGCACAAGTAGTGTCCCGCTGCCACCAAGAAGACAAACACAGGCCCGTCGTGCCCATAGTGCCCTTCCTGCTGCATTCGCCAATCCTAATTGGGAACCCACCGCTTCTGCAGCGCCCGTACTTCCCCCATTCACATCCCCAACTAAATGCAGTCGGCTGCATGAGAGGCATTTTCTTTATGTCCTCCCGAGTACCCCTACCCAACGAACCCCCAAAAAAGATGTCGTGTCTGCAGCAAGCGCGAATATAGGCGTGACACCCGCTATTATTGTCCCTCCTGTCCTGACAATCCTGGTCTTTGCATTGGTGAATGTTTTGAACGCTACCATTCACTAGTTGAGTATTAGCGTAGGGTACAGCATTGCATAGACTAGGACACACTTTCACAGGGTCTCCCAAGATGCCATCGCATTTTGAGAGACCCGAACCTGGAACCGGTTACAGTTATAAAAGTTAGTTACAAAAAAAAGTGTAAAAAAAAAAAAAAAAAAAAAAACACATACAAAAATATAAAATAAAAAAAAATAGTTGTCGTTTTATTGTTCTCTCTCTCTCTATTCTCTCTCTATTGTTCTGCTCTTTTTTACTGTATTCTATTCTGCAATGTTTTATTGTTATTATGTTTTATCATGTTTGCTTTTCAGGTATGCAATTTTTTATACCTTACCGTTTACTGTGCTTTATTGTTAACCATTTTTTTGTCTTCAGGTACGCCATTCACGACTTTGAGTGGTTATACCAGAATGATGCCTGCAGGTTTAGGTATCATCTTGGTATCATTCTTTTCAGCCAGCGGTCGGCTTTCATGTAAAAGCAATCCTAGCGGCTAATTAGCCTCTAGACTGCTTTTACAAGCAGTGGGAGGGAATGCCCCTCCCCCCCAACGTCTTCCGTGTTTTTCTCTGGCTCTCCTGTCTCAACAGGGAACCTGAAAATGCAGCCGGTGATTCAGCCAGCTGACCATAGAGCTGATCAGAGACCAGAGTGGCTCCAAACATCTCTATGGCCTAAGAAACCGGAAGCTACGAGCATTTTATGACTTAGATTTCGCCGGATGTAAACAGCGCCATTGGGAAATTGGGAAAGCATTTTATCACACCGATCTTGGTGTGGTCAGATGCTTTGAGGGCAGAGGAGAAATCTAGGGTCTAATAGACCCCAATTTTTGCAAAAAAGAGTACCTGTCACTACCTATTGCTATGATAGGGGATATTTACATTCCCTGAGATAACAATAAAAATGATTAAAAAAAAAAAAAATGAAAGGAACAGTTTAAAAATAAGATAAAAAAATAATAATAATAAAGAAAAAAAAAAAAGCACCCCTGTCCCCCCTGCTCTCGCGCTAAGGCGAACGCAAGCGTCGGTCTGGCGTCAAATGTAAACAGAAATTGCACCATGCATGTGAGGTATCGCCGCGAAGGTCAGATCGAGGGCAGTAAGTTTAGCAGTAGACCTCCTCTGTAAATCTAAAGTGGTAACCTGTAAAGGCTTTTAAAGGCTTTTAAAAATGTATTTAGTTTGTCGCCACTGCACGTTTGTGCGCAATTTTAAAGCATGTCATGTTTGGTATCCATGTACTCGGCCTAAGATCATCTTTTTTATTTCATCAAACATTTGGGCAATATAGTGTGTTTTAGTGCATTAAAATGTAAAAAAGTGTGTTTTTTCCCCAAAAAATGCGTTTGAAAAATCGCTGCGCAAATACTGTGTGAAAAAAAAAAATGAAACACCCACCATTTTAATCTGTAGGGCATTTGCTTTAAAAAAAATATATAATGTTTGGGGGTTCAAAGTAATTTTCTTGCAAAAAAAAATTATTTTTTTATGTAAACAATAAGTGTCAGAAAGGGCTTTGTCTTCAAGTGGTTAGAAGTGTGGGTGATGTGTGACATAAGCTTCTAGATGTTGTGCATAAAATGCCAGGACAGTTCAAAACCCCCCCAAATGACCCCATTTTGGAAAGTAGACACCCCAAGCTATTTGCTGAGAGTCATGTTGAGTCCATGGAATAATTTATATTGTGACACAAGTTGCGGGAAAGAGACAATTTTTTATTTTTTTTATTTTTTTTTGCGCAAAGTTGTCACTAAATGATATATTGCTCAAACATGCCATGGGAATATGTGAAATTA
The DNA here is from genome assembly GCF_042186555.1 of Aquarana catesbeiana. Lineage (NCBI taxonomy): Eukaryota > Metazoa > Chordata > Amphibia > Anura > Ranidae > Aquarana > Aquarana catesbeiana. The sequence continues at coordinate 29,840,868 of NC_133333.1, read as the reverse complement.
CACCCCAAAATACATTCTGCTGCTTCTCCTGAGTACGGGGATACCACATGTGTGAGACTTTTTGGGAGCCTAGCCGCGTACGGGACCCCGAAAACCAAGCACCGCCTTCAGGCTTTCTAAGGCCGTAAATTTTTGATTTCACTCTTCACTGCCTATCACAGTTTCGGAGGCCATGCAATGCCCAGGTGGCAAAAAAAAACCCCAAATGACCCCATTTTGGAAAGTAGACACCCCAAGCTATTTGATGAGAGGTATAGTGAGTATTTTGCAGACCTCACTTTTTGTCACAAAGTTTTGAAAATTGAAAAAAGAAAAAAAAAAAATTTTTTTTCTCGTCTTTCTTTATTTTCAAAAACAAATGAGAGCTGCAAAATACTCACCATGCCTCTCAGCAAATAGCTTGGGGTGTCTACTTTCCAAAATGGGGTCATTTGGGGGGGGTTTGTGCCACCTGGGCATTCCATGGCCTCCGAAACTGTGATAGGCAGTGAGGAGTAAAATCAAAAATGTACGCCCTTAGAAATCCTGAAGGCAGTGCTTGGTTTTCGGGGCCCCGTACGCGGCTAGGCTCCCAAAAAGTCCCACACATGTGGTATCCCCATACTCAGGAGAAGCAGCTAAATGTATTTTGGGGTGCAATTCCACATATGCCCATGGCCTGTGTGAGCAATATATCATTTAGTGACAACTTTGTGCAAAAAAAAAAAAAAAAAAATTTGTCACTTTCCCGCAACTTGTGTCAAAATATAAAACATTCCATGGACTCAACATGCCTCAAAGCAAATAGCTTGGGGTGTCTACTTTCCAAAATGGGGTCATTTGGGGGGGTTTTATGTAATCTGGGCATTTTATGGCCTTCAAAACTGTGATAGGTAGTGAGGAGTAAAATCAAAAATGTACGCCCTTAGAAATCCTGAAGGCAGTGATTGGTTTTCGGGGCCCCGTACGCGGCTAGGCTCCCAAAAAGTCCCACACATGTGGTATCCCCATACTCAGGAGAAGCAACTAAATGTATTTTGGGGTGCAATTCCACATATGCCCATGGCCTGTGTGAGCAATATATCATTTAGTGACAACTTTTTGTAATTTTTTTTTTTTTTTTTTTTTTTGTCATTGTTCAATCACTTGGGACAAAAAAAATGAATATTCAATGGGCTCAACATGCCTCTCAGCAAATTCCTTGGGGTGTCTACTTTCCAAAATGGGGTCATTTGTGGGGGTTTTGTACTGCCCTGCCATTTTAGCACCTTAAGAAACGACATAGGCAGTCATAAATTAAAGGCTGTGTAAATTCCAGAAAATGTACCCTAGTTTGTAGACGCTATAACTTTTGCGCAAACCAATAAATATACACTTATTGACATTTTTTTTACCAAAGACATGTGGCCGAATACATTTTGGCCTAAATGTATGACTAAAATTGAGTTTATTGGATTTTTTTTAGAACAAAAAGTAGAAAATATCATTTTTTTTTTAAATTTTCGGTCTTTTTCCGTGTATAGCGCAAAAAATAAAAACGGCAGAGGTGATCAAATACTATCAAAAGAAAGCTCTATTTGTGGGAAGAAAAGGACGCAAATTTCGTTTGGGTACAGCATTGCATGACCGCGCAATTAGCAGTTAAAGCGACGCAGTGCCGAATTGTAAAAAGTGCTCTGGTCAGGAAGGGGGTAAAACCTTCCGGGGCTGAAGTGGTTAAAGCGTTTGTTAACCCAAAAAAAACTGATCCTGTTCCCTTAAAGCATGTTATACAGCACAGTGCTTGTGCTGTGTCATTTAGCCCCCTGTATCACCTGTAATACCTGGCTGATCCTTCCAGTTTCTACCCTCCTCCTGTACGTTGACTCCTATATATCAGGGCTGCTGAGCCCTGACAACGGATTCAGTACATACCTTTGTCATACGCAGCCCTGCTCTTTGTCTCCTTTGTTCTCTCCCTCCTACTCTTCCCCCTCCTCTCTCTGAGTGTCAGCTATTGTCAGCGCCCCCCCCCCCCCGCTGCTCTCATAGCTAACATTAAAAGCCCCCATCCCCTCTGTATTAGAACAAGAAGTTCCCCTGTGTCTGTGTTATATCATAAATATGCGTATCTGTACTGATAACACAGCGTCTTCCTGCGATCATGATCATAGGAAATATGTGGCGCTCACTAAAGTGCATAAACATATAATAAGGATGATGAAAGCAAACAGAAAATAGTGATCCTACAATTCTTCAAATACTAGCTAAAGTGCATGACAGTGCAGACCTCTCTAACTGCTTCAGCTCACTTTGATTTTACGCATTAGTTTTACTTTTTTGTTCCTGCGATCATGTGACTCCTCAGCTCTCTCTCCTTTCTCCTCTCCTCCCCGGCTGACGTCAGCTGCAGTGCTTGGTCCCGCCCACTTGAACTGTCAGCTAGGCAGAGGAGCGGCAAGAGGAGTCACATGATCACAGGAAGACGCTGTGTTATTGGTACAGATAAGCATATTTATGATATGAAACAAGTGAACGCATTATTATAATACAGAGGGGATAGGAGCATTTTATAGAAGTGGCTTAACAACCACTTTAACCTCCCTGGCGGTATTCCCGAGTGGGCTAGGGGTTCAATTTCAGTACCATTATGTTAACCCCGAGCCACACTCAGGATTGCATTGCAGATTCCTGGTATAGCGTACTTACCTTGTCACCAGGATCCTTTGATGTCCCCCCTGCTGTGTCCTCCGCCGGATCCTCCACCCTATGCTTTGTGTGCCAGGCTCCATTCCCTGTGAGCGTCGCCATGCATGGGGGGCAGAGCCCAGCGACAAATTCAAAAAGTACAAAAAACATAACTCATACAATACACTGTAATCTGTAAGATTACATTACTGTATCAAATAATTTAATCTCCCCTTTGTCCCCAGTGCTTTGTCCAGTGTCCTGCCTGCACTTTAATATTATATATACTGTTCTTTCTGAGAGTGTCCATGGCAACCAAAAAGAGTCCCTTTACTTCAAAAGTGGTTTTAGCGATAGTGAATAAGAATCACTTGCAGAATTTAGCGATAGTGATTCGTGGGGAAATTCATTTTATTATTATTATTATTATATTATTTTTTATAATTATTTACAGCTATTTATTCGTTTGGACAGATTTAAAGGGATTGTAAAGCTTTGTTTTTAAAAAAAACAAAAAACAAACATGTCATACTTACCTCCACTGTGCAGTTTGTTGTGCACAGAGTGGCCCCGAACATCCTCTTCTGGGGTCCCTCATCGGCACTCCTGGCTCCTCCCCGCATCGAGTGTCTACGTCGGAGAAGCGCTCTCCTTGGTGGACACCCACACGGGCGCGGCCCCGAGTCCTGCATCTGTGTCCATTCACAGAATGCAGGACTCGGCCCCGCCCCCCCGGAGCCGCGTCATTGGAATTGATTGACAGCAGTGGGAGGCAACGGCTCCGCTGCTATCAATCTATCCAATCAGGTAGAGCTGTTGTGCTCCTTCCCTCCCGAAGAATGAAAGTGGTCAGGTAAGTAAAACAGGGGGGGCTGCAGCATGAGAGAAGGTTTTTCACCTTAATGCATAGAAGGACCATGAGGGTTTACAATCCCTTTAACCCCTTTAAGTGAGTTATTCCTAAGAATTACAGGCCTACAATATAAAACTCCAAATTTTTGTGCAAAACAATGTACCGCTTTGAGATTAGGCATGTGCATTTAGTTTCGATCCGAATTCGAAGACAAATTCGAATCGAATTCTAAAACATATTCGAATCGAATTCGAAGACAAATTCAAATCGAATTCGAAAAAAATAGAAAACGTTTTTCTAAAAAAAACAATAAGTTAGAATATAAAATAATAAAGCAATAGAATATATATATATATATATATATATATATATATATATATATATATATATATATATATATATATATTTTTTTTTTTTTATTATTCTCTTCTATTTTTTTTTATGCTTTTCTTTTCTATTATTTTATATTCTATAATAGTCTTTTCAATTCAGATTCAAATTCATTCTATACGAAATTCGAATTTCGGAACATGGCTTCTGAAGTTTGAATTTCGTATAGCATGAATTCGAATTTGAATAGAAAAGATTAGAACAGAAAATAATAGAAAAGAATGGACTAGAAAAACAATAGAACAGAATAGAAGAAAATATAATATATATATTATATTTTCTTCTATTCTGTTCTATTGTTTTTCTAGTCTATTCTTTTCTATTATTTTCTATTCTATTCTAATCTTTTCTATTCGAATTTGAATTCATTCTATACGAAATTCGAATTTCGGAAGATGGCTTCTGAAAGTGGAATTTCGTATAGAATGAATTCAAATTTGAATAGAAAAGATTAGAATAGAAAATAATAGACTAGACAAACAATAGAACAGAACAGAATAAAATATAATATATATATTTTATTTTATTCTGTTCTATTGTTTTTCTAGTCTTTTCTCTTCTACTCTATTCTAATCTTTTCTATTCAAATTCAAATTCATTTTATAAGAAATTCAAATTTCGGAAGACGGTTTTATATATATATATATATATCTATATATATCTATATATAGATATATATAGATAGATATAGATATATATCTATCTATATATATCTATATATATATATTTTTTTTTTTTTTCTATGCTGGTCTATTGTTTTTCTTTTCTATTATTTTCTATTTTATTCCAATCTTTTCTATTTGAATGCAAATTCTTTCTATATGAAATTTGAATTTCTGAAAATGGTCATACAGAAACAGAATGAAATAGAATGAGATCGAATTCTAATAGAAAAGACTAGAACAGAAAAACAATAGAACAGAATAGAAAAAAATTATATATAACCATCTTCCGAAATTGGAATTTGGTACAGAATTAATTCAAATAGAAAAGATTAGAATAGAACAGAAAATAATATAAAAGAATAGCATAGAAAAACAATAGAACAGAATAGAAAAAATATAAAATATTCTATTGTAATCTTTTCTATTCGAATTCATTCTGTACCAAATTCCAATTTTGGAAGATGGTTTTATTTATATATATATATATATATATATACATTATATATATATATATATATATATATATATATATATATATATATATATATATATATATATATATATATACATTATATATATATATATATATATATATATATATATATATATATATATATATATATATATATATATATATATAATATTTCTTTCTATTCTGTACTACTGTTCTATTGTTTTTCTATTTTGTATAGAATGAATTTGAATTTGAATAGAAAAGATTAGAATAGAGTAGAAAGAATAGACTAGAAAAACAATAGAACAGAATAGAATAAGATATAATATATATATATATATATATATATATTATATTTTATTCTGTTCTGTTCTATTGTTTTGCTAGTCTATTCTTTTCTATTATTTTCTTTTCAAATTCGATTTCATTCTATACAAAATTTGAATTTCAGAAGCCATCTTCCGAAATTCGAATTTCGTATAGAATGAATTCAAATTTGAATAGAAAAGTTTAGAATAGAATGAAAAAGAATAGCACAGAAAAACAATGAAACAGAATAGAAAAAAATATAATATATATATATATTATATTTTATTCTCTTCTGTTCTATTGTTTTTCTAGTCTATTCTATTTCTATTATTTTCTATTCTAATCTTTTCTATTGAAATTCAAATTCATTCTATACGAAATTCTAATTTTAGAAGTTATCTTCCGAAATTCGAATTTTGCATAGAATTAATTCAAATTCGAATAGAAAAGTTTAGAATAGAATAGAAAAGAATAGCATAGAAAAACAATGGAACAGAATAGAAAAAAATATAATATATATATAAAACCATCTTCCGAAATTGGAATTTGCTACAGAATGAATTGGAATTCGAATAGAAAAGATTAGAATACAATATATTATTATATTATATTTTTTTCTATTCTGTTCTATTGTTTTTCTATGCTATTCTTTTATATTTTCTATTCTATCCTAATCTTTTCTATTGGAATTCGATTTCATTCTTTACGAATTTCAAATTTCGCAAAATGGTTATATATAGTTTACTTTTTCAAATTCAGTTAATGTTTTTTTCGAATGCGGTAGAATTTTTTACGAATTTTATAGATTTTTTCGAATGTGGTAGAATTTTTTCGAATTTAACCGTTTTTTTCTAATGTGGTAGAATTTTTTGGAATTTGATAGTTTTTTTAGAATACGGTCGAATTTTTTCGAATGCGGTCAAATTTTTTCGAATTCGAATACGAAATGAAACGAATTCCGAAAACGAATGTAACGAATGCAACGAATTTAGTTAAATAATGAATCAAAAAGAAATGAAACTAAACAAATTTTTTCATCCTGCACATGTCTATTTGAGATTAAAAAAATCTGACATAATCATACCGCCAGGGAGGCTACGGGCTCTTGCAAAGTACAGCTTGAAAGTGCGCAGCACAGCATTTTTTTTTTTTCACTGAGCTAAATTAATTGTAATGTGCCTATGCACACAGGCATGTAAACAAGCGCCGTGTATTCTTCAGTAAAAAAAAAAAAAAAAGGAAATCTGCATTTTTGGTCAGTAATTTACGACTCACGCTCAAAAATGCGCGCATTTGTGTACATTTGCGCCCAAATTCGCACAAAGTGTTCATTGACATTTAGGTAGCAAGCTTTCTGTGCATGCGTGGAAATGTGTGCAAATTTGCTCAAAAATACATTAAAAAAGTCTGGAAAAAGTAGATGCTCAAACAGGAGTATTGTGTGCAAGAGACCCAAGCGATGTTTAGCATTGATTATTACATGGATTATCTCTTTCCTCAGTCATCAAAGAGGATAAGTTGTGAAGAAATGGGCTGGACTTGATGGACTTGAGTCTTTTTTCAACCTCACCTACTATGTAACTATGTAAGAAAAATTGTTGCTGACAGTGCGACAGCTAGAACACTAAATGACAGCTGAGCTTCTCATATTTATTCCTTTCACAAAGTAGTCTAGCTGTACTGTTTTTGTAGCAGAAGAAAACTGAAGAGGCACAAAGAGTTGAGAAAGTCTCAACCCGAATCAACAGCTAAACACATTATTTTGAATTTGTATAATGGAATAATTTTGATAAGCAAAAGATTTTGAATTCTGATCACTTAAGCCTCTTACACACAGTCGGATTGTTGGCCAACAAAATCGTGGATGTTTGTCCGAAGGGAGTTGGCCCAAACTTGTCTTGCATACAAAACGGCAAAGAATTGTCGGCCAATAGTTACGAACGTAGTGACGTACTACATGGTTTTTCAGCTTTTTAGCGGCACCCTTTGGGCTCCTTCTGCTAATTTCATGTTAGTAGAAGTTTGATGAGTGTTGATTTATGCTTTTCATTTCGCACTTTTTAGTTGGTTTCTGAATGGCCATTCATCAATCAGACATGTTGCGGAATCGGTGGAGATAACGTGTTATTTATTATTGGCCTTGGAGTTATTGCTTTGACATTATTTTTTTGGTTGAATAATGATTGGATTTGGTATATTTTCTATATTTTTGGATGTATAGAATGCACTTTTTGGTTAAATTCTATTGGCAGATAGCATGTCTAATTTTATTTGTTAGGGTTAGGGATTAGGGTTACGGTTAGGGTTAGAGTTAGGGTTAGTGTTCGGGTTAGGGTTTATGGTTAGGGTTTTCCGATGAAGAACAAGGTTAGGACTCAGGGTCAAAGGTCAGTAGGCGTGTCCCCAAAGGTCAAAGGTCAAGAAGCATGGCTGACCCACCCCCACCAAAGTGTTCTACCTACCCCAACTAAGTCAGGGAATGAACAAGTCAAGGAAAGGCAGTTATATTTAAAAAAAATACAATGTAAAATTAACAAGGGACACCAACATAGCTGTATCTTTGATCTTAAAAACTACGGCATAATGGTGTTGTGGTAACTTGCCCAAATAAAATAAATGCATAAATAATATTATTCTTGATATCACTAGAAAAAAAAGCCTTTGAAAATTTGTTTGCCATAACTCCATCAGTATCACCAGTAAAGCAGCTTCATTATTATCCCATTATAAAGAAGAAGAGAATTGTGCGCTGCATTTGGAGATTTCATAATTTGCCACGTCACGAATGTTAATTCTCCATTACGAATACTAGTTTACAAGACCGACTGCTTCTGGCTCGTCCTTGCTTCCGAGCATGCGTGTTTGTACTTTGGACTTTTATCTGACAGACTTATGTACACACGCTCGGAAAATTCAACAACACACATTTGTCCGCAGAAAATTTTAAAACCTGCCATCCAACATTTGTCTACAGAAAATCCAACAATAATTGTCTGATGGAGCGTACAAACGGCTGGATTTTCCACTTCTCCTAGGGGGGTTACCTTTCGGGTAGAGTCCAGCATTTGCGTCCACAGACATGAATGCAAGACTCAGCCCCGCCCCCTGGCGCCCGCGTCATTGGATTCGATTGACAGCAGCGGGAGCCAATGGCTGCGCTGCTATCAATCTATCCAATCAAGAGTCAGGATCCCGTGGAGAGAAGGAGAGCGCGTCCCCGCCGAGGAGATGAAGGGGCTCAGGTAAGTAAAACGAGGGGGGCTGGGGGGCCAGTGACTGCCAGGTGTTTTTTCACCTTAATCCATAAGGTGAAAAAACACGAGGGTTTACAAACCCTTTAAGTGAAGCATAGCAATGGGGCCTGGTCTAGGACTCAACCTGTGATTGGAGAATCACACAGATGAGCCTACTTCAATGCTCCTGCAGGCAGGATTATAGTGTTAAGGTGATATGAAAATCGGAAGTAAAACTTTGTCCGACGAACGATCTGCCAACTTTCATTAGTAAGGTGCTTTTGTGACAGCCAATTCCAATTTTTCGGATGATTTTTTCTCTACGACAAAATCTGGATGTGCAGACTATAACATTTTTGGCGGATGTGAACACAACGTCTGAATTTAGTTTGATAAATACGGTTTTCGTCCCCAAAAAAAATCGTAAGAGCAAGACTACACATGCTCAGAAACGGAAGAATACTATTCAACATATTACGTCACTACTGAAGTTGAATTCTGTCATTCGAGAATTTTCGTATGATGAGTAACATCTTCACTTTCGACATGAGATTGGCATGCAATAAAAAAACGGATGAACGTTTGTCCAAAACTCTGATCGTGTGTATGAGGCTTTAGACTTGCTGCCCTGTGAAATTATCTGATGTAATTCTTACTTGCCAATAATGGAACAGGGATTAGCAGTGTGTGTACCACAAACGGTCCGTCTCATCCAATGTAGCATACAGTATAACCTTGGTTAACAAGTAATGCGGTTAACTAGCATTTTGAAAGACGAACAATTTTTTTTTTAAAACCTGATTCGGTTTGCGAGTGTTGTCTCGCAAAACGAGCAGAATTCAACCTAATGGGGTGTGCAGTACTGCATTTGGCCAGAGGTGCGGGGGTGCCAGTGATACTCGGAACAGATCAGAGCCGTTCAGAAATACTCGGAATCACTCAGAAATACTCAGAAACACTCAGAAATACTGCGTTCCCGAGTGTTTCCGAGCCTTTCCGAGGGTTTCTGAGTTCAGCCAAGCTGCCCACGAGTATTTCCGAGGCTCTCCGGCGTCCCCACCTCTGGCCACATGCGGTATTGCATGCAATAGAAGTCAATGCGGAACAAATTATCTTCATTTCCATCAACTTCTATGGGGAAACTCACTTTGATATGCGAGTGCTTTGGATTACAAGCATTCTCCTAGAACAGATTATGCTCGTAATCCAAGGTTCCACTATACAAGAGAAAAAACCTGGTGCTCAAGGCACTGTGTGACCCCTCTGGATTTTAAAAGACGGACCAGTTGTTGATATAAAATGTATTTATTTATTTATTGAAATCACACAGTAAAATTGCATTAGCAAGAAATATACTAGTCAAAGGTAACTCTTACTTGCTGACCATCAAAGTGATATTAAACTAATATTATTATTATTATTATTATTATTTTTATACAGGATTTATATAGCGGTAACAGTGTGCGCAGCGCTTTACATCTCAAGGGCAGACAGTACAGTTACAATACAATTCAATACAGAAGGAAAAAACACAGTCACTTCCAGCACGAAAAGGTCTTCTGAAGTAGAGGGCAACAGGTATAGTAGTAGTAAAATGGTATCCCAAGACTGGGTGGAAGCTGCCTTCCTCAGATGGGGTAATCCGAAGGAAACTACAGGAAAAATAAAATGGAAGGCGCGCTCACCTATTGCATTACCAATGATAATTTGATAGTCATTTATTTATTTTTATAAAAGCTAGGCTCTGAGGAAGGGGGTGTGCCCCCCGAAACGCTGCAGCGGTACCCCGTGTTGTGTTCCTGTGCATGTCCATACACTTTGTATTTTTATGGCTCATTGACTTTGTGAGTACCCACTTTTATTAAGTGGTAATGCACTAGGTGGGCGCGCCTTCCGTTTTGTTTTTTCAATGCAGAAGGAATCTGAGGGCCCAAATAGAGTGAACTGACTAAAAATATGCACTGTCACTATATTAATAACACTGGTGATAAGTGATAAATGTGAGTCGTATGCCCCGTACACACGGTCGGACTTTGTTCGGACATTCCGACAACAAAATCCTAGGATTTTTTCCGACGGATGTTGGCTCAAACTTGTTTTGCCTACACACGGTCGCACAAAGTTGTCGGAATTTCCAATCGCCAACAACGCGGTGACGTACACCACGTACGACGAGACTAGAAAAGGCCGGTTCAGAACCAAGCGCGGCACCCTTTGGGCTCCTTTTGCTAATCTCGTGTTAGTAAAAGTTTGGTGAGAGACGATTCGCGCTTTTTCAGACTCGTGGCTTTCAGATCGTTTTCTGCGGTTCAGTTTGTGCTTGTGGGTTTGTATCTGCTCTTCAGTGCGTGCAGTCAGTTTGTATCAGAGTTTTCTGTGTGATCTTGCCCGCTCGTTGCTGTTTTTCAGGTCGCTCTTCACAAGCCTTGCTGTTCTTCAGTGCGTTCTGTTACTTCGTTCTGAGCAGCCGACCGTTTTCTAGCCATGTTTCGTATGCGTACTTCTCGTACAGTTCGTGCTGTGCGGGGGCTTGGTGTTGGGGTCCTGACCTTGACACAAGTCCAGTCCATGAACAGGGTGGGGAGGAGTTCATGGACCAAGAATTGGTTGGTTCAGCGTGACCAGTTCTCTCATATGCCTTTTCTCCGTGAGATCCGTGAGAATAATCCTGATGATTTCAGGAACTTTCTCAGGATGACGGACCCCGTGTTTCACCGTTTGTTGGCTTCGCTGACCCCCTATATCAGCAGGCAGGATACCTGCATGAGGCAAGCCATCACTCCGGAGCAGAGGTTGGTCGCTACCCTGCGGTATTTGGCCACAGGGAGAAGTCTGCAGGACCTCAAGTTCTCGACAGGCATCTCCCCCCAGGCTCTTCTTTGTGGACATTTACTGTTTGTGTTTGTTTTAGCTGACCCTGACAGAAATGTGTGGAGTCCAGAAAATGGCGTGATCGTGTAACCTTATACAAAGCACTGTTGGCTGTTATTTACTAAATGCAAAGACACTTTTCACTACAAGTGCACTTGCAACTGCACTGAAACTGCACTTGTAGTGCAAAGTGGATTTGCCCTTAGGAAATAAGCCCCATTTTCTCATAAAACAACAATTACATCACCCCAAAAGTGTTGTAGCGTTGAGACAATAATCCACACATTCTTGATGAGCAATCTTTTTAATACCTGCACAATCACATGTGCATTTACCAAAGGTTTTTCTGACAAACCAACATGTTTGTTGTATAACAATTTTTGTGGTGTCATTATCCAAAATCAAAATGTCCATTTTATAGAAAACAGGCCTGTGTTAAACCCACAAGAAAGACACAAATCTTGATCTTACAAAGTTCACATTTGGTAGAACCTGAAGGCAATATCAGACATGAGTATTTAGGAACTGTGTTTGATATTGCGTTTAGATGGGGGGAAATCACCCCTGGAAAAGCCAAATTTGGAAGATGCACACAAATTTCACAATGTCAACATGTGCGACCTGCCATCACGGGGGATCAAGGGATGTGTTTTGGGGGAGAAAGCCCTTCCTCACTGCTACTTTATTATTGAGGAAGGGGTTGCACCCCCAAAATGCGTCCATTGATCTCCAGTGATGGCAGATAGCACATGTTGACACACTGTGTGCATCCTCCAAATTTGGCTTGGGGAAAAATCACAAAAACATTTCGCACATTGTAGCAGACAAAAGAAGAAAGTGATTTGGAGGGGCTTTAAACTCGCCCCAAAACATCAATGATGTTTTTATATTTTGGAATAACATCATTGATGTTTTGCTTGATGTTTTCCAATTGTAAATTACACCCCATGATCTCCCCGATCACGATCTGGGCACTTTCTGATGTGAAAGGATCTTCATCCACAACCTCACGATCACCTAAAAAGAGAGGAAACCCAAAATAAATTAGGTCGAAAAAAAATGCCGCCATCCATCTTTTACGTGAGCCTGTGGTTGCAGACACTCACCTGTTGTGGTGACTAGTTCCACCACGTCTTCTTCCTCCTGCTCATCTTGTGTTGGGTGGATTTCCCCTTCTTCCGGGGGGGGGGCTCTGGTCTCCTGGGATGAGGGGTGTCCTCCGAGTCTTTTCTCCCCTATGTAAAACAAAAATGGTATAATTAGCACACAGATATTTGATGGCAGAACTATAAAGATGAAACATTGCTTGGAAGTGGGGTACAATGATCTATTTTAGACGAGTTCCAAGATGTAGCTTTTTTATTGGCCTTTGTCAAGCTTCAATACTTTACCTGTTTAGTACAAGCTTCACAGATGTAGCCCCCCCTATAGTATACACTGGAGCACCTGTGTGGCCCCCCTACTAAAAATGGTGTTCTGGGGTCCCACACTAGTGCTCCAGTGTCCAGATGTGAAAACAACTGCTGAGTGTCCTCTCCTTACACACAATCTAGTTTGCATTTCATTCTAGTAACAAAGCCATCTACACAACCCAATTCTTTGAAGACAAGTATAGGGCCTCAAAATGGTGGCCAAATGCATATGGCCTAAACAATGGTATTTTATAGTCCGAAATAAAAATGTGTGATCCGAACGAATAATGTGCCCATGAACATGAAAGTTGCCATTTTAAACTGTACAACAGTTCCTAAAAGCACATGGAGCAGCACGAACGTAATAAACACAAGAACAATAGGAACACAGCACAACTACTTACTTTTTTGCAGCACTCTCCGGATCTTTCTGTACTGCTCATGTTCTCGTAATTTCAGGTCCGACCACCGCTTCCTGAGCTGATCTTTCAATCGTCGTACCCCGGATTTCCGGTGCAGACTCCTGACCACTTTCGCCATGATCTTGGCCTTTCGGACATTGGGGTTGGGGTAAGGCCCATTCTTTCCATCATAGTCGGCCCTCTTCAGGATGTCCACCATCTCCAACATCTCCCCAAAGGACATATTTGAGTCCTTTAATCTCCTTCTGGATTGGGACGTTTCAGGCTCCGGCCTTTCCTCCTCCTCCTCCTCCTCGTTGCTGTACTTAGCACGATCCTGCTGTCTATCCGCCATGTGCTTTTCCTCCACTGCGCCGAACGAAAAGGGGCGGGGAATAGAATAGAAAGAACGTCAGGGGCGGGCGGAGTTATACGCATGCGCAGTGTGTATAAATCGTAACGCGCGTGTGTTACGTAGATCTGTGAGCGGAGGAAGGAGCATCGGAGACGCCGATCGTGCTAATGAAGGTAGGATCTAAACTTGGGCCTATACTGCTTCGAAACTGAAGCCTATATTGTAACAAGATTAGGGGAGTTTGGCCTGACATTAGGGTTTGTCTTGTGTTGTGTCTTGCAGAGAAAATGGATGGGTTCAATGACCACAATTTCCTGCCCCTGTTCAGTGACAAGTACAGGGAGCTGCCCTGTCTGTGGCAAGTGAGACACCCCCACTATAACCATAAACAAAAGAGGCAGGCAGCGCTGGAGAAACTGCTGGAGTTGGTGAAGCCGGTGAAGCCGGTGGTCCCCACACAACCATCCCTTATTTAAAAGCTAAAATTGGTGGCCTGAGGAGCACATATCTTAGGGAGCGCAAGAAGGTCACAGATTCCCAGAGGTCCGGAGCTGCAGCAGATGACGTTTATGTCCCCAGGCTGTGGTACTATGAGAGACTGCGATTTCTGTCAGACCACACTGAAGTCAGGGAATCCCTCTCTACTCTTCCTTCCACACTTCCTTCCACCCCAGCTGAGGCTTCTGATGTCCAACCTGGGCCTTCCAGCCAGGAAGAAGTGGAGGAGCCCAGCTGGAGTCAGGTATAGCATTCCTCTACAGATTTCTGGGCAATAAAGAAATTATGTTTACTATAGATGTTATTATTGATCATTAATTGCTGATTAAAAAAAGTGTTTTACATATCAATAGACAGTAGTGGGCACCCAAAATTGGGACAAAAATGCAAAATGCTGGGCTCAGAAGGATAGTCTGTTATATTTGTTAACATTGAATTTGCAGCAGTCAGGAGGTGAAAATTGTGTGTGATTGATGTAAAAAAAACTAAAACTATGTCCCTTTTTCATACACAGGAAGACCTCAGCCAGGAGGAGGCTGTGGAATGTGGCAGTCAGGAGGAGGCGGGGATTATTAGTGTCAGCCAGGAGGAGGTGAGGATTAGTGGCAGCCAGGAGGAGGCGGGGCTAAGTGTCAGCCAAGAGAAGCCTGGGACAAGTCGCAGCCTGACTGAGTCTCAGGTTCCTCCCCTCCGCCTTCCATACAAAAGGGCCAGGAAGGCCACTCCCAGTCCTGTGCAGGATTCAGCATACAGGCTGATCCAGGAGGCTTCTGCGTCCCTCAGAGCCTTCCCCAGTCCTGAAGAGGCCTTTGCCTGCATGGCTGCCACCAAATTGCAGGGCATGCAGGAGGGCCAACGCAAGATCTCTGAGGACCTGATTTATAAAGTCCTACGTAAGGGGTTGAGTGGGGAACTGACACACAAGACGGATGTCATTGAGATCGACGATCCTCCTCCTCCTCCTGCTGCCACAACTCCACCACCACAGCCAAAGGCTGGAAGGAAGCGTGGAAGGAAGACCTGAGAGTGATGGCCCTGGGTTCAGTCTGGTCTGACAGAAGATGCAGTCTCTCGTATGACCACAGCCTGGGGACACAGATGTCATCTGCTGCTTTCCGGATCTCTGGGACTTCTGGACCAGACTGCCCTCCTTTAGATATGGACTCCTCAGGCCACCAATTTTGCTTTTAAATAATTGATGTCTGCCCTGGGGTTCCAAGGCTTCGCCCACTTCTGCAGTTTCTCCAGCGTTGCCTCCCTCTTTGTTTATAGTTGTGACCCCTTAATAAAATATTTTTAGGTAAATTATACTCTCCTGTGTGTTTTCATGCAAAAAGGACAGTTTGTTGGTGACGATTCAGGTACATTTCTAAAGTACAATGTGAAATTAACAAGGGACAACAACACCAAACAATCTCCTACAGATTGAATAGAACAACATATCAATGGTGTTGTCGGAACTTGTCACCAAAAACACACAAACATTTTCGGGAGTACAAATCAAAATCACCAAAAAAAAGAGAAACACAAAAAAAGATTCTACATTAAAGTCAAAAAAAAAAAATATGTTGTCAGATGTGAGAAATCAAAATATATTGAGGGAATCCCGAAAAATAGTAAAGAAAGAAGTTTGTGAGAAGTGTGTGTGAATATGAGCATCAAAACGACTTAATTCTTGTCACATTATAAAGAAGAAGAGAGTGCGCTGTATTAAACCATTTTTAACATTGCAGCGTGACGAAAGTGCTGTATCCATTACGACCGCTAAGTTTACCAGAACGAGCTGTCCCGTGTCGGAATTTCTTCTGAGCATGCATGGCACTTTGTGCGTCGGAACAGGCCACACACGGTCGGAATTGACGCGATCGGATTTTGTTGTCGGAAAATTTTATCTCCTGCTGTCCAACTTTGTATGTCGGAAAATCCGATGGAAAATGTCCGATGGAGCCCACACACGGTCGGAATTTCCGACAACACGCTCCGATCGGACAATGTCCATCGGAAAATCCGACCGTGTGTACGGGGCAGTAGACTTTCACACTGGGGCGGTTATTATTATTTTGTTCCGTTCCATTTGTTTAGATGTGGCGTTCGTTATTTAAGATAATTCGCAACTTCGGATAAATTCGTATTAGTTACGTTCACTAACAGACAAATTTGAAAGGAAATTCCTATACCTATAATTTAATAGTTAGTTATTAGTTAGTTAGTTAGTTAGTTAGTTATTCTTTCGAATTTTCAGACTTTCTTTCCTATTCTCAGATTTTCGAATTTACAAATTCACGAATTTACGATTTTACGAATTCACAAATTTATGAATTGCGATCATAACGAATGACCCGAATAACTAAACCCCCCCCCCCAAAAAAAAATTATACGAAGTGCACATGTCTAATATAAATTGTTACAATGAAATCTGTTTTATTACACAAAACTAATTCAAAAATGTATATCCAAATTTAAAGTGATAATGGACACTGAACTAATAATACACTTATCCATAAAAAGACTCCAAGTGGAAACTCCACTTATCCATTATAAGCAAATAAGTTTCAATGTTTAATAGAAACACTGCACAAAAAAAACATAATTAAAAACCATTGAATACATTTTTTTAGCATCCATATTACCACCAATGCTTTGTATGTACGTTAATAAGAGAGGAGAAAGACCTACCCTGCCCACTTATACTCATATACACCTATAAAGATTATATTTTTATAGTTAATGTTAAAATGGTGTTTGTATACCCTCCTGGAATTCTTTGATTTGATTTTTCTGCAATTGATAGTTGAGGATTGATAAATAAATATAAATGTAAGGATTTTAACTTCATTCTCGAAAATGTTTGCTTAGTGACCAAGGTGAACCCAAATAGTCAGCCTATTGTCACATAGTCTAATCTATGACATATCTTCTTAATTTTGAATAAAATAATTTAAAATAATTTTTGAATTCGAAAAGTTTTCGAAATTCTAATAGTTTTCAAGTTCGAATAGTTTTCCAATTTCCAAAGAGAATAAAATAGAAAGAAAATAATGTAATAGCATAGAAAAAAATATAATTGAGGAAAAAAATATAGCAGAAAATAAAGTAATAGAAATTAATAGAGTAAAACAGAAAAAAATAGAATAGAAAATAAAAGAACAGAATAGAATGGAATTGAATAGAAAAAAATAGAGTACAATTAAAAAAATAATAGATTAAAACAGAACGAATATAACCATCTTCTGAAAATTCAAATAGAATAGAATAGAAAAGCTTATAATTAAAAAAACAATAAAACAGAATATAACTTTGAGTTTTAATAAAATAGAAAATAAGATAATAGTATAGAAAAAGCAACAGAATAGATTAGAATAGAAAGAAAATACCTATCATCCTATTTTAATCTATTATTTTCTGTTCTATTCACAATTCTAATTAATTCTATTTGGGAAATAGTTATATTCTTTCTATTTTATTCTATTTTATTGTTTTTTTTAATTCTATTCTTTTCTACTCTATTATAGTCTATTCTATCGAATTCTTTTTTTCTATTTGTTTCTTTTCTATTTTGTTCTGTTTTACTCTTTTATAGTCTATTATTTTAATTTCTGGTATATCCTTTTCTATTCTATTAAATTTTCAATTATATTTTATTCTCTTTGGAAATTGGAAAACTATTCGAATTCGAGAACTTTTCGAATTGGAATTTGAAAACTATTTGAATTCGAAAACTATTAGAAATTGATTAGAAAACTATTTGAATTGATTCGAATTCGAATTCCATCCAAAAATGTTTTCCATTATTTCTGATTCGTTGAAATTCGGTACTATTCAAATTCAGAATGAAACAAACTACACATGTCTATCAGGCTCCTAGAGTATTCAACCACAATTATTTTTATAAATAAAGCATACACATTTGCAAACATTGCCACATCATCCCTTAATAAGTGTTGAAATATCTGGCTTATGGCATGATCAGGTGAAAATCTGTGTCTATTTGGATCTGTCAGGTTGGTGTCCTCGGTGAAAGCTCTCTCAAAACCAGATTTAATGGCGCTCCAGAATTTTTGTTTGAAGTTTTTGCCAATGAAGACATAGAGAAGAGGGTTCACACAGCTGTTTGAGTATGCCAATAAAGGTGATATAACAGAGGCTATCGAATCCACAAGCCTAAGATCAATAAGCATTCCGTATGAATCCATGATGGAAAATACATGGTAAGGAAACCAGCAAATAAAGAAGGAAATGATGACGGCTGCAATTACTTTGTAAGGTTTGGTAGATGTTACTCTGGGATTTCTTTGAATACTCAAAAAGATGACAGTGTAACAGAAGAAAATGATGGTAAAAGGAATAACAAATAGAATGATACATCTCATTATAACTTGTGTATTGTGCATTAACCGATCTACATAACACATCACAATGGTATCACTGACATTATATGTATCTGTATATTTGAAGTAAGATATGCAGAGTAGTAAAGATATGATCCAAAGTGCAAGAACGACTTTCACAGCCAGTCTCACGGTGCGATGGTTCCGATACCAAACAGGGAAGACTACGGAGATGCAGCGATCAATGCTGATGACGGTGAGTTGTAGGACACTGGCAGACAGATTAAGAAATAATGCAAAATCATTAAGCTTGCACATGAAGGTTCCAAATGGCCAGTGAAAGTCAAGTGCAATGGAAGTGATGTTTAAGGGTAGGAAAAGGCAGAAGGTAAAATCCGCAAAAGCTAAACTTAAGAACCAAACAGAGTTGACCGTCTTTTTCATTTTGAAGGCCACAAACCGGATGACCAGACCATTTCCAGTTATTCCCAGCAAACATATTCCTGATAAACCCACCATGTATGAAACATTAAGTATTTTATTTAAAGTCATATCAAATTTTTGATCTGTGTAAGTTTCCTCTGGGGTGTTGGTCTCCATACTTCCAGACATATCAGGGCTCAGATATCAAGTTTGATGCTCTGCAAAATTAAAACAATTTAAGAAATATGTAACAAAGGTACACTGAGACTTGTGAAGAAACACTCTAACCAACTGGGGGGGAAATTTCCCTGGAAATGTGTTTTTATGAGCAATTTTTGTGTCAGATAAGAAAGAAAGCACAGCACAAAGTCAACAAAATAATAAAGGCATATACTGTATACATTTTTACTTATTTTATCAAGAGGGATTTTAAAGATAACTAATCTCACCATAAACCCTAAATACACTCTAGAATCCCCAATACAAGAGTGCCAACTCAATTTATGGAAAATACAGTAAACCCAACATAAAAAGGTATCAATGTTGGAATGTCAAATTATTTAGAAAAATCACACAATAAGCAAATAAAAGGCAATGGTAATGAATTATGGCAATTGATTTCATAGCTGATCAAGTAAGAACTAAACTTATAAAAATAATCAATGTTCATAATAGTTACATAGTAGGTGAGGTTGAAAAAAGTCCATCAAGTCCAACCTATGTGTATGATTATATGTCAGTATTACATTGTATATCCCTGTATGTTGTGGTTGTTCAGGTGCTTATCTAATAGTTTTTTGAAACTATCAATGCCCCCCGCTGAGACCACCACCTGTGGAAGGGAATTCCACATCCTTGCCGCTCTTACAGTAAAGTACCCTCTACGTAGTTTAAGGTTAAACCTCTTTTCTTCTAATTTTAATGAGTGGCCACTAGGGATGAGCCGAACACCCCCCGGTTCGGTTCGCACCAGAACCCGCGAACGGACCGAAAGTTCGCACGAACGTTAGAACCCCATTGACGTCTATGGGACTCGAACGTTCGAAATCAAAAGTGCTCATTTTAAAGGCTAATTTGCATGGTATTGTCCTAAAAAGGGTTTGGGGACCCGGGTCCTACCCCAGGGGACATGTATCAATGCAAAAAAAACTTTTAAAAACGGCCGTTTTTTCGGGAGCAGTGATTTTAATGATGCTTAAAGTAAAAAAAAAAAAGTGAAATATTCCTTTAAATATCGTACCTGGGGGGTGTCTATAGTATGCCTGTAAAGTGACGCGTGTTTCCCATGTTTAGAACAGTCCCTGCACCAAATGTCATTTTTAAAGGAAAAAATCTCATTTAAAACTGCTTGCGGGTTTAATGTCATGTCGGGTCATGGCAATATGGATGAAAATCAGTGAGACAAACGGCATGGGTACCCCCCAGTCCATTACCAGTCCCTTTGGGTCTTGTATGGATATTAAGGGGAACCCCGCACCCAAATTAAAATAAGGAAAGGTGTGGGGCCACCAGGCCCTATATACTCTGAACAGCAGTATACAGGCGGTGCAAACAAGACAGGGACTGTAGGTTTGTTGTTAAGTAGAATCTGTTTGTAATTTTGAACATTTTTAACGTGTTTAGCTCCAGCCAAAAAATCTTTTCTAAGCTTTTTGGAAAACATAGGGAAGGGTTATCACCCCTGTGACATTTGTTTTGCTGTCTTTCCTCCTCTTCAGAAGATTTCACCTCACTTTTTTGTCCCAATGAAAAATGTTTTTTGAAAATTTGGGTTTTTTTGTGGAACAAGGATTGGAAAGCATCAGTGGAAAGGAGAACTTGTTTTCCCATATTAACTCTTACAGGAGAGAATTTCCCTTCCTAGGGGTAGATTTCATCTCACTTCCTGTTGTCTCCTTCCGTTTGCAAGTAGGAGTCGTTTGTAAGTTAGATGTTTGAAAGTAGGGTCCTGCCCTATATACTCAGCAGAAATTTGGGCCTTAGGTGTTGCTGTGGCCACAACATTGTAAGCCCTCACAGGGCCCTGCTGTGAAATATTAGATCAAGAATTGTAATTACATGCCCCTGTTGAACAGGAGCTGAAAAATTAGGCCTTAGGCACTGGTGCTGGTGCCACAACACTGCAACCCCTCACAGACACTCTAGTTGGAACGCAGGAACGAGCCCTGCTGCAAATTATTGCTTCAAAAATTGTAATTACACGCCCCTGTTAGACAGGGGCAGAAAAATTGGGCCTTAGGCACTGGTGCTGGTGCCACAACACTGCAACCCCTCACAGACACTCTAGTTGGAACGCAGGAACGAGCCCTGCTGCAAAGTATTGCATCAAAAATTGTAATTACACGCCCCTGTTAGACAGGGGCAGAAAAATTGGGCCTTAGGCACTGGTGCTGGTGCCACAACACTGCAACCCCTCACAGACACTCTAGTTGGAACGCAGGAACGAGCCCTGCTGCAAAGTATTGCATCAAAAATTGTAATTACACGCCCCTGTTAGACAGGGGCAGAAAAATTGGGCCCTAGGCACTGGTGCTGGTGCCACAACACTGCAACCCCTCACAGACACTCTAGTTGGAATGCAGGAACGAGCCCTGCTGCAAAGTATTACATCAAAAATTGTAATTACACGCCCCTGTTAAACAGGGGCTGAAAAATTGTGCCTTAGGCACTGGTGGTGGCGCCCAGAACCAAAAATGTTCTTACAAGCTATCAGCGTGATGATTGAGGAGGAAGAGGATAATTACTCAGGGATAGTCACTCAGCATCAGCATAGGCAGTCTTTGAAGGGATCTGAGATTTCAAAAAAAATTATTCGGTTACATCAGCATCAGGTGCTTGGTAGCTGGTGGTGATCCAAGACTCATTCATTTTTATGAAGGTCAGCCGATCGACCGAGTCGGTGGACAGACGCACCCTGTGATCGGTTACCACGCCTCCAGCAGCACTGAATGTGCGTTCCGAAAGAACGCTGGATGCAGGACAGGCCAGTAGCTCAATTGCATACTGTGCAAGCTCTGGCCAGTGATCCATCCTCAAGACCCAGTAACCCAGAGGATTTTCGGTGGGAAAGGTGTCCAAGTCTGATCTTGCCCCTAGGTATTCCTGCACCATGTAAAACAGACGCTGGCGATGGTTGCTGGAACCGATCATACCTTGGGGCTGCGGACCAAAAAATTGTCTGAACGCATCGGTCAGACGGCCACCTTCTCCACCGCTCCTTCTTTGACTGACCGAAGCCTCAGCAACACGTTGTCCAGAAACAGGAGTTTGTAACCTCCCAGTCTCTGGGAACGCGTTGCACAGACCTTTCTGCAAGGCCTCCCGAAGATGTTTCATCCTCTGCTCCCTCTGCGATGGCAAGATAAGGTCCGCAACCTTACCCTTGTAACGTGGATCAAGGAGGGTTGCCAGCCAGTATTGGTCCTTCTCCTTGATACCACGAATACGAGGATCCTTACGCAGGCTTTGCAGGATCAGGGAGGCCATGCAGCGTAGGTTTGCTGAGGCATTCGGTCCGGAGTCCTCTGGGTCACTAAGAACGACATGGTCCGCAGCCACCTCCTCCCAGCCACGTACAAGTCCATGTGTTTCTTGGGACTGATCCCTTAAAGACTGCTGCTGATGCTGAGTGCCAGGCTCCACCTCCATACTGACACAATCTTCCTCCTCCTCCTCTTCCTCCTCGTCCTCTTCCTGTGTGATCGGCGGGCACGCAGGAACACTGTCTGGATAAAGGGGGCCTTGAGAGCTAAGGAAGTCCTCCTCTTCCTGCCTCTGTTCTGCCTCAAGTGCCCTGTCCATTATTCCACGCAGCGTGTGCTCCAACAGGTGGACAAGGGGGACAGTGTCACTGATGCATGCACTGTCACTGCTCACCATCCTCGTGGCCTCCTCGAATGGTGACAGGACAGTGCATGCATCCCTGATCATGGCCCACTGGCGTGGGGAAAAAAAACCAAGCTCCCCTGACCCTGTCCTGGTGCCATAGTCGCACAGGTACTCATTGATGGCCCTCTGCTGCGTGTGCAGCCGCTGCAGCATGGCCAACGTTGAGTTCCACCTGGTGGGCATGTCACAGATTAGGCGGTTCTTGGGCAGGTTAAACTCCTTTTGGAGGTCCGTCAGTCGAGCACTGGCATTATATGACCGGCGGAAATGCACACAGACTTTCCTGGCCTGCCTCAGGACATCCTGTAAGCCCGGGTACCTGCCCAAGAACCGCTGCACCACCAAGTTAAGGACGTGAGCCAAACAGGGCACATGGGTCATTTGTCCCTGTCGGAGGGCAGAGAGGAGGTTGGTGCCATTGTCGCAAACCACCATTCCTGCCTTAAGTTGGCGTGGCGTCAACCACCTCTGAACCTGCCCCTGCAGAGCTGACAGAACCTCTGCCCCAGTGTGGCTCCTGTCCCCCAAGCACACCAGCTCAAGCACCGCATGGCATCTTTTGGCCTGCGTACTTGCGTAGCCCCTTGAACGCCTACGGAGCACCGCTGGTTCCGAGGAAGAGGCCATGGAGGAAGAAGAAGAGGAGGGGGTGGAGGAGAGAGGTGTGTCACAATCAGCATTTTGGAGGCGTGGTGGCGGAACAACCTCCAACACTACTGCACCTTGTCCTGCATCCTTCCCAGCTGCCAGCAGAGTCACCCAATGCGCCGTGAAACTTAGGTAACGTCCCTGTCCATGCCTGCTGGACCATGAGTCAGCGGTAATATGCACCTTACCGCTGACCGCCCTGTCCAGCGAGGCATGGACATTGCCTTCCACATGCCGGTAGAGAGCCGGAATCGCCTTCCGTGAGAAAAAGTGGCGTTTGGGTACCTGCCACTGAGGAACCGCACATTCCACAAACTCACGGAAGGGAGCAGAGTCTACCAACTGAAAAGGCAGCAGTTGAAGTGCTAGCAATTTTGCCAAGCTAGCATTCAACCGCTGGGCATGTGGATGGCTGGGAGCAAACTTCTTTCGGCGGTGCAGCAGCTGGGGCAGGGAAATTTGCCTGGTACAATCTGACGTCGGTGTACCAAAAGCAGATTGCCCACAAGTACTTGGCTGTGACACACCTAATTCTACACCTTCATTCCTCTCACTGCAGGTCTCAGAGAGGACTGAAGGTCTAGTGGGGTTGGAAATCTCAGCTGATGAGGAGCAAGGAGAGATCCTCTTTGTTCTTTGGTGTGGGTCTTTTAGATACGCTTGCCAACGAACTGCATGGCAGGTCAACATATGTCTGGTCAAGCATGTGGTACCCAAGCGGGAGATATTTTGGCCACGCGAGATACGCTTGAGACATATGTTGCAAATAGCAGCGGTGCGATCTGATGCACTCGTCTCAAAAAAGGCCCACACCAAAGAACTTTTTGAATAATGCGCAGAGACTGCAGCGCCCTGCACATGTGGAGCTTTGGGGTGTGATGCAGTCAATGTGCTGCCCTTAGGCTGGCCCCTGGAGGGCATCCTGCCTCGTTGGTGATGTGCTGCCGCCTCCTCCTCCTCCTCCTCCTCCTCCTCCTCCTCCTCCTCTCTCCTATCAGGCACCCACGTTGAGTCAGTGACCTCATCATCCCCTCCCTCCTCATCACTGGAGCAAACCTGGCAGTATGCTGCAGCAGGGGGAGCATGACTGCCAGATTGCTGTCCTTCTTGGGCACCCCCTCTGTCCGCGCTCATGTTACTGCCTTCATCGAGCTCAGTATCGTCATCAGAGCCTTCCAAACGCTGGGCATCCTCCTGGAGCATGTACCCAACACTGTGGTCAAACAGTTCGAGGGAATCCTCATGAGGACATGGTGGAGCTAGGGAAGGAGTCACTGATGACATTGAGCTGAGGGAAGAGGCCGCTGCTTTGCCAGACAAAGCACCCTGGGCATGGGTGAGAGAGGATGAGGAGGATGAGGACGGCTTGGTCATCCACTCGACCAAGTCTTCCGCATGTTGCGGCTCAACATGGCCAGCTGCCGAAAAAAAGGCCAAGCGTGTCCCATGGCCACGTGCTGATGAGGATGCACCGTCTCCACGACCAGCACTAGACACAGAGCCTGCTTGCCCTCTCTTATTGGCTTGTGACTGTCTGCCTCTCCTTCTTGGCCTTCCAGACATACTAATGGCCTGTAGCTGCACTAAGCTGGGATAGAACACCTGTAATTTTCTTCAAGTAGCTTTATATACTGTAACCAGACAAGCCTGCCTGTCAGTAGGAAGATAACAGGAACGGATCTAGCTGAACACTGTGAGCAGGACGCACTGTACTAAATGTAAATAGTCTAGCTGCCTGACCGTGGTACTAATAGGATCAAATAGAACACCTGTAATTTTCTTCAGGTAGCTTTATATACTGTAACCAGACAAGCCTGCCTGTCAGTAGGAAGATAACAGGAACGGATCTAGCTGTACACTGTGAGCAGGACGCACTGTACTAAATGTAAATAGTCTAGCTGCCTGACCGTGGTACTAATAGGATCAAATAGAACACCTGTAATTTTCTTCAGGTAGCTTTATATACTGTAACCAGACAAGCCTGCCTGTCAGTAGGAAGATAACAGGAACGGATCTAGCTGAACACTGTGAGCAGGACACACTGTACTAAATGTAAATAGTCTAGCTGCCTGACCGTGGTACTAATAGGATCAAATAGAACACCTGTAATTTTCTTCAGGTAGCTTTATATACTGTAACCAGACAAGCCTGCCGGTCAGTAGGAATTTAACAGGAACGGATCTAGCTGAACACTGTGAGCAGGACGCACTGCACTAAATGTAAATAGCAGGAACGGATCTAGCTGAACACTGTGAGCAGGACGCACTGCACTAAATGTAAATAGTCTAGAAGATAACAGGAACGGATCTAGCTGAACACTGTGAGCAGGACGCACTGCATTAAATGTAAATAGTCTAGATAGAAGATAACAGGAACGGATCTAGCTAAACTGAATACAGTGTATATATATATATGCAACACCTGGGATGCATATATATACACAATACACTGTAAGTGCAGCTAACTGACTGACTGTTCTGCCTAATCTATCTAACTCAAATCAAATGACACTGTCTCTCTCTCTCTCTATCTCTCAGCACACCGGAACACACACTACACAGGGCCGCCGTGCAGGCGGCCTTATATAGTGTGGGGTGTGTACTAAATGCCCTGAGCCGTAATTGGCCAAAGCCACCCTGGCTTTGGCCAATTACAGCTCTCTCTACTGACAGCGCTGTGATTGGCCAAGCATGCGGGTCATAGTGCATGCTTGGCCAATCATCAGCCAGCAATGCACTGCGATGCCGCAGTGAATTATGGGCCGTGACGCGCCACACGAATTTAGCGCGAACGGCCCATAACGTTCGCAATTCGGCGAACGATCGAACAGCCGATGTTCGAGTCGAACATGGGTTCGACTCGAACACGAAGCTCATCCCTAGTGGCCACGTGTCTTGTTGAACTCCATTCCACACAAAAGCTTTATCCCTATTGTGGGGTCACCAGTATGGCATTTATAAATTGAAATCATATCCCCTCTCAAGCGTCTCAATGCATACCACTTTTAAAGAAAGCATTTACTTTCAATATACGTTAAAATCTTAAATATGCCATCTGATATTCATAATGCTTATCTAATTTTTGTAGAGAGCAATCTCTTAATTTTCATACGTAAATGTTATATCATTCTAATCCAGCCAATGTACTACAATGTAAAAATAATCCTAGGTGTTTGTCTCCATAGGACTCTTTTTACATCTGTAGACCTATAGTAATCTACAGCTGAATATGTTAGTATCTATGACACACTCTGTCTACAGATTCCTATAGAAACAAGAAACGTTAAATATATTTCCCAATTGATGTAATTTAAAAGTCCAAAAGACTTGCAGCCTCACCATACAATATTCATTTTCGTGCAGCAAATGAAGTCTATCTGATCACTACTTACTAGATATTACTTACCCACCAAATGGAATGTTATAGAAAACATTGCTTTTGCTCAACAGGTTTCCACAAGATTCATTACAATCCCTTCTGTATTCTTCTTATGATATTATTCTCCTTACCTGAAGTTGTGTTGTTTCTGGTAGAAGTTTTCTGTGTGTTTCTCTCCAGCACAGCTCAGTAATGTGTATGCACTCCGTATATTGGGACTCATTTTGGGTCTAAGACTTGACTATGACGTTATCTGATAATAAAGTGATTGGGATTAGAGGTTTAAGTTGCTTGTCTGAAAGAAAACCAAACTTCTGTATGATAAGATAAGATTTAGATATGGCTTCTGCATAGTAAAGAATTTTTCCAGTTACTTATATGACTTTATTTTTAGTGTTGTAGAGCCCCGTGCTGTGTAAAGAAACAAAATGATGGGTAAAGGGAATTGCTCATCACCCCCCTACATGGAATATGTCTTTGGCACACATTATAGCTAAACTTTTCCTTAGTCATCAAAGAGGATAGGATGTGAAAAAAATAGTTGTTGCTGCTTACAGTGGGGTCACTAGAACACTAAATGACAGCTGAGCTTCTCATACAGATATCTTCCACTAATTGGTCTAGCTGTACTGCTTTTGTAGCAGAAAAATCTGTAGAAGCACAAAGAATTGAGAAAGTCTCAACCTGAATCTTAGGCAAACAGCTAAACACACAATTTTTAATCTGTATATAGGTATAATTTTACCAGACAAAAGATTTTTAATTCTGATCACCTTGTCTTGTGAGCTTACTTTAATGCTCCTGCAGGCGGGCTTATAGTGTTAGACTTACTGCCCTATAAAATGTTCAGATGTATTCCTGCCTTGCTGACCCTCAAAGTGTAATTAAAGGTAAATTTAAAAAAAAATAACAAACATGGCATACTTACTGTTCTGAATAGCCCCGATCCTTCTCTTCTTGAGTCCCCCCGTCGGCGCTCCTCCTTTTCTCCGAGTGTCCCCATAGCAAGCTGCATGCTCTGGGGGCACTCGTGTGTGCTCGCTCCCCAGCCCTGCTCTGTGTGTCCAGAAGACACACAGAATGGGGCACAACCCCGCACCCCTGCTCCCTCCTTACTGGCTGTGATTGACAGCAGTGGAAGCCAATGGCTCCTGCTGCTGTCTCTCAGCCAATGAGGAGGGAGAGACCCCGGAGAGCAGCTGCTCTCGTGCACATCGCTGTATTGTGATTGGGCTCAGAAGAGTATTGTGGGGAGGGGTGCGGGGAATTGCATACTGAAGGTTTTTACCTATACGCATAGAATTCATGAAGGTAAAAAAAACCTTTAGCCTTTGGAACTACTTTAAGGTTCTAAATGTTATGGTTGGTAAGGTCCTTTTAAACTGCATTGAATGGTGTTTATATAATTTCCTGGAATTCAGTTTGCATTTGTTTTTATGCAACTGATACCAAAGGTTACAGAACTTGATAATGAAATATCATATTTAAGGCCAGGGGCATGAAAACGAATTTAGGCAATTTTGAACATTTTGGGGGGAAATCTTTCCATGGTGGACTGGATTGAACCCGAATAGTCAATGTAGAGTATCTATAGTCATTATGTTTCACTTTTTGTGCTAAAATGTCAAATTGTTATTGCTGTCTGTGTCTCCTCTGGAGATATTCATCCTCTCTGTTTGTCCTGGGGATCGTTGTAACTAGGACAGAAAGTAATTAGAAATCCAAAATGGTTGTTTTTGGAACTGGGGAAATGAAAACTTCCATTGGGGACTCTTTTTATGGTGAAAACTGTCTTAGAGGGGATTTGCTCTGCCTTCCTGTTAGTGAAGGGAAATCTTCCAAACTGACACACAGTAAAAATGTAAAAAATAAAAGTCGATCCCAAAATAAATTATCAAAATTTAAACATTTGCCTATCAATACACTTTACTGTTGCCAGTGGTGTACCTCGTACATCTGGCACCCAGGGCTAATCTTTTTTTTTTTTACATCCCCCATACCTAGAAAAATGATCTAAAGAAATAAAATGCCACATTGTGGGTGTGGTCATATTGCTCTGGTAATGGGTGGGTGGGGCTTAAAAGGGCATAGTTAAATAAAAAACCCCACTCAGCATGCATATGTCACAGGTGTTTTGCCCACAAAATATGGTTTACTGATGAGGCCCTACAAGTTCAGGTTGTTCAAGATATGTCGCAGGAAGGACCAATTAAATAACTACCTATATGACTACCATTTAGTTATTTATATAAAATTAAAAAAATTAAAATTAATTTTTGAACTAATAGAGTTTAAATATATTTGTAACCCTTCGCTGCTACAATTGCCATTACAGTATATATACTACAGTCACTATAGCATGATATTAAAAAAATTACCTACCAATATTTATACCATCATTTGTAGATATACATACCGTATATACTCGAGTATAAGTCGAATTTTTCAGCACATTTTTTTGTGCTGAAAGTGCCCCCCTCGACTTATACTCGAGTCAAGCACTTTTCTGCAGCAAAAAATTTCATTTTCCGAACCGACTTTGGGGCCCCGTATCTCAGGGCCACTTGGTGCTAGAAACCCCAAATTTGGTATGCAAACCCAGTGGATCTGGTACCACAACATACCCAAAGCTGCAGTTCCTAGCTCTAAGTGGCCCCGAGATACGGGGCCCCAAAATCGGTTCGGAAAATGTCATTCTCTGCTGCAGAAAAGTGCTTGACATTTTCTGAACCGAATTTGGGTCCCCATATCTCAGGGCCACTTAGTGCTAGGAACCTCAAATTTGGTGTGCAAACCCAGTGGAACTGGTACCATAACATATCCAAAGCTGGGGTTCCTGGCACCAAGTGGCCCTGAGATACGGGGCCCCAAAACTGGTTCAGAAAATGTCATTCTCTGCTGCATAAAAGTGCTTGACATTTTCTGAACTGATTTTTGGGGCCCTGTATCTCGGGGCCACTTGGTGCTAGAAACCCCAGCTTTGGAGATTTTATGGAGCTAGTTCCACTGGGTTTGCACATCAAATTTGGGGTTCTTAGCACTAAAAGGCCCCGAGATACGGGGCCCCAAATTCGGTCAACTGTGTCTATCTGCAGCAATGTCATTTCGGGACCCTTTGGGTTCAGAGACCCCAAATTTTGGCTGCAGCTAGGGGGCATCTAGGAACCCTTAACTACCGAATTTGAAGTTCAGGGGACCTATGGCTGCAAATGGGCACAGTGAGGCATGCAAATGGGCATTGTTGACCCTCTTTTCCACTTAAAGTAGCTGTGCATTTCTCACCCTCGTCTTATACTCGGGTCAATAAGTTTTTCCCATTTTTTTGTGGTAAATTAGGGCATCGACTTATACTCGGAATGACTTATACTCGAGTATATACGGTATATATCAACTTGTATCTAATATAAAAATCACTTAATCACCTGACAGATCATTATTATATATTCTGTGTTGCTGTTACCTCTGCCAATCTTTTGCGGCTTTCCTGCCCTGACTGTGTGCATTGGCCATACTCAGGTACACCATACCAATTTATTTGTGGTAATATTCTTATGAACAAATGTATATATTAATATATTCTCGCTCCTGTTCGGAGTTACAATCCAATACCATTCTTCATTTCAGGGTTTTCCATTTTGGGCCCCAGTATATCCTTTTGGCCACTCCCTTGCCGTGGAATGTTAGAGAGGTTCTCCTTTCAGGGATAGTAGAGAAAAATGAGAAGAAGACACACTACCAATGCCACATCTGAAAATATGTAGGCAAAAAAGAGGAAACTATAAAAGTAGCCAAAAACCCGGACTTTGTAGGCATGGAAACAATGGAGAGGTGAAAAAATTAGATTCAAAATATTTATTGAAAAAAGTACAATAATAAACACTATGTTCAAAAAGAGATAAAAAACATGAAAGTTGATACAATTAGTACAGTGAGCCCTTGTGCGTCTACGTGTTTTGCCGTGTTTTGCTTCAGGACACAATCAAGTTTCAAAGGCATAACAAAAGAGAAACAGAGAACAAGTCTCACTGTCTTTGATTTGGTAGGCTTCGTATAGAAATCCCTGTGGTGCAAAATATGTAAATCGTTTTGTGTCTTTTATATCCACAAGCAGGGGCCCACATATGACTTCTACTAGAAGGAGGAGAGACCATCAGAACAATGGTGCTGAGGTATCCAGCATCACAAAAAAGCAGTAAGCCTTAGTGAGGTTGAAAATAACACAATCAAGGTCAACTGTGTCTGTGATTTCGCGCAAAATCTCTAAATGAGCTAAGTAATTAACCACTTGACGACCGCCTCACGCCGATGTACGACGGCAAGGTGGCACGGACAGGCAAAATCACGTACATGTACGTGATTTTCCTTCCGCGGGTGGGGGGTCCAATCGGACCCCCCCCGGTGCCCGAGGCGGTCGTCTTTTGTCCCACGGCGATCGGAGGTGAGGGGGAGGCCATCCGTTCGTGGCCCCCCCCTCCCGATCGCCGCCGGCCAATCGATTCATTCCTTTGCTGCTGTATGCTAAACAGCAGCAAAGGAAATGATGTCATCTCTCCTCGGCTCGGTAATTTCCGTTCCGGCCCGAGGAGAGAAGACAGGTATGTGAGTGCACAACACTACACACACACAGTAGAACATGCCAGGCACACAAAACACCCCGATCCCCCACCCGATCGCCCCCGATCCCCCCCAATCACCCCCCCCTGTCACTTTTTTTTTTCTGATTACTGCATTGGTGTCAGTTTGTGACAGTTACAGTGTTGGGACAGTTAGTATTATCCCCCTGTAGGTCTAGGATACCCCCCTAACCCCCTCTAATAAAGTTTTAACCCCTTGATCACCCCCTGTCACCAGTGTCGCTAAGCAATCATTTTTCTGATCGCTGTATTAGTGTCGCTGGTGACGCTAGTTAGGGACGTAAATATTGAGGTTCGCCGTCAGCGTTTTATAGCGACAGGGACCCCCGTATACTACCTAATAAATGTTTTAACCCCTTGATGGCCCCCTAGTTAACCCTTTCACCACTGATCACCGTATAAGTGTTACGGGTGATGCTGGTTAGTTTGTTTATTTTTTATCGTGTCAGGGCACCCGCCGTTCATTACCGAATAAAGGTTTAGCCCCCTGATCGCCCGGCGGTGATATGCGTCGCCCCAGGCAGCGTCAGATTAGTGCCAGTACCGCTAACACCCACGCACGCAGCATACGCCTCCCTTAGTGGTATAGTATCTGAACGGATCAATATCTGATCCGATCAGATCTATACTAGCGTCCCCAGCAGTTTAGGGTTCCCAAAAACGCAGTGTTAGCGGGATCAGCCCAGATACCTGCTAGCACCTGCGTTTTGCCCCTCTGCCCAGCCCACCCAAGTGCAGTATCGATCGATCACTGTCACTTACAAAACACTAAACGCATAACTGCAGCATTCGCAGAGTCAGGCCTGATCCCTGCGATCGCTAACAGTTTTTTTGGTAGTATTTTGGTGAACTGGCAAGCACCAGCCCCAGGCAGCGTCAGGTTAGCACCAGTACCGCTAACAGCCACGCACGCACCGTACACCTCCCTTAGTAGTATAGTATCTGATCGGATCAATATCTGATCCGATCAGATCTATACTAGCATCCCCAGCAGTTTAGGGTTCCCAAAAACGCAGTGTTAGCGAGATCAGCCCAGATACCTGCTAGCACCTGCATTTTGCCCCTCTGCCCGGCCCAGCCCACCCAAGTGCAGTATCGATCGATCACTGACACTTACAAAACACTAAATGCATAACTGCAGCATTTGCAGAGTCAGGCCTGATCCCTGCGATCGCTAACAGTTTTTTTGGTAGTATTTTGGTGAACCGGCAAGCACCAGCCCCAGGCAGCGTCAGGTTAGCACCAGTACCGCTAACACCCACTCACGCACCGTACACCTACCTTAGTGGTATAGTATCTGAACGGATCAATATCTGATCTGATCAGATCTATACTAGCGTCCCCAGCAGTTTAGGGTTCCCAAAAATGCAGTGTTAGCGGGATCAGCACAGATACCTGAAAGCACCTGCGTTTTGCCCCTCCGCCTGGCCCAGCACACCCAAGTGCAGTATCGATCGATCACTGTCACTTACAAAAGACTAAACACATAACTGCAGCGTTCGCAGAGTCAGGCCTGATCCCTGCGATCGCTAACAGTTTTTTTATAGCGTTTTGGTGAACTGGCAAGCACCAGTGGCCTAGTACACCCCGGTCGTAGTCAAACCAGCACTGCAGTAACACGTGGTGACGTGGCGAGTCCCATGAGTGCAGTTCAAGCTGGTGAGGTGGCAAGCACAAGTAGTGTCCCGCTGCCACCAAAAAGACAAACACAGGCCCGTCGTGCCCATAATGCCCTTCCTGCTGCATTCGCCAATCCTAACTGGGAACCCACCACTTCTGCAGCGCCCGTAGTTCCCCCATTCACATCCCCAACCAAATGCAGTCGGCTGCATGAGAGACATTTTTTTATGTCCTCCCGAGTACCCCTACCCAACAAACCCCCCCAAAAAAGATGTTGTGTCTGCAGCAAGCGTGGATATAGGTGTGACACCCGCTATTATTGTCCCCCCTGTCCTGACAATCCTGGTCTTTGCATTGGTGAATGTTTTGAACGCTACCATGCACTAGTTGAGTATTAGCGTAGCGTACAGCATTCCACAGACTAGGCACACTTTCACAGGGTCTCCCAAGATGCCATCGCATTTTGAGAGACCCGAACCTGGAACCGGTTACAGTTATAAAAGTTAGTTACAAAAAAAGTGTAAAAAAAAAAATATATATATATATATATATATAAAATTTTAAAAAATAGTTGTCGTTTTATTGTTCTCTCCCTCTCTCTATTCTCTCTATTGTTCTGCTCTTTTTTACTGTATTCTATTCTGCAATGTGTTATTGTTATTATGTTTTATCATGTTTGCTTTTCAGGTATGCAATTTTTTATACTTTACCGTTTACTGTGCTTTATTGTTAACCATTTTTTTGTCTTCAGGTACGCCATTCACAACTTTGAGTGGTTATACCAGAATGATGCCTGCAGGTTTAGGTATCATCTTGGTATCATTCTTTTCAGCCAGCGGTCGGCTATCATGTAAAAGCAATCCTAGCGGCTAATTAGCCTCTAGACTGCTTTTACAAGCCGTGGGAGGGAATGCCCCCCCCACCGTCTTCCGTGTTTTTCTCTGGCTCTCCTGTCTCAACAGGGAACCTGAAAATGCAGCCGGTGATTCAGCCAGCTGACCATAGAGCTGATCAGAGACCAGAGTGGCTCCAAAAATCTCTATGGCCTAAGAAACCAGAAGCTACGAGCATTTTATGACTTAGATTTTGCCGGATGTAAATAGCGCCATTGGGAAATTGGGGAAGCATTTTATCACACCGATCTTGGTGTGGTCAGATGCTTTGAGGGCAGAGGAGAGATCTAGGGTCTAATAGACTCCAATTTTTTCAAAAAAGAGTACCTGTCACTACCTATTGCTATCATAGGGGATATTTACATTCCCCGAGATAACAATAAAAATGATTAAAAAAAAAAAATGAAAGGAACAGTTTAAAAATAAGATAAAAAAGCAAAAAAATAATAAAGAAAAAAAAAAAAAAAAAAAAAAGCACCCCTGTCGCCCCCTGCTCTCACGCTAAGGCGAACGCAAGCGGCGGTCTGTCGTCAAACGTAAACAGCAATTGCACCATGCATGTGAGGTATCACCGCGAAGGTCAGATCGAGGGCAGTAATTTTTGCAGTAGACCTCCTCTGTAAATCTAAAGTGGTAACCTGTAAAGGCTTTTAAAGGCTTTTAAAAATGTATTTATTTTGTTGCCACTGCATGTTTGTGCGCAATTGTAAAGCATGTCATGTTTGGTCTCCATGTACTCGGCCTAAGATCATCTTTTTTATTTCATCAAACATTTGGGCAATATAGTGTGTTTTAGTGCATTAAAATTTAAAAAAGTGTGTTTTTTCCCCAAAAAATGCGTTTGAAAAATCGCTGCGCAAATACTGTGTGAAAAAAAAAAAATGAAACACCCACCATTTTAATCTGTAGGGCATTTGCTTTAAAAAAATATATAATGTTTGGGGGTTCAAAGTAATTTTCTTGCAAAAAAAAAAAAAACTTTTTCATGTAAACAATAAGTGTCAGAAAGGGCTTTGTTTTCAAGTGCTTAGAAGAGTGGGTGATGTGCGACATAAGCTTCTAAATGTTGTGCATAAAATGTCAGGACAGTTCAAACCCCCCCCAAATGACCCCATTTTGGAAAGTAGACACCCCAAGCTATTTGCTGAGAGGCATGTCGAGTCCATGGAATATTTTATATTGCGACACAAGTTGCGGGAAAGAGACAATTTTTTTTTTTTTTTGCACAAAATTGTCACTAAATGATATATTGCTCAAACATGCCATGGGAATATGTGAAATTACACCTCAAAATACATTCTGTTTGCTGAGCGGTATAGTGAGTATTTTGCAGACCTCACTTTCTGTCACAAAGTTTTGAAAATTGAAAAAAGAAAAAAAAAAAGTTTTTTCTTGTCTTTCTTCATTTTCAAAAACAAATGAGAGCTGCAAAATACTCACCATGCCTCTCAGCAAATAGCTTGGGGTGTCTACTTTCCAAAATGGGGTCATTTGGGGGGGGTTTGTGCCACCTGGGCATTCCATGGCCTCCGAAACTGTGATAGGCAGTGAAGAGTGAAATCCAAAATTTTCACCCTTAGAAATCCTGAAGGCGGTGATTGGTTTTCGGGGTCCCGTGCA
Source organism: Aquarana catesbeiana (assembly GCF_042186555.1). NCBI lineage: Eukaryota > Metazoa > Chordata > Amphibia > Anura > Ranidae > Aquarana > Aquarana catesbeiana. The sequence goes on along the minus strand of NC_133333.1, from coordinate 29,805,349 downwards.
CGGCTAGGCTCCCAAAAAGTCCCACACATGTGGTATCCCCATACTCAGGAGAAGCAGCTAAATGTATTTTGGGGTGCAATTCCACATATGCCCATGGCCTGTGTGAGCAATATATCATTTAGTGACAACTTTGTGCAAAAAAAAAAAAATGTGTCACTTTCCCGCAACTTGTGTCAAAATATAAAATATTCCATGGACTCAATATGCCTCTCAGCAAATAGATTGGGGTGTCTAATTTCCAAAATGGGGTCATTTGGGGGGGTTTTGTGCCACCTGGGCATTCCATGGCCTCCGAAACTGTGATAGGCAGTGAAGAGTGAAATCATAAATTTACACCCTTAGAAATCCTGAAGGCGGTGATTGGTTTTCGGGGCCCCGTACGCGGCTAGGCTCCCAAAAAGTCCCACACATGTGGTATCCCCATACTCAGGAGAAGCAGCAGAATGTATTTTGGGGTGCAATTCTACATAGGCCCATGGCCTGTGTGAGCAATATATCATTTAGTGACAACTTTTTGTAAATTTTTTTTTTTTGTCATTATTCAATCACTTGGGACAAAAAAAATAAATATTCAATGGGTTCAACATGCCTCTCAGCAATTTCCTTGGGGTGACTACTTTCCAAAATGGGGTCATTTGGGGGGGGGTTTGTACTGCCCTGCCATTTTAGCACCTCAAGAAATGACATAGGCAGTCATAAACTAAAAGCTATGTAAATTACAGAAAATGTACCCTAGTTTGTAGACGCTATAACTTTTGCGCAAACCAATAAATATACGCTTATTGACATTTTTTTGACATGTGGCCGAATACATTTTGGCCTAAATGTATGACTAAAATTGAGTTTATTGGATTTTTTTTATAACAAAAAGTAGAAAATATCATTTTTTTTCAAAATTTTCGGTCTTTTTCCGTTTATAGAGCAAAAAATAAAAACCGCAGAGGTGATCAAATCCCATCAAAAGAAAGCTCTATTTGTGGGAAGAAAAGGACGCAAGTTTCGTTTGGGTACAGCATTGCATGACCGCGCAATTAGCAGTTAAAGCGACGCAGTGCCACATTGGAAAAAGACCTCTGGTCCTTAGGCAGCATAATGGTCCGGGGCTCAAGTGGTTAATAGAAAATGAGAAAATAAATACATTTGGCGATAATATACCAAAATTATAGGTCCACCATTAACAACAATGATCTTATATATAGTTGTCCATAGGTGAATGAAATGTGACTTCAGTGCTGATCAATCAAGTGAAGTAATTAACTAAGTAATATAAATATAAGTGAAATGTGACATCAAAAGTGCAAGTGCGTTGATAGGAGATCTGGTGACTTTTGTGGTGTTGGATACCCACTAGGGGCTCCCAGAACTCTCACCTTGTTGACACAATAAAAGTGCCTTTATGACTCCATTGAGAACTGTGCTCGTTCCAGTCCGATCGATGTTGTTGTTCTGATGCGTCTATGGGGAGGAGGCACTCCCTCCGGTATATGGACTCCACATATGGGGGATAATCAAAAGGAGGGCACTCCAATAGGGTAATAACGTTATAGCCAAAGACTTTTATTAAAATTGTTTGCTTACATAAAAGTAGATGAAGTAGCGTTGAAACAGCGGTCTAAACAGCGTAATTTCAATCCCCGCTACGTCACCTCCGGTCCGCGCTAGTGTGTATCTGGTTACGTCCTACGCGTTACGTCATATCACATGACTTCCTCAGGGCACCATCGTATCATTTACATAAAGTGCTCATATAAAGATTGAAGCTTACAGCCCAAAGGAGGGTCAGAGTCCCCTGCATACAGGATGTCACAGCAGATGCAGGAGGAGTACAGCCAGGGTCCACACACACAGCATGAGAGTACAGCCTATAAGTTCACTTATATTTATATTACTTAGTTAATTACTTCACGTGATTGATCAGCACTGAAGTCACGTTTCATTCACCTATGGACAACTATATATAAGATCATTGTTATTAATGGTGGATCTATAATTTTGGTATATTATCACCAAATGTATTTATTTTCTCATTTTCTATTAATTACTTAGCTCATTTAGAGGTTTTGCGCGAAATCACAGACACAGTTGACCTTGATTGTGTTATTTTCACTTCATAGGTAGTGAGTGGTGTTCACTAAGGTTTGATTTTGCAGCATTACATACATAATTGTTACACGGTTTTCACTTTAATAGCGCAGAAGTCTCTTAGGATATTTCACACTTAGTGAGGTTGAGCGCTGCTGGCAGGCATAAAGTACAGCCTTAAACAGTATGCGATGCGTAAAAGTGACAGTATACACGTATGCCCCTGGGAGACGGCCGGGTGCTGTACTCCTGAGGGCATACGTGTATACTGTCACTTTCACGCATTGCATACACCAGATTTTTCACACTCCAGTCTTAGTAAATAAACCCCAGTTAGGGGATTTTACCAAAACTGGAAAAGACAGAATCTGGAGTGGCTGTGCATGGCAAATGATCAGCATTTCTCCTCAACTTGTTCAGTTAAGCTTTGTAAATGAAAGCTAGACGCTAACGACCTGCCATGCAGAGCTGCTCCAGATTCAGATTCTTCTCCAGTCTTGAAAGATTCTAATCAAGAAGTATGGGACTTCTGAGGTGTCATTAAGCACTTGCCCTCTGGAAGGTGTACCCATAGGTGTACCCATAAGGCACACAGAATGTGGCTCAGCCTTGCCCCCCTGCACCCTCCCCACTGGCTGTGATTGACAGCAGCGGAAGCCAATGGTTCCCGCTGCTGTCTCCCAGCGAATGAGAAAGGAGAGACCCAGGAGAGCAGCTGCTCTTGTGCACATCACTGGATTGTGATTGGGCTCGAATGAATATTGAGGGGGCTGCGGCGGGATTTGCATAATGAAGGTTTTTTTACCTTCAAGCATAGAATTCAAGAAGGTAAAAAACCTTCAGCTTTTGGAACCACTTTAAGGTTCTAAATGTTATGGTTGTTAAGCTCCTTTTCAACTGCACTGAATGATGTTTACAGTATCTCACAAAAGTGAGTACACCCCTCACATTTTTGTAAAACCTCCAAGACGACCACTGCCTTGCTAAAGAAGCTGAGGGTAAAGGTGATGGACTGGCCAAACATGTCTCCAGACCTAAACCCTATTGAGCATCTGTGGGGCATCCTCAAACGGAAGGTGGAGGAGCGCAAGGTCTCTAACATCCACCAGCTCCATGATGTCATCATGGAGGAGTGGAAGAGGGCTCCAGTGGTAGCCTGTGAAGCTCTGGTGAACTCCATGCCCAAGAGGGTTAAGGCAGTGCTGGAAAATAATGGTGGCCGCACAAAATATTGACACTTTGGGCCCATTTTTGTTGCCTGCAGTTTAGACATTAATGGCTGTGTGTTGAGTTATTTTGAGGGGACAGCAAATTTACACTGTTATACAAGCTGTACACTCACTACATTACATTGTATAAAAATAAAATTAAGAGTAATATGGCGCTACCTATATAAAATAAACAAACAACAGACCATATCATTAATGTGGTGTGAAATACCACTAGGTGATAAGAGCAACTAATGAATGTGATAAAAGTGGTGATCAGTGACAAGCCTAAATCGCTAGAATTGCTATGCAGTAAAAATGCGACAAGCCTAAATCGCCTATGTAGTGAAAAGAAAAAATGTGCAACTAATAAATGTGATAACAAATAGTAACCAATACTAAACGGTGATCAGTGACAAGCCTAAATCGCTAAAATCGCTATGCAGTAAAAAGGCGACAAGCCTAAATCACCTATATAGTGAAATGTGCTACTGTGGTAATATATACCACTACTAATATCATAGAAAAAGCATGTGACAGAAGTGTAATACACTTACCATAAGTGATAATGGCAGTGATAAATACAAGTAACTATATCCAGAAAGAGTGATACTCAAAAACATATACAAATATTCAAAATAAACACAAAAAACACAAAAACAAAAAGGAATCCAGTCCCAATATATGTGAAAAATAGATGTGAGATATAAATAGATAGACCAAGTCCAAGCTGTAACATCCAAAGAGAGAATATTAGGGGAAGGAAACTACAACATGAGTGATGTCCAATTCTCAGATGAGGAGATGAAAGTTTTGGACTGAGGATTAAAATTTGCGCCAGATAAACCACTGGATAAATTTTAGGTTTTTATTGACCTGCAAAAATTTATGAGGAAGCTCAATTTGAAGAAGCACTTTGCACTTAATAAAGATACCAGAATTATGGAAGATGTAGCATATATACAGACTAATCTCAAAAACAACTAAATTTTCAACCCCAAAACCCCAGGGAATCAATGCATAGGGGCATTTAAAAAGATGGTGGAAGATGATCTGGGTAAACTGGTAAAGAAGAACACCGGAACCAAAAATATCTGGAACACCATTAAACAAATAAGGAAGAAAATGGAGTATGAATACGACCAGCAGATAAAGGAGGGGGTGTAGTCATACTTAATAAGAAGGACTACAAAGAAGAAATGGAGAAGTTATTGAAAGTGGAAAATAAATATAAGATGCTCAAAGGCCATCCTAAGAAAAAATATGAAAAGAAGCTGAAGTATTTTGTGAATAAAGGGAAGGTATTGGGCATCTTGAATGACAAAGAAGCTGAATACTTGGTATCAAATTCCATTAAGACCCCGGTGATCTATTACACACCCAAGATCCACAAAAGGTTGGAGAAACCACCCGGGAGACCTATCATTAGTGGAATCAATTCAGTCTTCTCGAAACTAGGAGAATATTTGGCCAAATTTCTCAAACCGATGGTAAAGAAGGGGAAAACATATCTAAGGGATAGTTCACAACTTATTCAAGATCTGAAAAATATCGAAGGAGTAGAGAACTACATACTAGCTACAATTGATGTGAATTCATTGTATACAAGTATAATACAACAAGATGGGCTGAAGGGAGTAGAAAAAGCATTACACGAAACAACGGGAATGAAACAACAACAGATACATCTTGGAAGGTTTGCAATTATCCATGGAATGCAATTATTTCTGCTACAATAAAAATTATTATGTACAAACCAAGGGGGTAGCCATGGGGGCACGCTACGCACCAAGCGTGGCAAAATTTTTCATGGATATGTGGGAAGAAGAATATGTGTATAACAGGCAGATACCCCAGATAAAATTGTACCAGAGATATATAGACGATTTGATCATATTATGGAATGGCACTGCTGAATCCTTTGAAGATTTTCTCTACAATCTGAATACGAATAAATATGGCATTTCGGTTTCGGGGCGGCACCGCGGTGCAGTGGGTAGCACTCTTGCCTAGCATTAAGAAGGGTTGCTGGTTCGAATCCCAACCACGACACTACCTGCCTGGAGTTTGCATGTTCTCCCTGTGTCTGCGTGGGTTTCCTCCGGGTACTCCGGTTTCCTTCCACACTCCAAAGACATGCTGGTAGGTTAATTGGATCCTGTCTAAATTGTCCCTAGTATGTATGAATGTGAGTTAGGGACCTTAGATTGTAAGCTCCTTGAGGGTAGGGACTGATGTGAATGTATAATGTATATGTAAAGCGCTGCGTAAATTGATGGCGCTATATAAGTACCTGAAATAAATAAATAAATAAAAAATACAGGCAAATGGAATTATCAAAAAATAGATTATTTAGACCTGGAGATCTTCAAAGAAGGCGATCGTTTATGCACTAGAACGTTCTTTAAAGCAACGGATTGTAACGGATATATCAATACATCAAGCTGCCACCACCCTAGGTGGAAAGGGATTATCCCTAAGGGTCAATTACTATGATTGTGCAAAAACTGTGACTCCTTGGAAGACTTCGAAGTGCAATCCAACATCGTGATGAAACGGTTTAAGGAGAAGAGCTATCTACAGGAGAATCTAGACAAAGTAAAGCTAGAAATAATGGAGATGGATAGAGACAGCCTTTTCCATAAAAAAAAAAAAAAAACAGAAAAAAGGAGAATTATAACGATCTTGCCTTCATTACAGGGTTTAACAATCAATATAAATCTTTTGAGAATATTCTGAAGAAATACTGGCCCATCCTAAAGGAGGATCGGGTACTGTCTGGAATTTTGCCTCCAAAACCAAAATTCATATATAGAAGAGCATCTACCCTTTGGAACCTACTTGTTCACAATGTGATTGACCCCCCAAACCAGTCAATATTTGTACAGAACTGAAAGGCTTCTACAAGTGCCAAAGGTGCTTACCTTGTAGAGTTAGTAAAAAACACACAAGGAAAATGGAAACATTCAAGTCTAAGACTGATCACAAAGAGTACAAGATAAAAGATCCAATTACATGCCATAGTACTCATGTCACCTATGTGATCGAATGCCCATGCCACCTTCAGTATGTGGGTAGAACCACCCACCCCCTTTATGTTCACATAAGGGAGCATATTAACAACATAAAAAATGGATTCCCGAAACACAACCTCTCCCAACACTTTGATCTGGTGCACCATGGAGACCCTTCAGGTCTCACATTTTATGGGATTGATATAGTTAAAGACCATTGGAGAGATGGCAATAAAGCAACCCTTATTTCACAAAATGAAACAAGCTGTATTTATCTTTTAGGCTCCCTTGCCCCTAGGGGCCTGAATTTAGATATAGATTTAAACAGCTTCAAAGCCAATCCCTGAAAGGTCTACTCAGAGTAGAGGCACTTATGGGTGCTCTATTAGATTTTTTTAAGTAATTGTTAGATCAAATAACATTATCTGCATGGACTGGATGGTATATATGGGAGGGTACAGCTGATTGATGCAGATTTTGATGCAGAAATTATTATTGTATTTTTGCACATACCATTTTTTTTTAATGATCTTCCTTTTTATGGAGTCTGTCTTAAACTGACCACTAGACCACAGTGTGTGGTCACACACCAGATATATTTATTTGGTGCATTTTTCTGGTATATCTTCAAATTGAGCAACTGAGTGTTTTACCAGGTAATATCAGGGTTTGTCCATTTTTTTTCTCTCTTATTTACGCTCTTTTTTCTCTTATTCATGTTCTTGTTTCCCTTCACCACCAGGGGGGTTTTAGGCTTGTCGCTGATCACTGTTTAGTAGTGGTTACTATTTGTTATCACATTTATTAGTTGCACATTTTTATCTTTTCACTACATAGGCGATTTAGGCTTGTCGCCTTTTTACTGCATAGCGATTCTAGCAGTTTAGGCTTGTCGCTGATCACCACTTTTATCACATTCATTAGTTGCACATTGTTATCTTATCACCTAGTGGTATTTCACACCACATTAATGATATGGGTCTGTTGTTTGTTAATTTTATATAGGTAGCGCCATATTACTCTTAATTGTATTTTTATTCACACTCTAGTCTCCTTTTGGGGACCTAGCAGGATAGGCTGCACACCTATTGCCCTTTTTCATCTTATTTTACATTGCATTGTAGCAAAGTGTCATTTCTTCAGTGTTGTCATATGAAAAGATATAATAAAATATTTACAAAAATGTGAGGAGTGTACTCACTTTTGTGAGATACTATACCTAAGCCCATCTTGATCCAGCAATATTGCAGGAGAGACTCAGCTGTCTGGGACTCTCCCTCCTCATTGGCTGGGACAGCAGTGAAGCGCCATTGGCTCTCGCTGCAGTCAATCAAAGTCAGTGAGCCAATGAAAAGAGAGAGAAGGCAGGGCCGGGCTGCAGCTGCAGCTCAGCTCGGGGGCCCCCATAGCAAGCTGCTTACTGTGGGGGCTCTCAACAGGAAGGAGGGTCCAGGAGTGCAGAAGAGGGACTCGGGAAAAGGAGGATTGGGGCTGCTCTGTGCAAAACAACTGCACAGAGCAGGTAAGTATGACATGTTTTACCACAAAAAAAACTAGACTTTGTACACTTTAACTTTGTGGTCTACCCTTCTGTAAGCAAGTTTATTATGTTAGTGTCAGAAATCAGCAGCAGAGATTGCCAGATCTGCTTGGCTACACTTAGAAACCGAGACCAAACCATACATACGTGAATTTATTAACCACGTCGGTAACATAGCACGTGCCCCCCGCTCGCGCTCCGAGCCAATGCGAGTGCCCGGTGGTCTCGATCACTGCCAGGCTCCTGCGATCGCTCGGGCACACGGAGAACCCGGAACTGTTTGTGTAAACACACAGTTTCCGGTTCTCTGAGCAGAGAACTGACAGATCGCTGTTCATACAGAGTATGAACAGCAATCTGTTAGTTTCCCTGCACAGTTCCCATCCCCCTTCAGTTAGAACACAAACTAGGACACACATTAACCCCTTCACTGCCCCCTAGTTTTAACCCCTTCACTGACAGTGACATTTTTACAGTAATCAGTGCATTTTTAATCGCACTGATCGCTGTATTAATACCAATGGTTCCAAAAATGTGTCAAAATTGTCCGAAGTGACCGCCATAATAATATGATAAAAATCGCTGATCGCCGTCATTACTAGTAAAAACAAAAAAATTATTAATAAAAATGCCATAAAACTATCCCCTATTTTGTAGACGCTATAACTAATAAACCAATTAATATACAGTAGGTGACCGCGATATTGTGTCAATCTCGCCGCACTTCTCGGCGAGATTTGACACCTACGAGCCCCGTCGCAGGAGCCAGCGCCGAGATGGCTCACTCATCGGGAAAGGAAAACTTTGTTTTCCTTCCGCGATGAGTGACAGGCAGTGCTGACAGCTGTCTAGTATGAATCCTGAGGCGGGAACACCGCGCCAAATTTTAAATGAAAAAACCGGCGTGGGTTCCCCCCTCGGAGGCATACCAGGCCCTTAGGTCTGGCATGGATTGCAAGGGGAACCCCCTATGCCGAAAAATCGGCGTGGGGGTCCCCCCCAAATCCATACCAGACCCTTATCCGAGCACGCAGCCCGGCCGGCCAGGAAAGGGGGTGGGGACGAGGGAGCGTGACCCCAGAGTCCCTGCGCATGCTGGGACCATGACATCGTAAGGGGGTGGGGTTACCGCCTATATAAATGGCTCCGCAGCTCGCACACAGCATTCGAGCCGGAGAGAGCGTCGTGTCAACATCGGGGAAGAAGAAAAGAAGAGAAGAAGCGGCGAGACAGCGGCGACAAGACAGCGGCAGCAGCTCGGGCCCCTCGCTGGCAATAGAGCTGGAAGAAGATAGCGGCGGGGCCCGGGAGAAGAGGCCGAACACCGGGAGAAGAGGCCGAACACCGGGAGAAGTCGGAAGGAGACCCCCCGAAGTCGGAAGAAGACCCCGGAGCTGACTAATAAATTACTCTTAAAACCTGTGTACTGTGTTTTTTTTATATTGACACTTTTCCTTAGGTGAATGGGTAGGGGTACCATGTACCCCAAACTCATTCACACAGGGTGGGGGGCCGGGATCTGGGGGCCCCCTTATTAAGGGGGGCTCCCGGATTCCGATAAGCCCCCCACCCGCAGACCCCGACAACCAACGGCCAGGGTTGTCGGGAAGAGGCCCTTGTCCTCATCAACATGGGGACAAGGTGCTTTGGGGTGGGGGGGCCGCAGGGCGCCCCCCTCCCCCAAGGCACCCACCCCCCCATGTTGAGGGCATGCGGCCTGGTACGGCTCGGGGGGGGGGCGCTCGCTCGTCCCCACCCCCTTTCCTGGCTGGCCGGGCTGCGTGCTCGGATAAGGGTCTGGTATGGATTTGGGGGGGACCCCCACGCCGATTTTTCGGCATAGGGGGTTCCCCTTACGATCCATGCCAGACCTAAGGGCCTGGTATGCCTCCGTGGGGGGAACCCACGCCGGTTTTTTCATTTAAAATTTGGCGCGGTGTTCCCGCCGCAGGATTCATACTAGACAGCTGTCAGCACTGCCTGTCACTCATCGCGGAAGGAAAACAAAGTTTTCCTTTCCCGATGAGCGAGCCAGCGCGACATTCACAGTACCCTGTCGCTGAGAACCAGCGCGATGGTATCGCGCTGGAAACACAATCTCGCGGTCAGGTACTGTACTCTTACTGCAATTTTTTATACCAAAAATATGTAGAAGAATATGTATCGGCCTAAACTGAGGAAAAAAAAATTTTTTTATATATTTTTGGGGGATATTTATTATAGGAAAAAGTAAAAAATAATGCGTTTTTTCCAAAATTTACACTCTTTTTTTGTTTATAGCGTACAAAAATAAAAACCGCAGAGGTGATCAAATACCACCAAAAGAAAGCTCTATTTGTGGGAAAAAAAGGACATCAATTTTGTTTTGGAGCCACATCGCACGACCGCGCAAATGTCAGTTAAAGCGACACAGTGCCGAATCGCAAAAAGTGCTCTGGTCTTTGGCCAGCCAAATGGTCCGGGGCTGAAGTGGTTAATAGTAAAACCAAAGACATCGAAACACCAGTAAACAGCAAACATAAAGATATAAGTGATCGATTAACTTTATGACAAAATACCTAACCACCTTTCTATAATACAATATATACAATAGATACAAGATGAGGAGTAAGGCAGCAGGATGCAGGGTACAGGATAAAGAGCAAGAACAGGGGGAGGATAAATGGCAAGCAGCATCTGACTTAGCACATCAAAGCAAAACACTGATGCAAAGTGTACTAGCAGAGGAGAGACTAAATATTGATTGCTAGAAACTGCTGGCTGCTGGGAGACACCCGCTGGTGAACACTGGAACTACAACTCTCAGCTCTGGGAAGCACAGTGCCATCAGCAGGTGACCAAGATCCTGAAAGTTAGACTGACAGACCTGTGTAATGATGTGAAGATTACCTGATTAGATAATACTGCTCTCTGAACTATTTTAAATTAATATGCAAATATCCATTACTGCATTAAATCATGTTTGCTTGCTTTCCTGGGGTTCCATATTGATTTTATCTGTCTGCAATAGAAAGTTAAAGTGGAGGTCCGCCCACCGACAGGAGAATTAAAAGCCAGCAGCTACACATACTGGAGCTGCTGACTTTTAATAATAGGACACTTACCTGTCCTGGAATCAAGCGATTTTGGCACCGCAGCTGATGTTTCCATCAGCTGTTGAGTGCTGCCACCGCCATTGCCGGTAAAAGAACCCGATAGTAAAGCATTACGGCTTCACGCCGGGTCCCTAGTGCGCATGCACAAGGCAACTGTGCGCTCTTCTACTGGCCCGGCGGTGGGGGAAGGAGGAGGAGTGAGCCGAGCTGTGGACGTAATTCGCCGTGGCCCGGTCTCCCGGAAGTGGGGACAGGGTACCTGTCAAAGAGAAGTATCCGCTTCCCCCTCCCCCCCGAAATGTGCCAAATGTGGCACTGGAGGGGGGGATGGGGACAAATGAATGGGGTGGAACTCCACTTTAAGGTTTGATGTATAAAAAAGAAACTTAGGAATCTTTGAATAATTTTCCTAAAAGATTAGTCTAAATAGTCAACCTAATGAATCTTTGTCAAATCTTTTTAATTTGACATGAAATGTTAAAGTGTTAGAACCCCTATCAACTTTTTATTCCTGTCTGTGTTTTCCTAGGGAGGGTCAACTTTTTCTGTTTGTCCCAGTGACCATTGTCCATGGGAAAGAAAGTGAGAAGAAATCCAAAATGTGGTATGGTTGTCATTGGAGCAATAGGATAGAAGACATCTTCTGGTGGGGACACCTGTTTTGATGACAACTGTCTTAGAAGGGATTTCCCCTCACTTTGGATATATTTCCCCTCACTTCCTATTAGTGATGGGAAATCTTCCAGACTGAAACACAGCAAAATAAAAAAATAAAAAAACAAATGACAGGGATTGTAACTATTTCCTACTCTGTCTAAAGCAATTAAAAATTAAAAAATAAAAAAGGTTTTTGCTGTCAAAACATTTTATTAAGGTCCTTAGAGTACTCAACCAATTTTTTTTTTATAGCTAAAGCGCATTAATTTGTAAATATTGACAACTAATTCCTTAATATGTCTTATAACAACGTCATTACTGTTGGTTTATTGCATGATTAGGTAAAAATCTGTGTTTATTTGGATCTGTCAGGTTGGTATCCTCGATGAAAGTGCTTTCAAACGCAGATTTAATGGCGCTCCAGAATTTTTGCTTGAAGTCTTGCCCAATGAAGACATAAAGAAGAGGGTTAATACAGCTGTTTGAAAACGCCAACAAAGATGACATACGTACGCCTTTAAGAATCACAAGCAAGAAATTATGATGCCATCTGTTTCTTCCGTATGAATACATGATGGAAAATACATGGTAAGGAAACCAACAAATAAAGAAGGAAATGATGACAGCAGCAATAACTTTGAAAGGTTTGGTGGATGTTGGTCTGTGGTTTCTTCGAATACGCAAAAAGATCACAATGTAACAGAAGATAATGATAGTAAAAGGTATAAGAAATAGAACAATAAATCTTGTTATGACTTGTGCGTCGTACATTGACCAATCTTCCAAACAAGATACAAATGTATCATCTATATCATATGTGTGTGTATTTATGAGATAGGATACATTGAGTAGAAGAGATACAATCCAAATAACAACAACGACTTTCACAGCCAGTCTCACGGTGCGATGGTTCCGACACCAAACCGGGAGGACTACGGAGATGCAGCGATCAATGCTGATGATGGTGAGTTGTAGAATACTGGCAGCCATATTTAGATATAGTGCAAGAGTGCTTAGCTTGCACATGAAGGCTCCAAATGGCCAGTGATCGTCAAGAGCCATGGAAGTGACAGCTAAGGGTTGGAGAAGGCTAAAGATAAAATCGGCAAAAGCTAAACTTAAGAACCAAACAGAATTGACCGTCTTCTTTATCCTGAAGGCAACAAACCAGATGACCAGACCATTTCCAGTTATTCCCAGGAAACATATTCCAGATAAAATCACCATGTGTGAAACCTTAAGTTTTGTAAGCGTAGTGTTATAGTGGTTTTCATTTGTATATGTTTCCTCAGTGGTGTCGATCTCCATACTTCCAGACATGTCAAGGGACAGATATGAAGTTTTGATGCTCTGAAAAAAAAACAGGTAAATGTAATTTACATAGTTACATAGTTAATCTGGTTGAAAAAAGTCCATCAAGTTCAACCAACACAAAAAGCAATATGTAACAAAGGTACCCTGTGACATCTAAAGTAACACCCTGATCAAGCAGACTGGGGGGCAAATTTATATTTATAATTTTATGAATAATTTTCTTTGTTTCACTACAGCAGTAAAAATATTTTGTCAAATGAAATGAAATATATGTCAAATGAAAAAGAAAGCACAGCACAAAATCAACAAAATAATAAAGGCACAATATACATCTTCATTGATTTATTATCAAATAAGATTTTGAAGCTGAATACTCTCACCATAACTCTTAGATACACTCTAAAATTCCCAATACAAGAGTGCCAAAAATCAATGGGTTGATTTACTAAAATTGGAGAGTGCAAAATATGTTGCAGTTCTGCATAAAAATCGCACCTTAGTATATCCAAAATATTCTTGATCTTTTTTTTACTAGAGTAAACGGTGAAATAATAATTATAAACACGGAATTACATATATGAATCACTTACAAAATTGTAATTTTTTAATACAAGTTAGTGAGAGTGGGAAAATAATAGTTATAGTAGAGAATTATATATTTGAAACAAATGTAAAATTGCACCTTTAATAATTCAAGATATCTATGACTTTTCTTTTTGTTGTTGTGTATGTTTACATGTCGTGTAAAATGAAAAAAAAAAATCTAAAATAAAGATTAGATTAAAAAAAAAAAAAACAATAAGCTTCCAGTTTTTTTTTTTTTAATCAAAGCTTAATTAAACAAGCTGATTAGCTACCATGCACAGCTACATCAGATTTTGCACTCTCCAGTTTTTGACAATCAACCTCTATTTGTAGAAAATACTGTATACCCAACATAATGTATCCATTGTGTAATGTCAAATCAGATAAAAACACATAATGTTAAACAGGGGGGTGTAATTACACCCAGAACCAAAAATGTTCTTACAAACTATCAGCATGATCATTGAGGAGGAAGAGGATAATTACTCAGCATAACAGGATAGTCACTCAGCATCAGCATAGGCAGTCTTTGAAGGGATCTGACATTTCAAAAAAATTTATTCGGTTACATCAGCATTAGGTGCTTGGTAGCTGGTGGTGATCCAAGACTCATTCATTTTTATGAAGGTCAGTCGATCGACCGAGTCGGTGGACAAACGCACCCTGTGATCGGTTACAAAGCCTCCAGCAGCACTGAATGTGCCTTCCGAAAGAACGCTGGATGCAGGACAGGCCAGTAGCTCAATTGCATACTGTGCAAGCTCTGGCCAGTCATCCATCCTCACGACCCAGTAACCCAGAGGATTTTCGGTGGGAAAGGTGTCCAAGTCAGATCTTACCCCTAGGTATTCCTGCACCATGTAAAACAGACGCTGGCGATGGTTGCTGGAACCGATCATACCACCGTGGGACTGCGGACTAAAAAATTGTCTGAACGCATCGGTCAGACGGCCACCTTCTCCACCGCTCCTTCTTTGACTGACCGAAGCCTCAGCAACCTCCCAGTCTCTGGGAACGCGTTGCACAGACCTTTCTGCAAGGCCTCCCGAAGATGTTTCATCCTCTGCTCCCTCTGCGATGGCAAGATAAGGTCCGCAACCTTACCCTTGTAACATGGATCAAGGAGGGTTGCCAGCCAGTATTGTTCCTTCTCCTTGATACCACGAATATGAGGATCCTTCCGCAGGCTTTGCAGGATCATGGAAGCCATGTGTCAGACTTCCACGTACCTGACCGATGAGCCCGATGTAGCAGGGGAAGGCCTCCCTTACGTATCTGGTTCCTGGCCCCTGGTAGTATGGACAGGAGGCACGGGAGCACAGAATGGTATGAGGGCCTGGCGGGTCAGCAGCAGGAGGATCCCGGCGAAGGTGGTTTTGGAGATCACCAGACAACTGAAGCACAGGCAGCAGGTGCAGAGCAGGAGTGGAGCAGGCAGGGTTGGCAACGGGCGGGCAGCGTGGTACAGAGGAGCAGGCAGATTCGTAGTCAGGACAGTCCGGGGTGAGTTGTAGGCAGAAGACAAGGATAATCAAAAGGGCAAGCCGGGTAGTCAGGAGATCAGACGTTCAAACAGGTAGCAGGTGCAAGGATACAGGGAGCTGCAGATCGGACAGCACCGAGCCAAATGTACTGACAGCCTAAATAGGCAGATTGGCAACGAATGCCATGCACGCGTGCACGGCGCGCGCGCCTGCGCGTGCCCATGCACACACGCACGCGCCCGCACACCGGCACCCGAAGCGGCGCGCACTGGCACGCGTGCGCGCCCCAACGTGCCCCAACGCACGCCGACGCACACCAGCACCGCATCTGCTCTGGGGGATTCTCTGACAGTGCCCCCCCTCAAGGGCAGCCTCCAGATGTCCAACTGAGCCAATCTGATGGCGTGGGTACTCCTGAAGGCCCTCAGAAGCTCTTCGGCATGTAGATTGCTTTCTGGCTCCCAGGAATTATCTTCCGGTCCATACCCCCTCCTCTTGATTAGGTATTGCATCTGATTGTGCCTTTTCCTGCAGTCCAGAATAGCCTCTACTTCAAACTCTTCCTCGTTATTAATAATTATGGGCTCCGGTGGATCAGTATTTCGGCCAGTAAAGGTGTTAGGTATAACAGGCTTCAACAGCGATATATGAAAGACCGGATGGATCTTCAGGGTACCAGGTAAGTTGAGTTCGTAGGTTACGTTGTTAATTTTCTTTTTAACTGAGAACTGACCCATAAATTTAGGGCCCAGCTTCCTTGAAGGGCAAGCCATTCTTAGATTGGTTGTGGACAACCAAACCTGGTTCCCGGGTTCCAGGATAAGCTCTCCCCGCTTCTTCTTGTCAAACATCTTCTTATTATGCTTTTGGGTCTTAGCCATGGTTTTCTGCAAGAGTTTGTTGTTGGTAAAGAAGAAGTCCATGGTTTCAGAGACCACAGGGATAGCACACTCGGGTAAAGACCTGGGCAGGAAGGACGGATGGAAGCCGTAATTGGCAAAGAATGGCGTTTGCTTAATGGCAGAATGTAAAGAGTTATTGTAAGAAAACTCAGCAATAGGCAGAAGAGAGACCCAGTCGTCCTGTGAGAATGTAGAAAAACAGCGGATAACTGCTCCAAAGTCTGATTCGTTCTCTCCATCTGCCCATTAGTCTGGGGATGGTAAGCAGAAGAGAGTGCCAACTCAATTTCCAGAGAACCACAGAGAGCCTTCCAAAACCTGGAGGTGAACTGAACACCACGGTCAGATATGATATTTGATGGGACTCCGTGTAGTCTAACAATTTCCTTGATGAAGACCCTTGCTGTCTCCATAGCCGAGGGTGTGCCTTTCATAGGCAGAAAATGAGCCATTTTGGATAGCCTGTCTATGACGACGAAGATGGTGGAAAAGCCTTCTGCCTGTGGAAGCTCCACGATGAAATCCATCAAAATCATTTTCCAAGGTCTTTCTGGGACGGGTAATGGTCTTAGCAATCCCCAGGCTCTTGTCCGGCTATTCTTGCTCCATGCACAGGTAGTACAGGATTCTACATAGCTTTTACAGTCATTTGCCAACTGAGGCCACCAGATTGTGCGCTGTATCAACTCTGCCGTTTTTAGCACACCGAAATGTACGGCCATCTTATGATCATGGCAGAGCTCTAACACTGCCACCCTCAGATCCTCAGGGACCAATTTTGCCCTTGTGCCAGAATAAGCCATCTTGGGCCGTCACCAATGAATGGTAAAGCAGGATCCGGGTGTTTCAATATAGAAGCAGAGGTGAATAGCTCTTTGAATTTTTCGAAGGCGGATTGTACCTTAGGAGAAAAATGGAAACAGTTCCCTTGCTTAGTTAATTCGGTGATGGGGCAATTATTGCAGAGAAGCCCCTAATGAACTTTCTATAAAAGTTGGAGAAGCCAATGAACCTTTGAACTCCTTTCTTATCGGAGGGAGCGGGCCACTCCAGAATGGCAGATACCTTTTGGGGGTCCATTTTAATACCTTCGACAGAGATGATTAAGCCTAGATGATGGGAAAGAGAGGAGAAGAGATGGCATCCAAACGCAGGAGTTCTTGGTGGTTGGAGCCCATGGTGGCCAGTAAAGGGATGGTCTCCTGCGTGACAGGACCAGAACGAAGGGAGGAGCCATCAGCGAGATGTACAGCGAGTCCCCTATTTTTAGACTGAAGAGGAATGTGATGGTTGGCAGCGAAGGTCAGGTCAATAAAACAGCTGCAAGCTCCAGAGTCAATTATGACCGTGACAGGAATATTCCTTCCTGGAAGCTGTAAGATGATGGAGAGAGCAAGGTGAGTAGCAGGATTAGGCAAGGCAGATGCACATATTGAAGAAATTGGAAGAGACTTACGTGTCTTGTTAGGGCAAGACCTCACGTAGTGTCCGGACTCCCCGCAATACATGCAGATATTGTTGACTCTTCGGCGCTGGCGTTCTTCTGGGTTGAGAGAAGGACGGAGCAGACCAAGCTGCATTGGTTCGGAGGTATCAAGAACTGGGGTGGTTGGTGCAGGAAAAGACTGTCCGAGAGAGCTGGGAGAACTCGGAACCTTGGGGAGCATCCAGGTAGGGTGAAATTGATTGGTGGCTCTCTCTGAGTGACGCTCCCTGAGACGTCGATCGATCTGGACAGACAGATTGATGAGCTCATCCAAGGTTTGGGGTATTCCGACCCGTGCCAGCTCATCCTTCAATGGATCAGACAACCCCATGCGGAATTGGTAACGCTAGGCCGTGTCATTCCAACCTGTGTCGGAGCTCCACCGCCTAAATTCCACCACCTAGTCCTCTGCGGCTCTACGCCCCTGTTGAAGAGCGTGCAAAGTGGCTTCGGTAGTCGCTGTAACTTGGGGGTCCAAATACAACTGGGACATAGTGACAAAAAAGGCATCGAGGTTATCCAGGACTCCAGACTTTTGCACCAGGAGGCGGTGAGCCCAGGTCTGTGGTTCACCAGATAAGAGGGAAATTACGAAGCCCACCTTGGTTGCCTCCAAAGAAAAGGTGCGTGGCTGCAGGGCGAAGTATAGTTCGCAGGCATTGCGAAAAGCCCGGTATTTACTGCGGTCCCCAGAAAATCTTTCGGGTATAGGTACCCTTGGAGGTAGCATTACTACTGAGGGTGCAGATGACACTCCGGCAGACAAAGCAACTTGAGGGTTGGTAGAAGCAGACAGGACTTGCACTCATTCTTCCAACCTTGTATAGCCTTCCTGAAGGCTCTTCACGGCTTGTGTGAGACCCGCCAGGTGTCTACACAGTTCCTCCATGGGGGAGGTTCCCTGCTCGGGCTTGGACATGGCTGTCCGATACTGTCAGACTTCCACGTACTTGACCGATGAGCCCGATGTAGCAGGGGAAGGCCTCCCTTATGTATCTGGTTCCTGGCCCCTGGTAGTATGGACAGGAGGCACGGGAGCACAGAATGGTATGAGGGCCAGGCGAGTCAGCAGCAGGAGGATCCCGGTGAAGGTGGTTTTGGAGATCACCAGACAACTGAAGCACAGGCAGCAGGTGCAGAGCAGGAGTGGAGCAGGCAGGTCGGGTCACAGGCAGGGTTGGCAACGGGCGGGCAGCGTGGTACAGAGGAGCAGGTAGATTCGTAGTCAGGACAGTCCGGGGTCAGTTGTAGGCAGAAGACAAGGATAATCAAAAGGGCAAGCCGGGTAGTCAGGAGATCAGACGTTCAAACAGGTAGCAGGTGCAAGGATGCAGGGAGCTGCAGATCGGACAGCACCTAGCCAAATGTGCTGACAGCCTAAATAGGCAGATTGGTGCCAAACGCCGTGCGCGCGTGCACGCCGATGCGCGGCGGCACGCGCCCACGCACATATGCACGTGCCCACACGCTGGCACCCGCAGCGGCGCGCACGGGCACGCGTGCACGCCCCAACGCATGCCGACGCACACCAGCACCGCGTCTGCTCTGGGGGATTCTCTGACAGTGCCCCCCCCTCAAGGACAGTGTTTAACTGAACACTGTGAGGAGGACGCACTACACTAACTTGTAGCATTAGTGAAACACTGTGAGGAGGACGCACTACACTAACTTGTAGCTTTAGCTGAACACTGTGCCGAGGTCGCACTACACTAACTTGTAGCTTTAGCTGAACACTGTGCAGAGGTCGCACTACACTAACTTGTAGTTTTAGCTGAACACTGTGAGGAGGACGCACTACACTAACTTGTAGCTTTAGCTGAACACTGTGAGGAGGACGCACTACACTAACTTGTAGCTTTAGCTGAACACTGTGCACTACACTAACTTGTTGCTTTAGCTGAACACTGTTCAGAGGATGCACTACACTAACTTGTAGCTTTAGCTAAACACTGTGCAGAGGTCACACTAAACTAACTTGTAGCTTTAGCTGAACACTGTGAGGAGGACACAGTACACTAACTTGTAGCTTTAGCTGAACACTGTGCAGAGGTCACACTAAACTAACTTGTAGCTTTAGCTGAACACTGTGAGGAGGATGCACTACACTAACTTGTAGCTTTAGCTGAACACTGTGCACTACACTAACTTGTAGCTTTAGCTGAACACTGTTAAGAGGATGCACTACACTAACTTGTAGCTTTAGCTGAACACTGTGCAGAGGTCACACTAAACTAACTTGTAGCTTTAGCTGAACACTGTGAGGAGGACACACTACACTAACTTGTAGCTTTAGCTGAACACTGTGCAGAGGTCACACTAAACTAACTTGTAGCTTTAGCTGAACACTGTGAGGAGGACGCACTACACTAACTGTAAATAGTCTAGCTGCCTGACTGTGGTACAAATAGGATCAAAAGAACACCAGCAATTTTCTTCAGGTAGCTGTAAATACTGTAACAAGACAAGCCTGCCTGTCAGTAGGAAGATAACAGGAACGGATCTAGCTAAACTGAATACAATGTATATATATATATTTATATATATATATATATATATATATAACCTGGGATGCATATATACACAATACACTGTAAGTGCAGCTAACTGACTGACTGTCCTGCCTAATCTATCTAATTTAAATCAAATGACACTGTCTCTCTCTCTGTCTATCTCTCTCTCAAGCCTGAACACACTACATAGGGCCGCCGTGCAGGCGGCCTTATATAGTGTGGGGCGTGTTCTAAACCCCCTGAGCCATAATTGGCCAAAGCCACCCTGGCATTGGCCAATTACAGCTCTCTATATAGACGGCGCTGTGATTGGCCAAGCATGCGGTTCATAGTGCATGCTTGGCCAATCATCAGCCAGCAATGCACTGCGATGCCGCAGTGAGTTATGGGCCATGACGCGCCACACGAATTTGGCACAAACGGCCCATATCGATCGCAATTTGGTGAACGATCGAACAGCTGATGTTCGAGTCGAACATGTGTTTGACTCGAACACGAAGCTCATCCCTACTCAGGAGGCAGCTATCTCTTTAAAAACTTTTTTTCAGCATTGTTTCCATGTGTTGCTTGCAGACTTGATCCCTTTGCATTATAATCCACTGATGATGTATAAATATAATTGTCTTGCTCCACTCCTTCATCGCTATGATTAATCTCAGATGGACGTGGTGAAATGCATTAGGAGCGGGACAAAATGCATCAGTGACAGAGCTCTGGAAGAGCTTGAGGCTGAGGACATCCACATTTCTTTTCACTTGTTGAGCTAGTGGTGTGCTTCTCTCATCCCATCATAACTTTCCTACAGACTAAATACTGTATTTATTGGCGTATAACATGCACTTTTTCACCCTGAAAATCGGGTGCAAATAGCGTGTGCGTGTTATATGCCAATACTTCAGTTTTTGCTGCCTTGGAGGAGACAGGGAGGGGGGCGGGACGAGCGCCGTCAGATTATATACAGAATCTCTTGTTTATTTGGCGGCCTCTGTAATAGTAAGTTCCGTCTGCAGGGCCGCCATTGGACCACTGTTCTGTCTATCATAGGAGATTCTCACTGTATGTAATCTGTCGGTGCTTGTCCCGCCCCCCTCCCTGTCCCCTCTAGGCTGCAGATGGGCATCGATCAGACTGCACTGATGGCAGTGGTGAGGCTCCTGTATTGATGGCAATGGTGAGGCTGCTGCATTCATGGCAATGGTGAGGCTGCATTGATGTGGACTGATGAGGCTTCATTGATGGCACCTGTGAGGCTGGAGATGGGCATTGATCAGGCTGCATTGATGGCAATGGTGAGGCTGCAGATGGGCACTGACCCTTATATTGCTTCAAAGTTCCTTATTTAAAATTTATTTTTTTCACTGAAACTTCCCTCTTAAAATTAATGTGCGTGTTATACACCTGTGCGTGTTATACGCCGATAAATACGGTAATATACACTTATGGGAATTTTTTACCAAAGACATATAGCAAACACAGTGCCTTGAAACAGTATTCTTACTCCTTGAAATTTTCAACATTTTGTCAAGTCACAGCCAAAAATGTAAATGTATTTTTTTGGGATTTTGTGTGATAGACTAACACAAAGTGGCACATAATTGTGAAGTAAAAGGAAAATGGTAAAAGGTTTTCAATGTTTTACAAATAAATATGTGAAAAGTGTGGCGTGCATTTGTATTCAGCCCCCCCCTGAGTCAATACTATGTAGAACCCCCTTTCACTGCAATTACAGCTGCAAGCCTTTTTGGGGATGTCTCTACCAGGTTTGCACATCTAGAGAGTGACATTTTTGCTCAATCTTCTTTGAAAAATAGCTCAAGCTCTGTCAGATTGGATGAAGAGCATCTGTGAGCTGCAATTTTCAAGTCTTGCTACAGATTCTCTATTGGATTTAGGTCTGGACTTTGACTGGGCCATTCTAACACATGAATATGCTTTGAGCTAAATCATTCCATTGTAGCTCTGGCTGTATGTTTAGGGTCGTTGTCTTGCTGAAAGCTGAAACTCCGCCCAATCTCAAGTCTTTTGCAGACTCTAATGCCGCGTACACACGGTCGGACTTTTCGATCGCACTGGTCCGACGGACGCCGACGGACCAAATCCGGCGGACAATCCGATCGTGTGTGGGCTCCACCGGACCTTTAGCGGACTTTTCCAGTCGCAAATCTGACTGACTTTAGATTTGGAACTTAAAAGAGGTGCAGCGCTAAATCAATAAATGACCATAGAGAGAAATATATTAACACAGGGAGCAAAAAGAAATGTCCGATAATAAATGTCCAAATAAGCTGACATAAATCCACCAGGAATGTGATGATAACAGCAAACAATTGTGACTGATACTGGAACCCTTCACCATGAATCGAGTGGCCTCTCACCTGGTCCCAAAGGTAATCAGGCAATCATAAAAGGTCAGCAGGTAGCAGGAGATCTTTATAACAAGGGACTCCTCCGGGTGATCAGGTGGCAGGTGGGTATCATTAGCATGAAATCACAAAAGGGACAGACATAGTGCTCTCCGTATGCAAAAATTTATTGTAAAACGAATAAAATCAGACTTACATAGCAAGCACTTCTCAAGTGCCAGGGAACGAACATGGACACACAGTGCAGTGTGTGAGCGGTGGAGCATGCGCAGTAGCCGCGGATGACGTCACGACGTCACGTTCTAGACGCGTTGCGTCCCAGTGGGCGGGGAC
Organism: Aquarana catesbeiana; assembly: GCF_042186555.1. Classification (NCBI taxonomy): domain Eukaryota; kingdom Metazoa; phylum Chordata; class Amphibia; order Anura; family Ranidae; genus Aquarana; species Aquarana catesbeiana. Next base: position 29,782,776 of record NC_133333.1, on the reverse strand, counting down.
TTCCTCAGCAGATGTCGTGACTACGTGGGCACCCGCGCTATAAAGAGGTGAGTTGTTATGGCAACACCAGAAACAACTACAAATGACGTATATCGGAAATGGGCGGGCTCCGGAAGTGTCTCCACACACATCATTCCGAGCCAGTGCAGCCCAATTTAGTATTGAAAAAGCTCAAAAATACATATGAGATAAAATTTTAAATAGGACTATATAAAACAAGTACAATCTGGTGTCAGCACAAGACACATACAAAGTGTAGTCTTAAAAGAACAGTGACAGAACACCATAATACCTAAAATAAATAAATGACTAAAACGATGCACAAAAATGCATGATAACTGTCATCCGCGACCACCGACTGCTCACCAACATGATATAGTAAAATGAGAACATTATTACCATCATAGTACATCTCGTTACATGATATAGTAAAATGAGAACATTATTACCGTCACAATACTTATCGTTACACAGATAATCAAAAAAAAGAAAACTTTATCGATCAGATATAAAGCAATTGGTATCGAATTCTACATTTAACCCATCGGGGTACATGACCCCTGTCTCATAAATCCAGTGGGATTCTCTTTTACTAAGCTGCCGGATAAAGTTACCCCCTCTCCAGTGCTTAGTAACCCTTTCAATGCCCCAGAATTTTAAACACTTAGGGTTTTGCTGGTGGAAGATCTTGAAATGTCTGGACACGTTATGGGTCTTGAGACCTTTCTTAATATTATTAACGTGTTCAGCCAATCTAACATGTAAGGGTCTTGACGTTCTTCCAACATACTGTAGACCACAGCTGCACTCCAGCATGTAGACCACCCCAATAGTGTCACATGTGATGAGCTGTTTAATCTCATACTCCCTGTTAGTAACCGAAGCCAAGAATTTTTTTCTCTTTTTGATATTTCCCTTGGCATGCTTACAGGGGACACATCTACCACAGGCATAAAAACCTCCCAAAAAGGAAAAAAGCTTATCTGAAGTAGGTACTGGGGGGTTAAGAACACTGGGTGCCAAACGATCCCTGAGCGTAGGGGCTTTTTTGTATATAAACTGAGGTTTATCAGGTAGTATAGGGCCTAAGACTCTGTCTTGTTTCAAAATAGCCCAATTTTTTTGAATAATTTTCTCAAATTTCCGGTATTGAATATTGTAATCCAATACCATTTTAAAATTGTGGCTATCACCAGCAGGGGGCTTAAAGGTGTTGGCAATGAGTTCATTCCTCTCTAATAACATGATTTTAGATACCTCTTCATCTAATGAAGCCCTATTGTACCCCTTCTGTTCGAATCTCGAAGTGAGGACCTCAGACTGACTAACGAAATCATCCACAGTGGTGCAATTCCGACGCAGTCTAATATATTGCCCCCTGGGAATGTTGCACAACCAGGAGCTGTGATGGCAGCTCCCCAGGGGAATATAAGAATTGCGGTCGGTGGGCTTAAAATAGTTGGTAAGAGAGAACCTGTCATGCAAGATACTAATAGATAAATCCAAAAACACTACCTTTTCAGAGCTGATGGTCCATGTGAGAGATATATTTCTGGAATTGTTATTTAGTGATTGAATGAAATCATCCAACCTGGATCTCTCACCATTCCAGATTAAGATGAGATCATCAATGAATCTCCTGTAGCACAACAGCTCGGGGGGGCGATGGAGAATATAAAAATATTGGCCACACTGGGAGCAAAGCGGGCCCCCATGGCAACACCCCTGGTCTGCAGATAATATTCTCTGTTATACCAGAAATAGTTCCTCTTGAGGCAGAAGTCCAAGCAACTCAAGAGGAACTCCTGGTGACCACCAGATAGGGAAGACGAAGCTAATGCCCATTCAACTGAGGTCATTGCATCCTCATGGCCAATAATGGTATACAGTGAACCTACGTCCGCTGTTACCAAAAACGTGGAAGGCGAGCATTTCAAAGTTTCAAGAATCTGAATGATATGTTTTGTGTCCTTCAGAAATGCTGGAGTTTGCATAACTAAGGGCTGCAAAAAAAAGTCGATATATTGTCCCAATCTGGCGGATACAGAATCGATCCCATTAACAATGGGTCGTCCAGGGGGGTTGGCCGTGTCCTTATGAATTTTTGGTAAGAAATATATGACGGGTGTTCGACAAAATAAAGGATCTAAGTATAAGGCCTCTTTTTTATTCAGGATCTTACGGTCTTTACCGTCCTCAACAATGCTATGTAGCTCGTCCTTAAAAGATAGCATGGGGTCTTTATTCAGGATATGATAAGTGTCACGGTCAGATAAAAGGCGGGACATTTCATTTTGGTAATATTCTTTACTTAGAATAACCAGCCCCCCTCCTTTATCCGCCGGACGGATCACAATGTCCTTTCGTTCAGTTAAAGATTTTATTCCCCGTTTAATAAACAATGGATCAGAAACTTTATTAATATGTAACTTCTCCAGATCTTTGGAGACCATATTTTTAAAAACATCTAAATGTTTATTATCTGAAATCTGGGGGTTAAATGTAGATCTGTTACGCAGAGTGGAGTAATTCTGTCCAGAGGGCCTGAGCCCTTGAGAAGGATGAGATAGAAAATATTTTTTCATATTCAATGTTCTAATGTATTTTTGAATACTGACATAAACACTGAATTTGTTAAGATTTTTTATGGGTGCGAATTTTAGACCACGATCAAGGACCTTAACTTCATCGTCACTAAGAACAGCATGACTGAGATTATAAATCCCTAAACCTGATGTGGCTTGGATTTTTTGTATTCACTTCCCTCCTCTGCTTCCTCTCTTTGTTTTCGCTTTAGGGGGGGGTTTGGGTTTGATGGTGTGTGTGGTACCCGGTGTCGCCAGGGTTGAGTGTATGGCCTGGAGCTTCCTCCTCTCCTTCTTCCCTTTGTGTTTTTCCCTCTTTTGTTATTGACTTTCCTAAAACCATTGTAATTATGGTAAGGTTGGGGTTCAGTGGGGTAGGGGAGGTCATATTCATAAACAGGATTCACTCTAGGAGTATTGAAAGGAGCAATTTCAGTACTCATTTGAGTGATTTGAGAATTAGGGGCAGTGTCCTCTACTGTGGGAGTATTTTGCCATTTAAAAATCACCCCTCCATTAAAATCATCAAAGTCCCTGATGAATTTTTTCTTTTTCTTATTCTGCGTCTCTAGATCCCATTTTGCAAGTTTATTTTTGAGTTCACCTGATAGTCTCAAAAATTCTTCACTATCCTTTGATGCTTCAATAGTTTGGGTAATCTCCCCAATTTGAGAGTCAAGAGCCGACATTCTTTTCCTTTTACGTATTAGGAGAAATTCCAATAATTCAAAGCCTCTCTTGATAAAAAAATCGCTCCATTCTGACATGGACTGAACGTCCGTGAGTCCATCGTTAGGGGGTAAATCCCACCTTAACCGTCTCGGAATCAGTTTGGCAGCCAAATATTGCTCAAAAGAGGTGATGTCCCACCATGTTTTAATTTTTTTCTCATAAATATAACCTAATTTCCTAAACATTTGGGGGAGATCATTGCAGGACTCAAATGTGGGATTCCTAGAGAATACTTCATTAATCTTAATATCTCTTTGGTCAAAGTACCTAAACACATCCATACTGCAGCTAGATATGTGAACGTTGTGTGAACGTTGTGAATAAGCAAAATATAAAAAAATTTCCATTTCCGATATACGTCATTTGTAGTTGTTTCTGGTGTTGCCATAACAACTCACCTCTTTATAGCGCGGGTGCCCACGTAGTCACGACATCTGCTGAGGAAGTCCCCGCCCACTGGGACGCAACGCGTCTAGAACGTGACGTCGTGACGTCATCCGCGGCTACTGCGCATGCTCCACCGCTCACACACTGCACTGTGTGTCCATGTTCGTTCCCTGGCACTTGAGAAGTGCTTGCTATGTAAGTCTGATTTTATTCGTTTTACAATAAATTTTTGCATACGGAGAGCACTATGTCTGTCCCTTTTGTGATTTCATGCTAATGATACCCACCTGCCACCTGATCACCCGGAGGAGTCCCTTGTTATAAAGATCTCCTGCTACCTGCTGACCTTTTATGATTGCCTGATTACCTTTGGGACCAGGTGAGAGGCCACTCGATTCATGGTGAAGGGTTCCAGTATCAGTCACAATTGTTTGCTGTTATCATCACATTCCTGGTGGATTTATGTCAGCTTATTTGGACATTTATTATCGGACATTTCTTTTTGCTCCCTGTGTTAATATATTTCTCTCTATGGTCATTTATTGATTTAGCGCTGCACCTCTTTTATTTATTTTTCTGGAGGGATTTGATCGTTTACCCTGGTGTTCAGCTGCTTCAGTTATTTTCATTTTTGTGTCATATGTGCGCTGATATATTTTTTTATATTTTTGCTTATTCACAACGTTCACATATCTAGCTGCAGTATGGATGTGTTTAGGTACTTTGACCAAAGAGATATTAAGATTAATGAAGTATTCTCTAGGAATCCCACATTTGAGTCCCGCAATGATCTCCCCCAAACGTTTAGGAAATTAGGTTATATTTATGAGAAAAAAATTAAAACATGGTGGGACATCACCTCTTTTGAGCAATATTTGACTGCCAAACTGATTCCGAGACGGTTAAGGTGGGATTTACCCCCTAACGATGGACTCACGGACGTTCAGTCCATGTCAGAATGGAGCGATTTTTTTATCAAGAGAGGCTTTGAATTATTGGAATTTCTCCTAATACGTAAAAGGAAAAGAATGTCGGCTCTTGACTCTCAAATTGGGGAGATTACCCAAACTATTGAAGCATCAAAGGATAGTGAAGAATTTTTGAGACTATCAGGTGAACTCAAAAATAAACTTGCAAAATGGGATCTAGAGACGCAGAATAAGAAAAAATTCATCAGGGACTTTGATGATTTTAATGGAGGGGTGATTTTTAAATGGCAAAATACTCCCACAGTAGAGGACACTGCCCCTAATTCTCAAATCACTCAAATGAGTACTGAAATTGCTCCTTTCAATACTCCTAGAGTGAATCCTGTTTATGAATATGACCTCCCCTACCCCACTGAACCCCAACCTTACCATAATTACAATGGTTTTAGGAAAGTCAATAACAAAAGAGGGAAAAACACAAAGGGAAGAAGGAGAGGAGGAAGCTCCAGGCCATACACTCAACAACCACAGAATCCGAGGGGTCCACCCCTCCCTGACCCCCCTCCTTACAGGAACAGTTATCCAAATGATAGAAGAGAGGGTCAGTCTAGAAATAGTCCTCATCCTGTGTACGAAAGGCCTATCACCACACAGAATAGGTATGCACCGCTCACAGAATATAATTACCATTACAACGATGATGATTTTTTAGGACAACGGGGGGCACCGAGATACCCCCCATCGCAGTATCCGGCTGCCCAAGGGGAACCCTGGCGACACCGGGTACCACACACACCATCAAACCCAAACCCCCCCCTAAAGCGAAAACAAAGAGAGGAAGCAGAGGAGGGAAGCGAATACAAAAAATCCAAGCCACATCAGGTTTAGGGATTTATAATCTCAGTCATGCTGTTCTTAGTGACGATGAAGTTAAGGTCCTTGATCGTGGTCTAAAATTCGCACCCATAAAAAATCTTAACAAATTCAGTGTTTATGTCAGTATTCAAAAATACATTAGAACATTGAATATGAAAAAATATTTTCTATCTCATCCTTCTCAAGGGCTCAGGCCCTCTGGACAGAATTACTCCACTCTGCGTAACAGATCTACATTTAACCCCCAGATTTCAGATAATAAACATTTAGATGTTTTTAAAAATATGGTCTCCAAAGATCTGGAGAAGTTACATATTAATAAAGTTTCTGATCCATTGTTTATTAAACGGGGAATAAAATCTTTAACTGAACGAAAGGACATTGTGATCCGTCCGGCGGATAAAGGAGGGGGGCTGGTTATTCTAAGTAAAGAATATTACCAAAATGAAATGTCCCGCCTTTTATCTGACCGTGACACTTATCATATCCTGAATAAAGACCCCATGCTATCTTTTAAGGACGAGCTACATAGCATTGTTGAGGACGGTAAAGACCGTAAGATCCTGAATAAAAAAGAGGCCTTATACTTAGATCCTTTATTTTGTCGAACACCCGTCATATATTTCTTACCAAAAATTCATAAGGACACGGCCAACCCCCCTGGACGACCCATTGTTAATGGGATCGATTCTGTATCCGCCAGATTGGGACAATATATCGATTTTTTTTGCAGCCCTTAGTTATGCAAACTCCAGCATTTCTGAAGGACACAAAACATATCATTCAGATTCTTGAAACTTTGAAATGCTCGCCTTCCACGTTTTTGGTAACAGCGGACGTAGGTTCACTGTATACCATTATTGGCCATGAGGATGCAATGACCTCAGTTGAATGGGCATTAGCTTCGTCTTCCCTATCTGGTGGTCACCAGGAGTTCCTCTTGAGTTGCTTGGACTTCTGCCTCAAGAGGAACTATTTCTGGTATAACAGAGAATATTATCTGCAGACCAGGGGTGTTGCCATGGGGGCCCGCTTTGCTCCCAGTGTGGCCAATATTTTTATGGCCCACTGGGAGGATGAAGCGGTCTTTCTCCATCGCCCCCCCGAGCTGTTGTGCTACAGGAGATTCATTGATGATCTCATCTTAATCTGGAATGGTGAGAGATCCAGGTTGGATGATTTCATTCAATCACTAAATAACAATTCCAGAAATATATCTCTCACATGGACCATCAGCTCTGAAAAGGTAGTGTTTTTGGATTTATCTATTAGTATCTTGCATGACAGGTTCTCTCTTACCAACTATTTTAAGCCCACCGACCGCAATTCTTATATTCCCCTGGGGAGCTGCCATCACAGCTCCTGGTTGTGCAACATTCCCAGGGGGCAATATATTAGACTGCGTCGGAATTGCACCACTGTGGATGATTTCGTTAGTCAGTCTGAGGTCCTCACTTCGAGATTCGAACAGAAGGGGTACAATAGGGCTTCATTAGATGAAGAGGTATCTAAAATCATGTTATTAGAGAGGAATGAACTCATTGCCAACACCTTTAAGCCCCCTGCTGGTGATAGCCACAATTTTAAAATGGTATTGGATTACAATATTCAATACCGGAAATTTGAGAAAATTATTCAAAAAAATTGGGCTATTTTGAAACAAGACAGAGTCTTAGGCCCTATACTACCTGATAAACCTCAGTTTATATACAAAAAAGCCCCTACGCTCAGGGATCGTTTGGCACCCAGTGTTCTTAACCCCCCAGTACCTACTTCAGATAAGCTTTTTTCCTTTTTGGGAGGTTTTTATGCCTGTGGTAGATGTGTCCCCTGTAAGCATGCCAAGGGAAATATCAAAAAGAGAAAAAAATTCTTGGCTTCGGTTACTAACAGGGAGTATGTGATTAAACAGCTCATCACATGTGACACTATTGGGGTGGTCTACATGCTGGAGTGCAGCTGTGGTCTACAGTATGTTGGAAGAACGTCAAGACCCTTACATGTTAGATTGGCTGAACACGTTAATAATATTAAGAAAGGTCTCAAGACCCATAACGTGTCCAGACATTTCAAGATCTTCCACCAGCAAAACCCTAAGTGTTTAAAATTCTGGGGCATTGAAAGGGTTACTAAGCACTGGAGAGGGGGTAACTTTATCCGGCAGCTTAGTAAAAGAGAATCCCACTGGATTTATGAGACAGGGGTCATGTACCCCGATGGGTTAAATGTAGAATTCGATACCAATTGCTTTATATCTGATCGATAAAGTTTTCTTTTTTTTGATTATCTGTGTAACGATAAGTATTGTGACGGTAATAATGTTCTCATTTTACTATATCATGTAACGAGATGTACTATGATGGTAATAATGTTCTCATTTTACTATATCATGTTGGTGAGCAGTCGGTGGTCGCGGATGACAGTTATCATGCATTTTTGTGCATCGTTTTAGTCATTTATTTATTTTAGGTATTATGGTGTTCTGTCACTGTTCTTTTAAGACTACACTTTGTATGTGTCTTGTGCTGACACCAGATTGTACTTGTTTTATATAGTCCTATTTAAAATTTTATCTCATATGTATTTTTGAGCTTTTTCAATACTAAATTGGGCTGCACTGGCTCGGAATGATGTGTGTGGAGACACTTCCGGAGCCCGCCCATTTCCGATATACGTCATTTGTAGTTGTTTCTGGTGTTGCCATAACAACTCACCTCTTTATAGCGCGGGTGCCCACGTAGTCACGACATCTGCTGAGGAAGTCCCCGCCCACTGGGACGCAACGCGTCTAGAACGTGACGTCGTGACGTCATCCGCGGCTACTGCGCATGCTCCACCGCTCACACACTCCACTGTGTGTCCATGTTCGTTCCCTGGCACTTGAGAAGTGCTTGCTATGTAAGTCTGATTTTATTCGTTTTACAATAAATTTTTGCATACGGAGAGCACTATGTCTGTCCCTTTTGTGATTTCATGCTAATGATACCCACCTGCCACCTGATCACCCGGAGGAGTCCCTTGTTATAAAGATCTCCTGCTACCTGCTGACCTTTTATGATTGCCCGATTACCTTTGGGACCAGGTGAGAGGCCACTCGATTCATGGTGAAGGGTTCCAGTATCAGTCACAATTGTTTGCTGTTATCATCACATTCCTGGTGGATTTATGTCAGCTTATTTGGACATTTATTATCGGACATTTCTTTTTGCTCCCTGTGTTAATATATCTCTCTCTATGGTCATTTATTGATTTAGCGCTGCACCTCTTTTATTTATTTTTCTGGAGGGATTTGATTGTTTACCCTGGTGTTCAGCTGCTTCAGTTATTTTCATTTTTGTGTCATATGTGCGCTGATATATTTTTTTATATTTTAGATTTGGAACTTGCTTCAAATCTTTACATCATAACTCCGCCGGACCCAGAAATCCACTCGTCTGTATGCTAGTCCGACGGACAAAAACCGATGCTAGGGCAGCTATTGGCTACTGGCTATCAACTTCCTTATTTTAGTCCGGTGTACGTCATCACGTACGAATCCGTTGGACTTTTGTGTGATCGTATGTAGTTAAGTCCGTTCGTTAGAAAGTCCGCCGCAAGTCCACCAAAAGTCAGTCGAAAGTCTGTCGAAAGTCTGTCGGACAGGCTGTCGGACTTTTTTAGCCGAAAAGTCCGACCGTGTGTACGCGGCATAACAAGTTTTCTTCTATGATTTTCCTGTATTTGGCTCCATCCATCTTCCCATCAACTCTGACCGGTTTCCATCCCTGCTGAAGAAAAGCATCCCCGCAACATGATGCTGCCACCACCATGTTTCACGGTGGGGATGGTGTGTTCAGGGTGATGTGCAGTGTTAGTTTTCCGCCACACATAACGTTTTGCTTTTAGGCGAAAAAGTTAAATTTTGGTCTCATCTGACCAGAGCACCTTCTTCCACATGTTTGCTGGATCCCCCACATGGCTTCTCGCAAACTGCAAACGGGACTTCTTATGGCTTTTTTTCAACAATGGCTTTCTTCTTGCCACTCTTCCATAAAGTCCAGATTTGTGGAGTGCACGACTAATAGTTGTCCTGTGGACAGATTCCCCCACCTGAGCTGTGGATCTCTACAGCTCCTCCAGAGTTACCATGGGCCTCTTGGCTGCTTCTGTGATTAATGCTCTCCTTGTCCGGCCTGTCAGTTTAGGTGGACGGCCATGTCTTGGTAGGTTTGAAGTTGTGCCATACTCTTTCCATTTTCGGATGATGGATTGAACAGTGCTCCATCAGATGTTCAAAGCTTGGGATATTTTTTATAACCTAACCCAGCTTTAAACTTCTCCACAACTTTATCCCTGACCTGTCTGGTGTGTTCCTTGGCCATCATGATGCTGTTTGTTCACTAAGGTTCTCTAACAAACTTCTGAGGGCTTCATAGAACAGCTGTATTTATAGGGAGATTAAATTACATACAGGTGGACTCAATTTACTAATCAGGTGACTTCTGAAGGCAATTGGTTCCACTAGATTTTAGTTAGGGGTATCAGAGTAAACTGGGCTGAATTAAAATGCACGGCACGTTTTTCACATATCTATTTGTAAAAATATCTGAAAACCATTTATCATTTTCCTTCCACTTTACAAATACGTGCCACTTTGTGTTGGTTTATCACATAAAATCCCGAAAAAATAAATTTATGTTTTTGGTTGTAACATGACAAAATGTGGAAAATTTCAAGGGGTATGAATACTTTTTCAAGGCACTGTACATTTTGGGCCAAATGTATGACACAAATTGATTTTATTAGATATGTTTGATCATTATGACAGGAAGTAGAAAACATTGGGTTTTTTCTTTTTGTTTTCTTTTAAATATTTAGTCTTTTTTCATTTATATTGCAAACAATAGAAAAATCAGTGGTGACTAAATACTCCCAGAAGAATTCTCTGTGCAAAAAAAATGATAAAAATTTCATATGGGTACAGTATTGTATGACCACGCAATTGCCAATTTAAGTAGCTGAATTTAAAAAACATGTCCTGGTTATAAAGGGGCTAAAACCTTTTATAGCTTAAGTGGATTTACAGTATTGTAAAAAAGTGTTTGCCCGCTTCCTGATTTTTTTTGATTTTTTGATTTTTTTTGCATATTTGTCACACTTAAAGTGTATGTAAACCCAGCTTTTAATATTCCTGATATGTGCCTGCTGTACATGGTACTTGTATGAGAAAGTACCCTGTTCTTTTTGTATTGCTTACTTTGTGTGAAATCTCTGGTGATCTTGCCAGTCCCTCTGCTTTATTATTAATAACTAACCAAACTAAGCAGGAGAGCACAGCGTAGTCAGTACTCTAGCTCTGCTGGAAACTCAGTGTATTCTCCTCCAATGATCAGACTTGTCCTGACACGCCCCCCTGCAAGCCTTTCACTGGGAAGATTAGTTTGCTGCTGCTTCTCCTCCCCCAGCTCTTATGCAGCTGAGCACAGAGGGAATGTGATCACTTATAAAAAAGGAGGAAAAAAGGTATTTATAATGTTTTTTTTTTATTTCTAAGCACAGATGTTGTGCCTTTCATTTATAATTTAAACTGAATACATTGCTTTACAAAGTGATCATTTACAATCACTTTAAAAGACTCAGATCATCAAACAAATGTTAATATTACACTTTACACATTACTATACATTATTCATGCCCCTAGAGTTCTTAACCACTTTTATTTTTATAGATAAAGCACATTAATGTGCATTTGTTGGCAAATCATCCTGTAATAAGTCTCGAAACAGTTCTATCAAATACCTTTTCACAGTACTGTATTTTCTCTCACTTCCTGTTAATGAAATTATATTTTCCAAAGTGGCATATAGAAAATGAAAAAAATTAAATTAAGGGGATTTTAACTATTCCCCACTCTAGTCAAAACAACTAAAAATAAATAAATAATAATAAAAAAACAAAAAAGTTTTTGCTATCCATACACTTTATTCATGTCCTTAGAGTACTCAACCACATTTATTTTTGTAGCTAAAGCACATTAATGTATACATGTTGGCAAATCATCCCATAATAAGTCTCAAAACAGTTCTATCACATTTGGCTTACGGCATGATCAGGTAAAACTCTATGTCTATTTGGATCTGTCAGGTTGGCGTCCTCGGTGAAAGTTCTTTCAAACGCAGATTTAACGGAGCTCCAGAATTTTTCCTTGAAGTTTTGGCCAATGAAGACATAGAGAAGAGGGTTAACACAGCTGTTTGAAAATGCCAACAAAGAACAAAGATGATATGTCTTTGCCTATAAGTAACTTCACAAGCGTTGGATTAATATACACGGTGTCGCTTCTATATGAGAACATGATGGAAAATACATGGTATGGAAACCAGCAAATAAAGAAGGAAATGATGACAGCAGCAATCACTTTGAAAGGTTTAGTAGATGTTACTCTGTGGTTTCTTCGAATGCGCAAAAAGATAACAGCGTAACAGAAGAAAATGATGGTAAAAGGTATTACAAACAGAACAATAAATCTTATTATGACTTGTACATGTTGCATTGACCAACCTACAGAACACTGATTCAGTGTGTGTGAATGCGCTACCCCTATAGTAACCACCACTTGTTCTCTTCCTACTAATCCGAAAGAATCACTTACATAAAATAGAATACAAAATCATATGCATAATCTTATAACAAACAAAAAAATAACCATATATTGTCCAGTACATAAAAAATCCTTCAAGCGTGCTGCCAAAAAAAGTCCTTTAGTAATTAATTGTGACTGGCGTGCTCCTATGTTCCTTCAGTGATCATATGTGACTGAGTGAAAAACCTCCACCATTCAGATTGGCCACTCACCAGATGTTTAATAAAGATGAGCCTTTGGTTCATTCAAGGGATAACCACTCCACCTATGTAACTCTCCTCACCGGCTAAACTCGGACTCCAATGTTCCTCATTGGAGAGCATAAGGGATAAAAAACGATCATAGCGCAATATGCTTGAACTATTTATTTAAAATTACAGGAAAAGTATCAACTCACATTTAAAAGTGCCCTCGAGCTGGCACAAAGCTTATCCAGCAGTTATGGACGGGTACTGGGCTGTTTGCATGGTCCGCCTGGTGTTGTATTGCGGCCTCCACGCTCGGCTTGCGCTCCAAGCCTCGTTCCCGTTCACGTCCGGTCACCTGATGTGAAAAAACTCCCAGCAGCCTCTACGCGTTTCGCATCATAGAATGCGTCATCAGGAAGGATGCGAAATGCGTAGGTGACCGGACGTGAACGGGAACGAGGCTTGGAGCGCAAGCCGAGCGTGGAGGCCGCAATACAACACCAGGCGGACCATGCAAACAGCCCAGTACCCGTCCATAACTGCTGGATAAGCTTTGTGCCAGCTCGAGGGCACTTTTAAATGTGAGTTGATACTTTTCCTGTAATTTTAAATAAATAGTTCAAGCATATTGCGCTATGATCGTTTTTTATCCCTTATGCTCTCCAATGAGGAACATTGGAGTCCGAGTTTAGCCGGTGAGGAGAGTTACATAGGTGGAGTGGTTATCCCTTGAATGAACCAAAGGCTCATCTTTATTAAACATCTGGTGAGTGGCCAATCTGAATGGTGGAGGTTTTTCACTCAGTCACATATGATCACTGAAGGAACATAGGAGCACGCCAGTCACAATTAATTACTAAAGGACTTTTTTTGGCAGCACGCTTGAAGGATTTTTTATGTACTGGACAATATATGGTTATTTTTTTGTTTGTTATAAGATTATGCATATGATTTTGTATTCTATTTTATGTAAGTGATTCTTTCGGATTAGTAGGAAGAGAACAAGTGGTGGTTACTATAGGGGTAGCGCATTCACACACACTGAATCAGTATTTTTAGCCCATCTTAATGAAAGGTTTTTTTTGAAAGCAGCAACCCTTACACATATGGTTAATATAGAAGTGGTTTTTGCGCCGGTGACACACATACACTAAACCTACAGAACAAGCCACTTTGTTATCATCTACATCATCAATGTGTGTATTTGTAAAGTAATGTACATTGAGTAGAAGAGATACAATCCAAAGTGCAAGAATGACTTTCACAGCCAGTCTTACTGTTCGATGGTTCTGACACCAAACAGGGAAGACTATGGAGATGAAGCGATCAGTGCTGATGACGGTGAGTTGTAGGACACTGGCAGACTGATTGAGATATAATACAAAAATGTTAAGCTTGCACATGAAGGTTCCAAATGTCCAGGTATAGTTAAGGGCGATAGAAATGACAGTTAAGGGTAGGAAAAAGCTAAATGTTAAATCAGAAAAAGCTAAACTTGAGAACCAGAGTTGACCGTCTTCTTCATCCTGAAGGCAACAAACCAGATGACCAGACCATTTCCAGTGATTCCCAGCAAATATATCCCAGATAAAACCACCATGTATGAAACACTGAGCATATTATACATAGTGGTATAGTCTCCATTTATGTAAGTTTCCTCAGTGGTGTTGGTCTCCATATTTCCAGACATGTCAGGGGTCAGATAAAATTTTGATACTCTGCAAAATCAAAACGAAAACATAACAAAAGTACACTATGACCACTGAAGAAACACTCTGACTAAGCAAACGGGGATAAGCTATTCTGAATAAGTTTTATTGTTAGGTTTATATCAGATGAAAAAAAAAAGCACAGCACTAAATCAATAAAATAATAAAGCATACATGCATCTTTATTGATTTATTATCAAGGGGGATTTTAAGGAGAAATAATTGTATTGTAACTCCTCCTAAATGCATTCTAAAATCCCCAAAACAAGAATGCCAGCAGGAAATGCAGCATACCCAACATAAAAACTGTATCAATGGTGCAATAGTAAGTACTGTAATATGGGGGATGTCTAGTTCAGTGGTAGATGCATTTTTCAGTGAGTTTACAGCAAACGGGAACTTTAGGTTTTAGGGCGTGGTAGCCCACATTTATTAAAAGTAATAAAATGAAAGTTCATACATGCATGGGTTGCCCACACAGGGGTTCTTCTCCAGAAAAAATACAACAAATGAAAACAAATGAAAATGCCAAGCCACCTGGCTCTCAAGGCTCATTTAGCCTTGGTCACAGAACCATGCTGTGCAGGCCCACTCCTGACCTCTAGGGAGGGGCTCTCCTGACACTCCAGGCTCTCACACTCATCCGAGACTCACGGTACCCTCTGGTCCCCAGGACTCTCTCTTCCAGTTGTCTCAGCTATGGTCCCCCAGACTCTCTCAGCTGGCCCAACTCTCAGTCCACTGACCTGGAACCTCTCCAACATGAAGTGCCATCTCAAGGATATTTCCTGGGTTCCTAAACAGGAACACACCTCCCTCATGGCTGCAGCAACTGCTCCAACACCAACCCCTACTCGACCTATCTGAGCTATGCTCAGATCTGCCTTATAATGAATGTGTGCACCTGGACACACACACAGCCTGCAGAATTTCTGGAAAACCTAGACACAAGACTGAAGACTTCATACAACCCAATGCTTTTTGGAGTCTTCAAGTCTCCAGCCCCGATCCAGACTTACCAAATCCAGAGAAATTGTAAAACATAATTTTCTCTGCTCACAAAGCTTCTGCTGGAGCTTCTCAAACTGACTCTTTGAGAGTCCTGTGTCCATCTTAAACTCATTTTCCCTGAGACAGGGGCTCTCAGTCTCACAGTATGTTTGTAAAAAATACAGATGTAAAGAGCAAATAAGAGGCAATGGTAATGAGTTGTGGTAAGTGATTGCATAGCTGATCATGTAACAGCTCCCCGTATACTCTTAAATAATTGGATGCATACTGCATCTGATATTAATAAAGCATATCCCATTATTGTAAATTGCACTGTTCAAATTATGAACCTAGAAAAAAAGGGGGGGGGGGGGAGGGGAATAGTGGGACTTTATATGAAGCACAACACCAAAACCAAATGAATCAATGGTAGATACTATTTAATATTTAATGGTGCACATGGATGCATGTGGGATTGTAAATAACAAGTAGCAAATAACATAATATAGTAATATAATAAATACATAGAAATGTACACACACACATATAAGTGTTGGAAATGCATACATATACATAAATATTCCTACATAGTAAATATTTTTAAATGTATTAAATGTAGCCCAAACTTGCATATAAACATGATTAATTACACACATGATAATATAAAATTTTATATAATTAATTATCATGTGTGCAATTAATCATGTTTACATGCACGTTTGGGCTACATTTAATGCATTTAAAAATATTTACTATTTACTATGTAGGAATATTAATGTTTATGTATACATTTCCAACACTTATATGTGTGTGTGTACATTTCTATGTATTTATTATATTACTATATTATGTTATTTGCTACATGTTATTTACGGGCCCACATGCATCCATGTGCACCATTAAATATTAAATAGTATCTACCATTGATTCATTTGGTTTTGGCATTGTGCTTCATATAAAGTCTCACCATTCCCCTTCCCCCTTTTTCCCCCCTTTTTTCTAGGATTCAGGGATGGAGACATACAAACTCTGTAGCAGTCGTTGTCTCATACAAAGTCCCAACAATTTTATTTATTAATGAACAAATTATGAACCTGTGGAAGTGCAGAAATTAGATTTGCGCTAACGTTGTAAAGCACTTCGCAAACTGTTGGCACTATATAAATCCTCTATAATTATAATAATAATTCATAATAATTGTTAACAAAGATGCATAATATAAGATTTCAAACATGTAGAAATCAATATCATAAACACATTATTCTAATCCAGTTAATGTGCTACAATGTAAAGAATGTGCTAGGTGTTTGTCTCTATATAAATCTTTCTACAGTTACAGACTTATATTAACCTACCGCTTCATAAAAATATTAGTATAGATGGCACACTCTGTTTACAGATTCTCATAGGAACAAGGAACTTAAAAACATTTTTTCCTAATAGATGTCCTAAAAAGTCGGAAATTGCTGCCCCATTTTGCAATATTAATTTTAGTGCAGAAGGCACTTCATCTTCACCATGCTTCACTGTTCACTACTTACTGGTATCAGTTACCCATCTATTGGAATGATATAAAAAACATTCCTTTGCCCAACAGATTTTGTAAAAACATTTTTTTTTAATTGATTACCTTTTGTAATCTTCTTATGAAATTTTTGTCCTTACTTGAAGTGTTTCTGGTAGACGTTTTCTTTTTCGTGTGTTTAGCTCCAGCACTGCTCAGTACTGTGTATGCACTCCGTATATTGTGACTCTTTTTTTGGGTCTAAGACTTGGCTTTGACTTCATCTGACAATAAAAAATTGATCAAGTGGAAGATCTAAGTTTTCTGTCTGAAAGAAAACGGAACTTCTGTATAAGATAAGATTTAGATACGGATTCTGTCGAATAAAGAATATTTTCAGTTACTCATGTGACTTTATTCTTAATGTTAACCACTTGCTTACTGGGCACTTATACCCCCTTCCTGCCCAGGCCAATTTTCAGCTTTCAGCGCTGTCACTCTTTGAATGACAATTGCGTGGTCATGCTACAGTGTATCCAAATGAAATTTTTATCATTTTTTTCACACAGATAGAGCTTTCTTTTGGTGGTTTTTAATTACTGATGGGTTTTTTTATTTTTTGCTAAATAAAACAAAAAAAAGACCGAAAATTTTGAAAAAAAAAACCAAAGCTGTTTCATACTTTGTTATAAAATTTTGAAAACAGGTAATTTTTCTCCTTCATTGATGTGCGCTGATGAGGCTGCACTGATGGGCACTGATAGGTGGCACTGATAAGCACTGTTGAGGCAACACTGATAGATGGCACTGAGAAGTGGCACTGAGAAGTGGCATTGATGGGCACTGATGGTTGGCCATGATGGGTGGCACTGAAGGGCACTGATAGGTGGCACTGATAAGCGGTACTGATCAGTGGCACTGATGATCACTGATGGGTGACACTGATGGGCACTTGAAGGTGACACTGATAGGCAGCACTGATCTATGGCGCTGATTATGAGGCACTGATGGGCATTGATTGGCAGCACAGGTGGTCATTGATGGGTGGCACTGTGGGCACTGGTAGGTGGCACTGTGGGCACTGGTAGGTGGCACTGGGGGGTGGCACAGTGGTTGCTGGCAGCTGACACTGGTGGGCACAGAAAATGCAGCTGCAGCTTTCTGTGTGAGGGACCGATGTCCCTCTGACAGAAGCCGGCGATCTGCTTTTTTTTCCCCTTATGCTGACAGCGTGAGGGAAAGAAAATACTGATTACCGAGCTTTGGCTGACAGCTGATCATGTAGTAAGGGGCCAGGATTGACCCCTTACTCTGATCTGTTATCAGCTGAGTCTCATAGACTCGGTGATCACAGAGTGCGCCTTGTGCGACCCGCAGGGATGCGCAGACAGCGCTTGCTCGTGAGGACGTCCATGGACGCATTTAAGACCGTCTTTTGGCTATAGCCCGGGTAGCAAGTAGAGCCCCGTACTGTGTAAACAAACAATATGCTGGGGAAAGGGAATGAAGGGATGTTTAGCATTGCTCATTGCTCCCCTTATCAATACAGATTATCTCCTGTCCATTAGGATGTCAAAACACATTAATCAGGCCTTTATGCCTCATACACAAACGATCAGATTATTGACCAACAAAACCGTGGAATTTTGTCCGAAGGGCGTTGGCCCAAACTTGTCTTGCATACACACGGCCACACAATTGTTGGCCAACAATTACGAACGTAGTGACGTACTAGATGTACTATGTGGTTTTTCAGCTCTTTAGCGCCACCCTTTGGGCTCCTTCTGCTAATCTCATGTTAGTAGAAGTTTGGTGAGTGTTGATTCGCGCTTTTCATTTCACACTTTTCATTTCGCACTTTTCATTTAGCGCTTTTCATTTCGTGCTTTTCAGTTTGCGCTTTTCATTTTGTGCTTTTCAGTTCGTTCCTGAATGGCAGTTTGTCAACCAGACATGTTGCGGATTCGGAGGAGATAATGTGTTATTTATTATTGGCCTTGAAGTTATTGCTTTGACATTATTTTTTTGGTTGAATAATAATGATTTGATTTGGTATATTTTCTATATTTTTGGATGCATAGAATGCACTTTTTGGTTAAGTTCTATTGGCAGATAGCATGTCTAATTTTATTTGTTTCCTTTTTTTAATTCATAATTTAAAAAAATGTGTAGAATAATACTTGGCTATGTGTTTTACTTCAAATGATAGTTTGGGAGTAGGCAGTTACATTTTTAAAAAAATACAATGTAAAATTAACAAGGGACACCAACATAGTTGTATCTTTGATCTTAAAAACTACAGGATAATAATGTTGTGGTAACTTGCCCAAATATAAAAAAAAAGTATAATAATATTATTCTTGATATCACTAGAAAAAAAAAGCCTTTGAAAATTCATTTGCAATAACTCCATCAGTATCACCAGCAAAGCAGCTTCATTATTATCCCATTAAAGAAGAAGAGAATTGTGCGCTGCATTTCGAGATTTCATAATTTGCCACGTCACGAATGTTAAGTCTCCATTACGAGCGCTAGTTTACAAGACCAACCGCTTCTGCTTCCGAGCATGCGTGTTTGTACTTTGGACTTTTGTCCGACGGATTTGTGTACACATGCTCGGAAAATCCGACAACACACATTTGTCCGCGGAAAATTTGAAAACCTGATAGCCAACATCTGTTGGTGGAAAGTCTGACAACAATTGTCCGATGGAGCATACACACAGTCGGATTTACCGCCAACAGCCTGTCATCGAACATTTCCCATCGGAAAGTCTGATCGTGTGTACGGGGAGTATTCAACTACATTCATTTTTATAAATAAATTCACTTTCATTTGCAATTGTTGACAAACCATCACTAAATAATTTTTGAAATAGCTCTGTCATGCTCCTTTAGCTTTTTAAATTGTAAGAAATCCTGCGCTATGGTGTGATATGACTTCTGCATAATATAGAATAGGACGCAATCTTGAGAACTTTTTGCTGTTTGCGTCCTAGTGTATTGCTTTTAGGTGTTCTTATCTGTGTACTAAGCTTATGATTATGTGTATTTAAATAAGATTTGTACTTTTTTACCTTATTATACCTTTTTCAAGATCTGGTCTATTTCCTATGCCCGTATAATCCCTAGGTCACTTCCCTTTGCAAACTTGCATACCCTACATCATCTCCACAGGCTTACTTACCTCCACTGTGCAGCTCGTTTTCCTCAGAGTGGCCCTGAACCTCGTCTTCTGGGGTCCCCCAGCGGCTCTTGCGGCTCCTCCCCACATCAGATAACCCCCTAGGAGAAGCGCTCTCCTGAGGGGGTTACCTTCCGGGCACGCTCCTGAGTCCAGCATTTGCGTCCACAGACACGAATGCCAGACTCGGCCCCACCCCCCGGCACCCTTGCGCTCTTGATTGGATTTGATTGACAGCAGCGTGAGCCAATGGGCTGCTATCAAGAGAAGAGATGAAGGGGCTCAAGTAAGTAAAATGGGGGGCTGGGGGGCCAGTGACTGCCAGGTGTTTTTTCACCTTAATGCATAGGATATATTAAGGTTAAAAAACATGAGGGTTTACTTCCTCTTTAAGTGAAGCATAGCAATGGGGCCTGGTCAAGGACTCAACCTGTGATTGGAGAATCACACAGATGAGCTTACTCCGATGCTCCTGCAGGCAGGATTATAGTGTTAAGGCGATACAAAAATCGGAAGTAAAACTTCATCCGACGAAAGATCTGCCAATTTTCTTTGGTATGGTGCTTTTGTGACAGCCAATTCCGATTTTTCAGACGATTTTTCGTACGACAAAATCTGGATGTGCAGACTATAACATTTTTGGCGAATGTGAACACAACGTCTGAATTTCGTTTGATAAATACGGTTTTCGTCCCCAACAAAAAAATGGTAAAAGCAAGACTACACATGCTCAGAAACTGAAGAATACTATTTAACACATTAAGTCATTACTGAAGTTGAATTCTGTCATTTGAGAATTTTCGTGTGGTGAGTAACATCTTCACTTTCTACAACAGATTGGCATGCAACAAAAAAATGTATGAACGTTTGTCCAAAAATCTGATCGTGTGTTCGAGGCTTTAGACTTACTGCCCTGTGAAATTATCTGATGTAATTCTTACTTGCTAATAATGGAGCAGGGATTAGCAGTGTGTGTACCACAAATGGTCCCTCTCATCCAATGTAGCATACAGTATAACCTTGGTTAACGAGTAACGTGGTTAACTAGCATTTTGAAAGACGAACAGATTTTTTTTTTTAAATCCTGACTCGGTTTGCGAGTCTTGTCTCGCAAAACGAGCAGAATTCAAGCTAACGGGGTGTGCAGTACTGCATTTGGGCAGAGGTGCGGGGGCGCTGGTGACACTTGGAATTGTTCAGAGCCGTTCGTAAATACTCGGAACCACTCGGAAATACTCGGGAACAATCTTAAATACTCTGTTCCCGAGTGTTTCTGAGCCTTTCTGAAGGTTTCCGAGTTCAGCAGAGTTGTCCCTGAGTATTTCCGAGGCTCTCTGGCACCCCCAACCTCTGGCCACATGTGGTATTGCATGCAATAGAAGTCAATGCGAAAGGAATTATCTTCGTTTCCATCAACTTCTATGGGGAAACTCACTTTGATATGCGAGTGCTTTGGATTCCAAACATTCTCCTGGTACAGATTATGCTCGTAATCCAAGGTTCCACTATACAAGAGAAAAAACCTGGTGCTCAAGGCACTGTGTGACCCCTCTGGATTTTAAAAGGTGGACCAGTTGTTGATATAAAATGTATTGTATTGTACAGTGTGCGCAGTGCTTTACATCTCAAGGGCAGACAGTACAGTTACAATACAATTTAATACAGAAAGAAAAAACACAGTCACTTCCACCACGAAAAGGTCTTCTGAAGTAGAGGGCAACAGGTATAGTAGTAGTAAAATGGTATCCCAAGACTGGGTGGATGCTGCCTTCTTCAGATGGGGTAATCCAGAGGAAACTACAAGAAAAACAAAATGGAAGGCGTGCTCACCTATTGCATTACCAATGATAATTTAATAGTCATTTATTTATTTTTATAAAAGCTAGGCTCTAAGGAAGAGGGTGCGCCCCCCGAAACATTGCAGCTGTACCCCGTGTTGTGTTCCTGTGCATGTCCATACACTTTGTATTTTTATGGCTCATTGCCTTTGTCAGTATCCACTTTTATGAATTGGTAATGCACTAGGTGGGCGCGCCTTCCATTTTGTTTTTTTTAATGCAGAATGAATCTTAAGGCCCAAATAGAGTGAACTGGCTAAAAATATGCACTGTCACTGTATTAATGACACTGGCTATTAAGGGGTTAACAGTGATAAGTGATAAATGTGAGCCTTAGACCCCTTTCACACTGGGGCGGTGCGCTTGCAGGACATTAGAAAAAGTCCTGCAAGCAGCATCTTTGGGGCAGTGGAGGAGCGCTCCTCCACCGCTCCTGCTCATTGAAATGAATGGGCACCGCTGCCAAAGCACCTGCAAAGCGCTTTGGCAGCAGCGCTTTTTGGACGCATCTAACCTCTTCTTTGGCCACTAGCGGGGGGTTAAAAGCGTCCCGCTAGTGTCCAAAAAATGCTAAAACTAGCGGCGTTTTAACGCTAACCACGGCGGTGCTGTGAATGTGAAAGGGGTCTAACAGCGCTTGGTGTGTTTACCGTGAGGTGCTTTTACTAAGGCATGTGCTGTTTTTTTTTTTCCACTGACAGGACAGAGTTCTGTATTGTATACAATGACAGAGCTCTGTCCTGTCCTTCTCCTCACCGATCAGCGGGTGCTGGTGGTCAATCACTGGCCCCAGCTGATCAGTTTGTGCTGTGAATAATCACAGCCCATCTGGCATGGCAGCGGCAGTGGCGCTCGTGCACCCCCTACCCAGATGTGTTGGATTGCGTACTAGGTAAGCGATTCAGCCCAGAAGAGCCGCTCTGCAGCTGTACTCATATGTGAGGCGATCGGCAAGAGGTTATACACATTTATACAAATTAGACATGTGTAATTTTTGTTGCGAATTAGTTTTTTAATGAATTTCGACAAATTTGTTAATTCAGGAAATATCCAAATTTCCGAAAACCCATTTAACAAATTTTTCCGAATATTCATAAATTTGAATATTCAAAAAATCGTAAATTCTTAAAATCAAAAATTCCTTAATTTGTTAATTCCTAAATTTGTAAATTCGAAAATTCGGAAAATTGTAAATTTGAAAATCTGTAAACCTGAAAATTAGAAAATCTGAAATAATAACTAACTAATAATAATTTAACTATTACTAACTATTAAATTATAGGTATTGGAATTTTCTTTCAAATTTGTCTGTTAGTGAATGTAAAGAGTACGAATTTATCCGAAGTTGAGAATCCGAAATAACGAATGCTGTATCTAAAGGATTTGAAAGTAACAAATTAATAATAATAAATAACAATAATAATAAAAACTTTTTATTATTAATATTATTTATTATTATTTTGTTCTTTTCCATTTGTTTAGATGTGGCGTTTGTATTTTCAGATAATTCGCAACTTCGGATAAATTTGTGTTCGTTACGTTCACTAACAGACAAATTTGAAAGGAAATTCCAAAACCTATAATTTCATAGTTAGTTGTTATTAGTTAGTTAGTTAGTTAGTTAGTTAGTTAGTTAGTTAGTTAGTTAGTTAGTTTAGTTATTCTTTTGAATTTTCAGATTTTCCTATTCTCAAATTTTCAAATTTACAAATTCACGAATTTATGAATTTTCGATTTTACGAATTCACGAATTTATGAATTGCGATCATAACGAATGACCCGAAAAACTAAAAAAAAACCCCAAAAAACAAATTATACAGAAACAAACAAATTTTTCGGCAGTGCACATGTCTAATATAAATTGTTACAATGAAATCTGTTTTATTACACAAAACTAATTCAAAAATGTATATCCAAATTTAAAACAGTGATAATGGACACTGAACTAATAATACACTTATCTATAAAAAGACTCCAAGTGCCATAAGAAAGTTCCACTTATCCATTATAAGCAAATAACGAGTTTCAATGTTTAATAGAAACACTGCACAAAAAAAAAAAATCATTAAAAACCATAAAATACATTTTATAAGCATCCATATTACCACCAATGCTTTGTATGTACGTTAATAAGAGGGGAGAAAGACCTACCCTGTCTACTTATACTCATATACACCTATAAAGATTATACATTTATAGTTAATGTTAAAATGGTGTTTGTATACCCTCCTGGAATTCTTTGATTTTATTTTTCTGCAATTGATAGTTGAGGATTGATATATAAATATAAATGTAAGGATTTTAACTTCATTCTCCAAAAATGTTTGCTTAGTGACCAAGATGAACCCAAATAGTCAGCCTAGTGTCACAAAGTCTAATCTATGACATATCTTGTTAATTTTAAATAAAATAATTTAAAATAGTTTTCGAATTCGAAAAATTTTCGAAATTCAAACAGTTTTCAAGTTCGAATAGTTTTCCAATTTCCAAAGAGAATAAAATAGAATAGAAAATAATGTAATAGCATAGAAAAAATATAATTGAGGAAAAAAATATAACAGAAAATAAAATAATAGAAATTAATAGAGTAAAACAGAAAAAATAGAACAGAGAATAAAAGAACAGAATAGAATGGAATAGAATAGAAACAAATAGAGTAGAATTAAAAAAGAATAGAATAAAACAGAAAGAATATAACCATCTTCTGAAATTCAAATGGAATAGAAAAGATTATAATTAAAAAAACAATAGAATAGAATATAACTTTGAGTTTGAATAGAATAGAAAATAAGAGAATAGTATAGAAAAAGCAACAGAATAGATTAGAATAGAAAGAAAATACCTATCATCCTATTTTAATCTATTTTTTTCTATTCTATTCAAAATTCTATTTAATTCTATTTGGGAAATGGTTATATTCTTTCTATTTTATTCTATTTTATTGTTTTTTTAATTCTATTCTTTTCTATTCTATTATAGTCTATTCTATCAATTTTTTTTCTATTCTTTTCTTTTCTATTTTATTCAGTTTTACTCTAATATAGTCTATTATTTTAATTTCTGTTATATCCTTTTCTATTCTATTAATTTTTTTCAATTATATTTTATTCTCTTTGGAAATTGGGAAAACTATTTGAATTCGAAAACTATTCAAAATTGATTAGAAAACAATTTGAATCAATTCGAATTCTGTACAATTTTTTTCTCCATTATTTCCGATTAGTTTAAATTCGGTACTATTCAAATTCGTAACGAAACAAACTTCACATGTCTATCAGGCTCCTAGAGTATTTAACCACAATTATTTTTATAAATAAAGCATATACATTTGCAAACATTGCCACATCATCTATTAATAAGTGTTGAAATATCTCTATCACATTTGGCTTATGGCATGATCAGGTGAAAATCCGTGTCTATTTGGATCTGTCAGGTTGGTGTCCTCGGTGAAAGCTCTCTCAAAACCAGATTTAATGGCGCTCCAGAATTTTTGTTGGAAGTTTTGGCCAATGAAGACATAGAGAAGAGGGTTCACACAGCTGTTTGAGTATGCCAATGAGCGTGTTATGACAAAGCCTATCAAAAGCACAAGCCAGAGATCATTAAGCATTCCGTATGAAATCATGATAGAAAATACATGGTAAGGAAACCAGCAAATAAAGAAGGAAATGATGACGGCTGCAATCACTTTGTAAGGTTTGGTAGATGTTACTCTGCGATTTCTTTGAATACGCAAAAAGATGACAGTGTAACAGATTATAATGATGGTAAAAGGTATAACAAACAGAAGGATAAATCTTATTATAACTTGTGTATTGTGCATTAACTTATCTACATAACAAAACACAATGGTATCATTGACATCATATGTATTTGTATATATGAAGTAAGATGCATTGAGTAGAAGAGATATAATCCAAAGTGCAAGAACGACTTTCACAGCCAGTCTCACGGTGCGATGGTTCCGACACCAAACAGGGAAGACTACAGAGATGCAGCGATCAATGCTGATGACGGTGAGTTGTAGGACACTGGCAGACAGATTCAGATATAATGCAAAATGGCTAAGCTTGCACATGAAGGTTCCAAATGGCCAGTGAAAGTCAAGTGCAATGTAAGTGACAGTTAAGGGTAGGAAAAGGCAGAAGGTAAAATCAGCAAAAGCTAAACTTAGGAGCCAAACAGAGTTGACCGTCTTTTTCAATTTGAAGGCAACAAACCAGATGACCAGACCATTTCCAGTTATTCCCAGCAAACATATTCCTGATAAACCCACCATGGCTGAAACACTGAGTATTTTAAGCAAAGTTGTATAAAATTTTTGATCTGTGTGAATTTCCTCGGTGGTGTTGGTCTCCATACTTCCAGACATGTCAGGGCTCAGATATTAAGTTTGATGCTCTGCAAAATGAACACGATTTAAGAAATATGTAACAAAGGTACACTGAGATTTGTGAAGAAACATTCTAACCAACCGGGGGGAAAATTCCCCTGGAAATGTGTTTTTATGAACAATTTTTATGTCAGATAAGAAAGAAAGCAAAGCACAAAGTCAACAAAATAATAAAGGCATATATACATCTTTACTTATTTATCATTAAGGGGGATTTTAAAGGGAAATAATCTCACCATAACCCCTAAATACACTCTAGAATCCCCAATACAAGAGTGCTAACTCAATTTATGGAAAATACAGTAAACCCAACATAAAAATGTATCAATGGTGTAATGTCAAATCATTTTGTAAAATCACACAATAAGCAAATAAAAGGCAATGGTAATGAATTATGGCAATTGATTTCACAGCTGATCAAGTAAGAACTAAACCTATAAAATTAATCAATGTTCATAATAGTTACATAGCTACATAGTAGGTGAGGTTGAAAAAAGACACAAGTCTATCAAGTCCAACCTATGTGTGTGATTATATGTCAGTATTACATTGTATATCCCTGTGTGTTGAGGTCGTTCAGGTGCTTATCTAATAGTTTTTTTAAACTATCGATGCTCCCCACTGAGACCACCACCTGTGGAAGGGAATTCCACATTCTTGCCGCTCTTACAGTAAAGAACCCTCTACGTAGTTTAAAGTTAAACCTCTTCTCTTCTAATTTTAATGAGCGGCCACGTGTCTTGACTCCCTTCCGCAAAAAAGTTTTATCCCTATTGTGGGGTCACCAGTACGGTATTTATAAATTGAAATCATATCCCCTCTCAAGCGTCTCAATGCATACCACTCTTAAAGAAAGCATTTACTTTCAATATACGTTAAAATCTTAAATATGCTATCTGATATTCATAATGCTTATCTAATTTTTGTAGAGAGCAATCTCTTAATTTTCATATGTAAATGATATATCATTCTAATCCAGCCAATGTACTACAATGTAAAAAGAATCCTAGATGTTTGTCTCCATAGGACTCTTTTTACATCTGTAGACCTATAGTAATCTACAGCTAAATATGTTAGTATCGATGACACACTCTGTCTACAGATTCCTAGAGAAACAAGAAACTATAAAAATATTTCCCAATGAATGTAATTTAAAAATTCAAGAGACTTGCAGCCTCACCATACAATATTCATTTTCATGCAGCAAATGAAGTCTATCTGATCACTACTTACTAGGTATTACTTACCCACCTAATGGAATGTTATAGAAAACATTGCCTTTGCTCAACAGATCTCCACAATCTTTTAAAGAACCATTACAATCCCCTCTGTACTCTTCTTATGATATTATTGTCCTTACCTGAAGTTGTGTTGTTTCTGGTAGAAGTTTTCTGTGTGTTTATCTCCAGCACAGCTCAGTAATGTGTATGCACTCAGTATATTGGGACTCTTTTTGGGTCTAAGACGTGACTATGACGTTATCTGATAATAAAGTGATTGGGATGAGAGGTTTAAGTTGTGTGTCTGAAAGAAAACCAAACTTCTGTATGATAAGATAAGATTTAGATATGGCTTCTGCATAATAAAGAATTTTTCAAGTTACTTATATGACTTTATCTTTAGTGTTGTAGAGCCCCGTGTTGTGTAAAGAAACAAAATGATGGGTAAAGGGAATTAAGTGAAGTTTAGCATTGCTCATCACCCCCCGACATGGAATATGTCTTTGGCACACATTATAGCTAAGCTTTTCCTTAGTCATCAAAGAGGATAGGATGTGAAAAAAATAGTTGTTGCTTACAGTGGGATCACTAGAACACTAAATGACAACTGAGCTTCTCATACAGATATCTTCCACAAATTGGTCTAGCTGTACTGCTTTTGTAGCAGAAAAAACTGTAGAAGCACAAAGAATTGAGAGTCTCAACCTGAATCTTAGGCAAACAGCTAAACACACAATTTTGAATCTGTATATAGGAATAATTTTGCCAGACAAAAGATTTTTAATTCTAATCACCTTGTCTTGTGAGCTTACTTTAATGCTCCTGCAGGCGGGCTTATAGTGTTAGACTTACTGCCCTATGAAATGTTCTGATGTATTCCTGCCTTGCTGACCCTCAAAGTTTAATTAAAGGTAAATTTAAAAAAAAATAACAAACATGGCATACTTACTGTGCTGAGTAGCCACGGTCCTTCTCTTCTTGAGTCCCCCGTCGGCGCTCCTCCTTTTTTCCGAGTGCCCCCATAGTAAGCTGCATGCTCTGGGGGCACTGGTGTGTGCTCGCTCCCCAGCCCTGCTCTGTGTGTCCATAAGACACACAGAATGGGGCAAAGCCCCGCCCCCTGCTCCCTCCTTACTGGCTGTGATTGACAGCAGTGGAAGCCAATGGCTCCTGCTGCTGTCTCTCAGCCAATGAGGAGAGAGAGACCCCAGAGAGCAGCTGCTCTCGTGCATGTCGCTGTGTTGTGATTGGGCTCAGAAGAGTATTGGGGGGAGGGGTGCGGGGAATTGCATACTGAAGGTTTTTACCTTTAAGCATAGAACTCATGAAGTTAAATAAAAAACCTTCAGCCTTTGGAACTACTTTAAGGTTCTAAATGTTATGGTTGGTAAGGTCCTTTTAAACTGCATTGAATGGTGTTTATAAAACTTCCTGGAATTCAGTTTGCATTTATTTTTATGCAACTGATATCAAAGGTTACAGTACTTGATAATGAAATATCATATTTAGGGCCAGGGGCATGAAAACTAATTTAGGCAATTTTGAAAATTTGTGGGGGAAATCTTTGCATGGTGGACTGGAGTGAACCCGAATAGTCAATGTAGAGTATCTATAGTCATTATGTTTCACTTTTTGTGCTAAAATGTCAAATGTCAAATTGTTACTGTTGTCTGTGCCCTTCTGGAGATATTCAACCTCTCTGTTTGTCCTGGTGATCGTTGTAACTGGGACAGAAAGTGATTAGAAATCCTAAATGGTTGTTTTTGGAACTGGTGAAATGAAAACTTCCATTGGGGACTCTTTTTATGGTGAAAACTGTCTTAGAGGGGGTTTGCTCTCCCTTCCTGTTAGTGAAGGGAAATCTTCCAAACTGACACACAGTAAAAATGTAAAAATGAAAGTCGATCCCAAAATAAATTATCAAAATTTGCCTATCAATACACTTTACTGTTGCCAGTGGTGTACCTCGTACATCTGGCACCCAGGGCTGATCTTTTTTTTTTACATCCCCCATAAATAGAAAAAAGATCTAAAGAAATAAAATGCCACATTGTGGGTGTGGTCATATTGCTCTGGTAATGGGTGGGTGGGTCTTAAAAGGGCATAGTTAAATAAAAAACCCCACTCAGCATGGATATGTCACATGTCCTTTTGCCCACAAAATATGGTTTACTGATGAGGCCCTACAAGTTCAGGTTGTTCAAGATATGCCGCAGGTAGGACCAATTAAATAACTACCTATATGTCTACCATTTAGTTATTTATATAAAATTTTAAAATTTAAAATTAATTTTTGAACTAATAGAGTTTAAATATATTTTTAATCCTTCGCTACTACAATTGCCATTACAGTATATATACTATGGTCACTATAGCATGATATTAAAAACATTACCTACCTATATTTATACCATCATTTGTAGATATACATATATATCAACTTTTATCTAATATAAAAATCACCTATTAGATATTTCTGATTGACAGATCATAATGATATATTCTGCAGTTGTTGTTACCTCTGCCAATCTTTTGCGGCTTTCCTGCCCTGACTGTGTGCATTGGCCATACTCAGGTACACCATACCAATTTATTTGTGGTAATATTCTTATGAATAAATGTATATATTAATATATTCTCGCTCCTGTTCGGCGTTACAATCTGATACCATTCTTCATTTCAGGGTTTTCCATTTTGGGCCCCAGTATATCCTTTTGGCCACTCCCTTGCCGTGGAATGTGAGAGAGGTCCTCCTCTCAGGGATAGTAGAGAAAAATGAGAAGAAGACGCACTACCAATGCCACATCCGAAAATATGCAGGCAAAAAAGAGGATACTATAAAAGTAGCCAAAAACTGGATTTTGTAGGCATGGAAACAATGGAGAGGTGAAAAAATTAGATTCAAAATATTTATTGAAAAAAGTACAATAATAAACACTATGTTCAAAAAGAGATAAAAAACATGAAAGTTGATACAATTAGTACAGTGAGCCCTTGTGCGTCTACGCGTTTCGCCGTGCTGCTTCTTCAGGACACGATCAATGTTCAAAGGCGTAACAAAAGAGAAACAGAGAACAAGTCTCACTGTTTTTGATTTGGTAGGCCTCATATAGAAATCCCAGTGGTGCAAAATACGTAAATCATTTTGTGTCTTTTATATCCACAAGCAGGGGCCCGCATATGACTTGTAACAGAAGGAGGAGAGACCATCAGAACAATTGTGCTGAGGTATCTGGCATCACAAAAAACAGTAAGCCTTAGTGGGGTTGAGCGCTGCTGGCAGGCAATCTAATTTTTTTCACCTCTCCATTGTTTC
Source organism: Aquarana catesbeiana (assembly GCF_042186555.1). Taxonomy (NCBI): domain Eukaryota; kingdom Metazoa; phylum Chordata; class Amphibia; order Anura; family Ranidae; genus Aquarana; species Aquarana catesbeiana. The sequence continues at coordinate 29,752,304 of NC_133333.1, read as the reverse complement.
CATGCCTACAAAGTCCGTTTTTTGGCTACTTTTATAGTATCCTCTTTTTTGCCTCTCAGGGATAGTATTTACAGCACCAAGTCCTTCAGAGACTGTTTCTTTTGATTCCTATATGCCTTGAAATAGCAACCCTACAGACACAGCTCTTACTGCTATATACCTCTTCTGTTTTTAAACGTTGTATAATGGAATGTTGAAATTCGTCTTGCGATCAAACACTATGTAAGTGTACAAGTTAAATATTTCATATAAGTATGCATTATGACTACAATATTTTATTACTTGAAATTCATTATTGTTTAATTATGTCATAGATACATTTTCCTCTTCATACACCCTTGAAGAAGGAGAAAAATTGTACTCTGAAATGCGTTGGTTGCAAAGAGGATGTCCTATATGTTTTCCAATATGGTGACAATGTTTTATATTGTTTAGACAATCCATTGTTTCATCTCTATATGTACATTTTTTAATGACAATGTTCAATCATTAATAAAAATATTTTTTTCTACTATAAATACCTTGTATACTCCTCCAATATATAATAGATGTGGCACCATACTAGCATAATATTACCATTCATTCTTTTTGCTAATGATGAAACCACACGCAAGAATGAACCAGACATGTACAAACCTCAGCACACTCATTTTAATAAAGGTAAACTGTTCCATACATATGTTTTTCACACAACTTATAGAAGAACTTCAGGAGTAATGTAGTAGTCAGGAGTATGAAATGTAAAACACAGTGAGGGTTATTTACTAAAACTGGAGAGTGCAAAATTTGGTAGAGATGTGCATGGTAGCCAATCAGCTTCTAACTTCAGCTTGTTCAATTAGGCATTGACAAAAAAACTGTTTGGTTTCTATGCAGAGCTGCACCAGATTTTTCACACTCCAGTCTTAGTAAGTAAACCCCAGTTAGGGGATTTTACCAAAACTGGAAAAGACAGAATCTGGAGTGGCTGTGCATGGCAAACGATTAGCATCTCTCCTCAGCTTGTTCAGTTAAGCTTTGTAAATGAAAGCTAGAAGCTAACGGGTTGCCATGCAGAGCTGTTCCAGATTCAGATTCTTCTCCAGTCTTGAAAGATTCTAATCAAGAAGTATGGGACTTTTGAGGTGTCATTAAGCACTTGCCCTATGGAAGGTGTACCCATAGGTGTACCCATAAGGCACACAGAATGTGGCTCAGCCCTGCCCCCCTGCACCCTCCCCACTGGCTGTGATTGACAGCAGCAGAAGCCAATGGCTCCCGCTGCTGTCTCCCAGCCAATGAGAAAGGAGAGACCCAGGAGAGCAGCTGCTCTCTTGCACATCACTGGATTGTGATTGGGCTCGGATGAATATTGAGGGGGCTGCAGCGGGAATTGCATAATGAAGGTTTTTTACCTTCAAGCATAGAATTCAAGAAGGTAAAAAACCTTCAGCTTTCGGAACCACTTTAAGGTTCTAAATGTTATGGTTGTTAAGCTCCTTTTCAACTGCACTGAATGATGTTTACAGTATCTCACAAAAGTGAGTACACCCCTCACATTTTTGTAAAACCTCCAAGACGACCACTGCCTTGCTAAAGAAGCTGAGGGTAAAGGTGATGGACTGGCCAAGCATGTCTCCAGACCTAAACCCTATTGAGCATCTGTGGGGCATCCTCAAACGGAAGGTGGAGGAGCGCAAGGTCTCTAACATCCACCAGCTCCATGATGTCGTCATGGAGGAGTGGAAGAGGACTCCAGTGGTAACCTGTGAAGCTCTGGTGAACTCCATGCCCAAGAGGTTTAAGGCAGTGCTGGAAAATAATGGTGGCCACACAAAATATTGACACTTTGGGCCCACTTTTGTTGCCTGCAGTTTAGACATTAATGGCTGTGTGTTGAGTTATTTTGAGGGGACAGCAAATTTACACTGTTATACAAGCTGTACACTCACTACTTTGCATTGTATAAAAATAAAATTAAGAATAATATGGCGCTACCTATATAAAATAAACAAACAACAGACCCATATCATTAATGTGGTGTGAAATACCACTAGGTGATAAGATAAAATGTGCAACTAATGAATGTGATAAAAGTGGTGATCAGTGACAAGCCTAAATTGCTAGAATTGCTATGCAGTAAAAATGCGACAAGCCTAAATCGCCTATGTAGTGAAAAGAAAAAATGTACAATTAATAAATGTGATAACAAATAGTAACCACTACTAAACAGTGATCAGTGACAAGCCTAAATCGCTAAAATCGCTATGCAGTAAAAAGGCGACAAGCCTAAATCGCCTATGTAGTGAAATGTGCTACTGTGGTAATATATACCACTACTAATATCATAGAAAAAGTATGTGACTGAAGTGTAATACACTAACTATAAATAGCAAAAAGTAAAAAATAATGCGTTTTTTTTCAAAATTGACGCTCTTTTTTTGTTTATAGCGTACAAAAATAAAAACTGCAGAGATGATCAAATACCACCAAAAGAAAGCTCTATTTGTGGGAAAAAAAGGTTGTCAATTTTGTTTTGGAGCCACATCGCATGACCGCGCAATTGTCAGTTAAAGCGACACAGTGCCGAATCGCAAAAAGTGCTCTGGTCTTTGGCCAGCCAAATGGTTCGGGGCTGAAGTGGTTAATAGTAAAACCAAAGACATTCAAACACCAGTAAACAGCAAACACAAAGATATAAGTGAACAATTAACTTAATGACAAAATACCTAACCACCTTTCTATAATACAATATATACAATAGATACAAGATGAGGAGTAAGGCAGCAGGATGCAGGGTACAGGATAAAGAGCAAGAACAGGGGGAGGATAAATGGCAAGCAGCATCTGACTTAGCACATCAAAGCAAAACACTGATGCAAAGTGTACTAGCAGAGGAGAGACTAAATATTGATTGCTAGAAACTGCTGGCTGCTGGGAGACACCCGCTGGTGAACACTGGAACTACAACTCTCAGCTCTGGGAAGCACAGTGCCACCAGCAGGTGACTGAGATCCTGAAAGTCAGACTGACAGACCTGTGTAATGATGTGAAGATTACATGATTAGAACTATTTTAAATTAATATGCAAATATCCATTACTGCATTAAATCATGTTTGCTTGCTTTCCTGGGGTTCCATATTGATTTTATCTGTCTGCAATTGAAAGTTAAAGCGGAGGTCCGCCCACTGACATGAGAATTAAAAGCCAGCAGCTACACATACTGGAGCTGCTGACTTTTAATAATAGGACACTTTCCCGTCCTGGAATCAGAGAACCCGATAGTAAAGCATTACGGCTTCACGCCGGGTCCCTAGTGCGCATGCACAAGGCAACGGTGCGCTCTTCTACTGGCCCGGCGATGGGGGAAGGAGGAGGAGGGAGACGAGCTGCGGACGTAATTCGCCATGGCCTGGTCTCCCAGAAGTGGGGACAGGGTACCTGTCAAAGAGAAGTATCCGCTCCCCCCGAAATGTGCCAAATGTGGCACTGGAGGGGGGGACGGGGACAAATGAATGGGGTAGAACTCCACTTTAAGGTTTGATGTATAAAAAAGAAACTTAGGGATCTTTGAATAATTTTCCAAAAATCTTTGCGTACCGAGTAAGATTAATCTAAATAGTCAACCTAATGAATCTTTGTCAAATCTTTTTAATTTGACATGAAATGTGAAAGTGTTAGAACCCCTATCAACTTTTTATTCCTGTCTGTGTTTTCCTAGGAAGGGTCAACTTTTCTGTTTGTCCCAGTGACCATTGTCCATGGGAAAGACAGTGAGAAGAAATCCAAAATGTGGTATGGTTGTTATTGGAGCAATAGGATAGAAGACATCTTCTGGTGGGGACACCTGTTTTGGTGACAACTGTCTTAGAAGGGATTTCCCCTCACTTTGGATATATTTCCCCTCACTTCCTATTAGTGATGGGAAATCTTCCAAACTGAAACACAGCAAAATAAAAAAATAAAAAAACAAATGACAGGGATTTTAACTATTTCCTACTCTGTCTAAAGCAATTAAAAATTAAAAAATAAAAAGGGTTTTTGCTGTCAAAACATTTTATTAAGGTCCTTAGAGCAGGGGCGGTACAAGGGGTGGGCAGAAGGGGCGGATGCCCTGGGCGGGACCATCTACTGGAGGAAGGGGGCGCAGTAGAGGCCACGCTACAGACCGCTTTGATCTGTGGCTGCAGCGCTCCCCTCCCACCTCCTCCTCTTGTTTGACCCACAGCGCCGGGAGCGCTGTGTGTCACACAGCTGGGTCTGTGTGTGTGTTCAGCGGCGCCGTAAAAAGGACCCGCCCCCTGGACTGGCTCATGTGGTAGCAGATTGAACCAGTGTTCCGCCTATCACACGAGCCAGTCTAGGGGGGCGGGACCTTGTTACGGCGCTGAACACACACACAGACCCAGCTGTGTAACATACAGCGCTGCAGGAGATGTTGGCTGTGTGATCCATCCAGGGCAGGCTATGGTGAGTCTGCATTCATAGGCAAAGTGAGGTTGAAAATATGGTCACAGAGAGAGAGGCTGCGATTATGGTCACATAGGCTGCGATTATGGTCACAGAGAAAGAGGCTGTGATTATGGTCACACAGGCTGCGATTATGGTCACACAGGCTGCGATTATGGTCACAGAGAGAGAGGCTGCGATTATGGTCACAGAGAGAGAGGCTGCGATTATGGTCACAGAGGCTGCGATTATGGTCACAGAGGCTGCAATTATGATCACAGAGAGGCTGCAATTATGGGCACAGAGGCAGCAATTATGGGCACAGAGAGGCTGCAATTATGGTAACAGAGAAAGAGGCTGTGATTATGGTCACACAGGCTGTGATTATGGTCACAGAGGCTGCGATTATGGTCACAGAGAGAGAGGCTGCGATTATGGTCACACAGGCTGTGATTATGGTCACAGAGAGAGAGGCTGCGATTATGGTCACAGAGGCTGTGATTATGGTAACAGAGAGGCTGCAATTATGGTCACAGAGGCTGCGATTATGGTCACAGAGGCTGCGATTATAGTCACAGAGAGGCTGCAATTATGGGCACAGAGGCTGCAATTATGGTCACAGAGAGGCTGCAATTATGGGCACAGAGGCTGCGATTATGGGCACAGAGAGAGAGGCTGAAACTATAGGCACAGAGAGGCTGCGATTATGGGCACAGAGGCTGCGATTATGGGCACAAAGAGAGAGGCTGAAACTATGGGCACAGAGAGGCTGCGATTATGGTCACAGAGGCTGCGATTATGGGCACAAAGAGAGAGGCTGAAACTATGGGCACAGAGAGGCTGCGATTATGGGTACAAAGAGAGGGGCTGAAACTATGGGCACAGAGAGGCTGCGATTATGGTCACAGAGGCTGCGATTATGGGCACAGTGAGGCTGCAATTATGGGCATAGTGAGGCAGCATTGATGGGCACAGTGGTAGGCTGCATTTGATGGGCACTGGTGAGACTGCATTGATCTCTTGTATCATGTCTGCAGTCTCTGAGGGGAGTTTGCTTAATTAGGAATGGTATTGGTAATATGCAGCAGGAAGGGGGTTAATGCACTGTCACTGATGCATTAGTATAGATCCCATCGTCTGTAGGCGCTGTAGCTTTTCACGGGGGGGGGGGGGGGAGCGCAGTTTGTCATCTTTGCCCTGGGCACCGGATGACCTTGTCCCGGCACTGCCTTAGAGTACTCAACCAATTTTTTTTTTTTTTATAGCTAAAGCGCATTAATTTGTAAATATTGGCAACTAATTCCTTAATATGTCTTGAAACAACTTCATTACTGTTGGTTTATTGCATGATCAGGTAAAAATCTGTGTTTATTTGGATCTGTCAGGTTGGTATCCTCGATGAAAGTGCTTTCAAACGCAGATTTAATGGCGCTCCAGAATTTTTGCTTGAAGTCTTGCCCAATAAAGACATAAAGAAGAGGGTTAATACAGCTGTTTGAAAACGCCAACAAAAATGACATACGTACGCCTTTAAGAATCACAAGCAAGAAATTATGATGCCATCTGTTTCTTCCGTATGAATACATGATGGAAAATACATGGTAAGGAAACCAACAAATAAAGAACCAAATGATGACAGCAGCAATAACTTTGAAAGGTTTGGTGGATGTTGGTCTGTGGTTTCTTCGAATATGCAAACAGATCACAATGTAACAGAAGATAATGACAGTAAAAGGTATAAGAAATAGAACAATAAATCTTGTTATGACTTGTGCGTCGTACATTGACCAATCTTCCAAACAAGCTACAAATGTATCATCTATATCATATGTGTGTGTATTTATGAGATAGGATACATTGAGTAGAAGAGATACAATCCAAATAACAACAACGACTTTCACAGCCAGTCTCACGGTGCGATGGTTCCGACACCAAACCGGGAGGACTACGGAGATGCAGCGATCAATGCTGATGATGGTGAGTTGTAGAATACTGGAAGCCATATTTAGATATAGTGCAAGAGTGCTAAGCTTGCACATGAAGGCTCCAAATGGCCAGTGATCGTCAAGAGCCATAGAAGTGACAGCTAAGGGTTGGAGAAGGCTAAAGATAAAATCGGCAAAAGCTAAACTTAAGAACCAAACAGAATTGACCGTCTTCTTCATCCTGAAGGCAACAAACCAGATGACCAGACCATTTCCAGTTATTCCCAGCAAACATATTCCAGATAAAATCACCATGTGTGAAACCTTAAGTTTTGTAAGCGTAGTGTTATAGGGGTTTTCATTTGTATATGTTTCCTCAGTGGTGTCGATCTCCATACTTCCAGACATGTCAAGGGACAGATATGAAGTTTTGATGCTCTGAAAAAAAAACAGGTAAATGTACCTTAATTTACATAGTTACATAGTTAATCTGGTTGAAAAAAGTCCATCAAGTTCAACCAACACAAAAAGCAATATGTAACAAAGGTACACTGTGACATCTAAAGAAACACCCTGATCAAGCAGACTGGGGGGCAAATTTATTTTTATAATTTTATGAATAATTTTCTTTGTTTCACTACAGCAGTAAAAATATTTTGTCAAATGAAATGAAATATATGTCAAATGAAAAAGAAAGCACAGCACAAAATCAACAAAATAATAAAGGCACATATACATCTTTATTGATTTATTATCAAATAAGATTTTAAAGCTAAATAATCTCACCATAACTCTTAGATACACTCTAAAATTCTGAATACAAGAGTGCCAAAAATCAATGGGTTGATTTACTAAAATTGGAGAGTGCAAAATATGTTGCAGTTCTGCATAAAAATCGCACCTTAGTATATCCAAGATATTCTTGATCTTTTTTTTACTAGAGTAAACGGTGAAATAATAATTATAAACACGGAATTACATATATGAATCAATTACAAAATTGTAATTTTTTAATACATTTAAGTTAGTGAGAGTGGGAAATAATAGTTATAGTAGGGAATTATATATTTGAAACAAATGTAAAATTGCACCTTTAATAATTCAAGATATCTATGACTTTTCTTTTTGTTGTTGTTGTATGTCGCGTAAAAAAAAAATTCTAAAATAAAGATTAGATAAAAAAAAAAACAATCAGCTTCCAGTTTTTTTGTTTTTTTTTTGTCAAAGCTTAATTAAACAAGCTGATTGGCTACCATGCACAGCTACATCAGATTTTGCACTCTCCAGTTTTAGACAATCAACCTCTATTTGTAGAAAATACAGTATACCCAACATAATGTATCCATTGTGTAATGTCAAATCAGATAAAAACACATAATAGGCTACCCATGCTACTTTTGAGAAAATGTTTGCATGAATTCAGGAAAATCTTCCATATTTCAATACAACTGGGTGTGCTGGATTAAAGATGACAGGAATATCTTGGGCCTTAAAAAAACAGCTTATATATATATATATATATATATATATATATATATATATATATATATATATATATATAGAGAGAGAGAGAGAGAGAGAGAGAGAGAGAGAGAGAGAGCAGTGGCGTAGCGTGGGGGGTGCGGGGGGTGCCGTGGCCCCGGGCGCGAAATTTAGGGGGGCGCAATTTCGTGCCAGTAGTGTCACTACTGGCTGCCTCCTCCTAATTTCTTTTCCTGTGTCCCCCGCGCTCCGCCGCCATGTCTAGTGTTTTGCGCCCTGTGATTGGGCGTATGGGGGTCATGTGCGGCGTGGGGCTGGCCTATCCGCGATCACAGTCGCTCCTGAAGTCCCGCCTCCGCACATGACCCCCATTCGCCCAATCACAGTGTGCCGGGAAAAATGAATATGGCGGCCGGAGCGCAGGGGAGACGAGAGTGTGAGCGCCGGGGCAGATGTCTTCTCATCCTCCAGACCGATGCAACACAATAAGGTAAGAAATAGATAAACGGGGGGGGGGGGGAGAGAGGAGACAGGCGCCGTATATGTAGTGTCAGTATAGGAAGACTAGGCAGGACAGTATAGTGTATAGTGTAGTGGACAGTGTAGTATAGTGTATAGTGTAGTGGTCAGTATAGTGGTGTGGACAGTGTAGTATTGTGGTCAGTGTAGTGTAGTGTAGTGGACAGTATAGTGTAGTGGACAGTATAGTGTAGTGGACAGTGTAGTGGACAGTGTAGTGGTCAGTGTAGTGTAGTGGACAGTGTAGTGGTCAGTGTAGTGGACAGTGTAGCGTAGTGGTCAGTGTAGTGTAGTGGACAGTGTAGTGGTCAGTGTAGTGGTCAGTGTAGCGTAGTGGTCAGTGTAGTGTAGTGGACAGTGTAGTGTAGTGGTCAGTGTAGTGGTCAGTGTAGTGGACAGTGTAGCGTAGTGGTCAGTGTAGTGTAGTGGACAGTGTAGTGGTCAGTGTAGTGGACAGTGTAGCGTAGTGGTCAGTGTAGTGTAGTGGACAGTGTAGTGTAGTGGTCAGTGTAGCGTAGTGGTCAGTGTAGTGTAGTGGTCAGTACAGTGTAGTGGACAGTGTAGTATTGTGGTCAGTATAGTGTAGTGGACAGTGTAGTGTAGTGGTCAGTGTAGTGTAGTGGTCAGTGTAGTGGTCAGTGTAGTGGACAGTGTAGTGTAGTGGACAGTGTAGTGTAGTGGTCAGTACAGTGTAGTGGACAGTGTA